>NC_034590.1:124306593-124313059 GCF_900095145.1 Mus pahari | reverse complement strand
ATTCTTAATTTTTAAAATTTGGATTTTGATGGCTGTTGTGCTGTGCATCGTCATTGCTCTCCAGGTGTTGCTAAATCTGTGTCTGTCCTATGGAAGGACGTCCTTACTGGACAATGGAAAGGCCCTGATCAGGTTTTGGTATGGACACGGGGAGCAGTGTGCATCTTTCCACAGGATCAAGAAAATTCCCTTTGGGTGCCAGAATGCTTGACATGACCATAGAGAGATAAATCTATAGATAAGTATGGTGATGGCTCAGGAGAGAGAGTTATGGGGGATGGTAAAGGCCCTTCCCCTACCGGTTCCCCTGAGTGTTGATGCTGGTGTTTATCCCATATTCTTTGCAAAAAATAAATCCTTGCAACTACCCTCCATAGCGAAGGAGGATGATATACAACCATATGCCTTGTTTAATGTATCTTTGAAGGGGAGTCTGTGCTTTTCTGTGGAAAATACGTATATGGACATCCACAGAATAAGAGTGCACCCCGCAGCCATGGTGGTTGGCAAGATGTAGAGGAGAGAGAAAATGGCCCTTCGCTTGGACAGGATGTCAAGATAGTAGGGTGGTTTGTGCTAATAATCATTATAGCCTTACTTGTTCTCCAGGAATTTCCAATTTTGTAAATTTTAGCTTTTTAGGACTTAATTTTACTTACCTACTTCTGTATGTATGTTACCTCCCTTTTCCTTTTTAGTTAGTAATAGGACTAGTTCTTTTGAATTAGAATGCTCCAACATCACATGCTTTTTGTCTTAATGCTGGAATGCTACTAGACCCCTCTGGCGATGGTGACCAGAATACCCACAGCCATACCCTGCCCTCTGGAGGTGCAAGATGGTCAGTTGTCAGTGCTCCTAAGGATTAGGAGAAATTTTGGAATTACAGCCAGCATCGTTACAGCAGTGATTGGAGATGCTGTGGTGGATGGTATGCATGTGCAGGTTGGCACAACTGCTGATTCAAGCTATGGTGGCTATAGAGTCAGGTAATTTGCCCCATATTTGGCTCAGTATGATGGATCATTAATCCATGATGGGTAAGACTCTCACATGTGCATACCAACCTAAGATAGGTTGGTGAAAATGAGTTCACCACACCAATGACAGGTAAGGATGTAACATGGTAGAGGGCAACCTAAGATAGATGTGATCCCAGAGCCAAAGTTAATTAAACAAAAAGGGGGAGATGTGGGGAACAGGAGTGGCCACAAGAGCCAAGATGGTGCCCTGGCTCATTGCCAAGCCCTGTGATCCCTACTTACCAAGAACCTGAGCCTGCACACTTGTATGATCCTGTGCTGCTCACCTGATGAGTTACTGGCCTATCACCGTGCACCCTGCCTGCATGCACAGCTCGTGTTCAGAGAGTGCTGAATGCTGTTTGGATCCAGGAGAGGGGGAAGGGATAAGATCAGAGGACAGAGGTAAAAACAAAAAAGAATTGAATGAGCCCAGAGATAAAGACGGAAGCTGCTTGAAACCTACCTTGACGTACATGTCATTTTTTCCCTGTCTCTGCCGGTCGGAGTTTGGGGTTGCGGCACAAATGCAGAAACTATTGCATATGCCAGCAATATTTTGCTGAAAGGACCCTGATATAGCTGTCTCTTGTGAGGCTATGCCAGTGCCTGGCAAACACAGAAGTGGATGCACACAGTCATCTATTGGATGGAACACAGGGCCCCCAATGGAGGAGCTAGAGAAAGTATCCACGGAGTTGAAGGGTTCTGCAACCCTATAGGTGGAACAACAATATGAACTAACCAGTACCCCCAGAGCTCGTGACTCTAGCTGCATATGTAGCAGAAGATGGCCTAATCGGCCATCATTGGGAAGACAGACCCCTTGGCCTTGTAAATTTTATATGCCCTAGTACAGGGGACTGCCAGGACCAAGAAGTGGGAGTTGGTGGGTATGGGAGAAGGGCAGGGGGAGGGGTACAGGGGACTTTCAGGATAGAATTTGAAATGTAAATGAAGAAAATACCTAATAAAAAATTGAAAAAAAAAAAAAGAGAGCACATGGGAGGTTTTGAGGGAGGATAGCTAGGAGGGACAAGAGGAAGAGAAAGGGCGGGTGATAAAATTCTTTTTAAATTTAAATTTTTAAATTTTAAATAAATAAATAAATAAATATGTTTATTCACCAAAGAAACAAGGTCCTCCAAATCAACAGGATTGATGTTCATGTGAACTCTTGGAGACCAAGGTATTATGAACAGGGCCTGAATGTGTCTGCACCAATTAGAGTTCTAGAGCTGATAAAAGTCGACACGTGCCCCATCCTTAACCAAGAAGCTATCTCCAGTTGATAGTCACTTGCAATTGAAAATTTAGTTGCAATTGAAAATTTAGTTTTGTCCAAGGGAATCTCAATGAACAAACAAGCTATGCTTAAGGGTAGGCTGCATGCCCAGGAGTAGATGGGCAACAGAAAACAGAATCAATGCCATCATTGAAGGTCTCTTGTCTCATATTGTTGTATCAAGCCTTTTATTTTATTTTATTTTTTAATTATACCATTTTTATTTTTGTCGTATTTTATATTTTTTCTGGTTTTACCCTATAGATTCTTTGTGTATTTACTATGGCTTCAAGTGTAGTATTTTTATGGGATTCCTGAGTGTTCAGGCAAGTGTTTTTCTGTTTCTCGTGCTATCTCTTGGGCTGTTTACCTTGTTAGTTAGTTAGTTAGTTAGTTAGTTAGTTAGTTTGCTTGGTCCTATTCTAGTGTGTTAATTTTATTTTATCTTACTTTCATTTTACTTTATTTTATTATTATCCCTCAGATACTTTTTTGTTTTTTAATGAGAAACAGAAATTGGTGGCTCTGGATGGGAGGGAAAGTGAGGAGAAACTGGGATTATTGGAGAGAAGGAAAACCATAATCAGGATATATTGTGTGAGAAAAATACATTTTCAATAAAAGAAATAATAATAAAAACATTTAAATTTCTCACAGATAATTTTCAGGGCTATAACTGTGGTCCATTATTATTTTGTATTTAAAGTAGGAATCTAAATGAAGAAAGTTTTAAAATAAAACATATATATATATATATATATATATATATATATATATATATATATGCAATAATAGTTTTTAAAGGAGGCCATGAATTTGAAGATGAGTGAATAGGCATATATGGGAGGTTTAGAGGCAGAAAAGGGAAGGGAGAAAAGTTGTAATTACAGTATAATCTCAAAAGCCTGAATATTTATGTTGAAGGTCCAGAAGAACACACCAGTTGCTCATTAGACTACAGGAGAATTTAACTAAATTAAAATACACTAAATGAAACCTAGAAACTGAGTATTAAATCTCAGAAAATAGAACTTTGCTTAGTAAGAATATAAATGATGCTAAGAACTTCATTTGATAAACAATGAGAAACACCAGAGAAGGTACAAAAACCCCAAGACTCTGAAAATACTGAGGAGTTGCATGAATTCATCTGATGACTGTTTCATACTAGGAAAAAGTTTTAATTGTCACCAATAATAAAAAGTAAAGTTTACTGAAGGACAACTTCAGTTTAGTTGAAGAACTACTGAGGATCCTGTTTGCCACCTCTGGGATTCTTGGCTGATTTCGTCACGTTTGCAGTCCTCTTTTGCTCCATATACAAAAGAAGACTAAACTCTTGTTATACAGAGAGCATAACCAGTTGCCTCTCAGAGATGGGAGTTGTTACATTAAAAATTAATAATGATGAGGATATCCTAGAGATATATTGCTAGCTAGGTTTACAGGGGAAATTGAGTATCAAGTTGACTTTGCATGAAAAAGCACTAAGTCCTGTCATGAAGGTAGTAAGCTTTGTGAAAACCTCCTTGTTCTCCATTCCTTATTTACTTACCCACTAACTGATAATTTGAAATTTCATAAAACATCATGTTTGATAATTTTTCAAAGAAATCACTTTTTTTCTGAAATTATTGATATTTCGTAGGGCTACGGGGAGAAAAGATAAAGGAGGAGGAGGAAAAGGAGAAGAAGAGAGAGGACAAGAAAAGAAGAGAGAAGAGAAAAAAGGAGATGGAAGAAGAGATAAGGAGAAAGAGGATGGGGGCAGAAGTAAATGGAGAGAAGAGCTAGAAGATGAGAAAGAAGAAGGAAGAAAAAGAAGAGGAAAAAGAAGAACAAGAAGAACAGAAGAAGAACAAGAACAAGAACAAAAAGAACATGGAGACAGGAACAAGGAGAACAAGAACACAGGATTCTTCCAGTTTCCATCTGCGCTCAGAACTAATACTGTGCTACATTGCTCCATACCTAAATACCACCAGGAGCGAGCAGGTCTCCCAGGAGTGCTAATAAACCTGTGAGCACAGGTAAGACCACCACTTCTGCTTCAAGGAACCAGCCCAGAGACATCAGGACAGTGGAACTGAGGAGTAGCCTGGAACAGTATCCTTTAAGTTTCCTTCTGCACTTGGAGCTGATCCTGTGCCACAGAGCTCCATACCCAAATACAGCTGGTCTCCCAGGAGTGCAGGCACGCCTGCGAGCACAAGTAAGGCCACCACTTCTGCTCAAAATCCTGGTCCAAGAGGGACCTTCCCAGAGCCATCAAGGACAGAAACCAAGGAATAGCCCAGTTCAGGATTCTTCCAGTTTCAATCTGCACCCCGGAGCTGACCCTGTGCCACAGCTCCCAATACCCAAATTCATCCTGGATAGAACTGGTGTCCCATAAGTACTGACACAAAGGCTTGCAGGAGGGACAATCAACAGTCAAAGAGAGCAAGACCAGCTAACACAGAGATAATCAAAGGGCCAGAGACAGGGGTAAGAATATAAGCAACAGCAACCAAGGCTACTTGGCATCATCAAAAGCCAGTTCTCCCACCACAGTGAGCCCTGGATACTCGAACACACCAGAAAAGAGATACTCTGATTTAAAATCACATCTCATGATGACAATAAGGAACTTTAAGAAGGACATAACTCCCTTAAAGAATTACAGGAGACTCACTTTAAGAGGGAAATACAAAAATCCTTAAAGAATTACAGGAAAACACAACCAAACTGGTGATGTGAACAAAACCTTACAGGATCTAAAAGTGGAAGTAGAAACAATAAAGAAATCACAATGGGAGACAACTGTGGAGATAGAAAACCTAGGAGAAAATATCAGGGGCAATAGATGCAAGCATCACCAACAGAATACAAGATAGAAGAGAGAATGTCAGGTGCAGAAGATACTATAGAAAACATTGACACAACAGTCAAAATAAAGGTGCAAAACACAAAAATTTACTAACCCAAAACATATAGGAAATCCAGGACACAATGAAAAGATGAAACCTGAGGATAATACATATACACAAGAATGAAGATTCCCAACTTGATGGGTCAGTAAATATCTTCAACACAATTATAGAAGAAAACTTTCCTAGCTTAAAGAAAGAGATGCCCATAAACATACAAGTGGCCTAGAGAACTCCAAATATATTGGACCAGAAAAGTTTCTCCTGTCACATAATAGTCAAAACACCAAATGCACAAAACAAAGAAAGAATATTAAAAGCAGTAAGGGTGAAAGATCTAGTAACATTTAAAGTCAGACCTATCAGTAGTACACCAGACAACTCATCAGAGACTAAGAAAGCTAGAAGATCCTGGGCAGATGTTATACAGACCCTAAGAGAACATAAATGGCAGTTCAGGCGACTGCATCCAGCAAAATTCTCAATTACCATAAATGGAGAAATCAAGAAATTCTATGACAAAAATTTATACAATATCTTTCCACAAATCCAGCACTACAAAGGATAACAAATAGAAAATGCCAACACAAGGAGGGAAACTACACCCTAAAAATAGCAAGACAGTAACCTCTTTCAACAAACCCAAAAGAGGATAGCCACACAAACATAAAAATAACAGCAAAAATAACAGGAGGCAACAATCACTATTCCTTAATATCTCTTTAACATCAATTGAGTCAATGCTACAACAAAAAGACACAGAAAAATAGACTGGTTATGTAAACAGGACCTAGCATTTTGCTGCATACTGGAAATGCAGCTCAGTGTCAAAGACAGACACTACTTCATAGTAAAGGGCTGGAAAACAATTTTCCAAGCAACTGGTCCCACAAAACAAGCTGGAGTAGCCATTCTAATATCCAAGAAAATCAACTTTCAACCAAAACTTATCAAAAGAGATAAGGAAGAACACTTCAGACTCATCAAAAGGAAAATCTACCAGGAAGAACTCTCAATTCTGAACATCTATGCACCAAATGAAAGGGCACCCACATTCATAAAAGACACTTTACTAAAGATCAAAGCACACATTGCACCTCACACAATATTAGTGGGAGTCTTCAACACTCCAGTCAATGGACAGTTCATGCAAACACAAACTAAACAGAGACACATTGAAACTAAGTTATGGACCAATTGGATTTAACAGATATCTATAGAACATTTCATCCTAAAATAAAAGAATATAC
>NC_034590.1:124287574-124305023 GCF_900095145.1 Mus pahari | reverse complement strand
GCGACCAGTGCCTTCCTGCATACCAAAAGACCCTGCTTCCCCCACTGGTGTGTGTTTCGACTGAGTCGGTCCGTGGCACCAACCAGAAAAAGGCCCAGGACCAGATGGGTTTAGTGCAGAATTCTATCAGAACTTTAAAGAAGACCTAATACCAATATTCTTCTAACTATTTTACAAAATAGAAACATTCTATTCTTCATTCTATGAAGCCACAGTTACACTGACTATTCTCCCTTGGAGATGAAACAGTTTCTGTCTAATCAAGAACTTTTCACATTTTCCTCTCATAGAGGACTTCATAAAAGATTTTTTTTCTATTTTATCATTTTTAATCTTCCAAATAGATTTTAAAAACTGGTTGAGTGCATATTACTTTTAGCTTAAGAAGATATCATGTATATTTAAGAGGCATTTAACTACTATAAATTATTTGGATGACTTAAAAAATGTCACTACGCAGTTTTATATTTTAATATAAATTTTATTAGTTTAACAAAAAAATAATGATATAGAAAAAAGAATAAGAACATGAACAAAAAGGAACAAGAAGAAAAAGAACAAGATGAAGGAGAAGAGGAACAAGAAGAAGAACAAGAAGAAAATGAATGACAGGAAAAGAAAAAGAAAAAAACCACAGACATCAAGGAAACACAGATATCAAACATAACTGTCTAGAATCATACAACAGTGTATAAAATAGCAGAGTTACAGGAAGAAACAAAAATAAACCCTAACAACCTTGGCAATAGCTCCATTTGCACCATATTGACCCAGATATGTTGGAAGTGAATAGCTTCTGACAGGTATGTTTTATTGAGATTATAGAGACAATGTGGTCTCCCCCTTGAGAAGTACTCTAGTCTCCAAATGTGTATTGAGTTTTCTCAGAAATTAAAAGATCTGGAGGATATCATCCTGAGTGAGGTAACCCAATCACAAAAGAACTCACACGATATGCACTCACTGATAAGTGGATATTAGCCCAGAAATTTAGAATACCCAAGATACAATTTGCAAAACACATGAAATCCAAGAAGAAGGAAGACCAAAGTGTGGATACTTTGCCCGTCTTTAGAATGGGGACCAAAAGACCCATGGGAGGAGTTACAGAGACAAAGTTTGGAGCTGAGATAGAAGGAAGGACCATGCAGAGACTGTCCCACCTGGGGATCCATCCCATAATCAGCCACCAAACACAGACACTATTGCATATGCAAGATTTTGCTGACATGACCCTGATATAGCTGTCTCTTGTGAGGCTATGCCAGTGCCTGGCAAATACAGAAGTGGATGCTCACAGTCATCTATTGGATGGAACACAGTGCCTCCAATGGAGGAGCTAGAGAAAGTACCCAAGGAGCTGAAAGGGTCTGTAACCCTATAGAAGGAACATCAATATGAACTAACCAATACCCTCTGAAGGCCTGCTGTTGCCAGGATTAAGAGAGGCCACCAGCCATTAAGGACCACCAGCTCTAATTGCATCCCTAGAGTCTGGCTGCCACTTGGGACAACCATCAGCCTGAAGCTATCAGGGACTACCAATTCTGCCTCCATACTTGGAAGCCTGCTACCACTAGATACAACTATATCTACCTGCAATCCCAGAATCTTGCTGATATCATGGACTAACAGCTAAAACTGCAACTCCAGAGACCTGCACTCATCAGGAACTACCAGGCCTTCCAACACTAGTGACTAGTGACTAAAGGCCAGTGTATGAACACAGTCAACAAAAGCCACCAGAACCCAGCTATCCTACAACAGCAATCCCTAAATATCCTAAAACACATGAATCAAAAGAAAATGACCTTAAATCTAATCTTATAAAGACAGTAGAGTCCAATATAAATTAAGTGCATAAAGCCCTTAGAAGAAATACAGAAAAAGACAATCAAACAGGCAGAGGACCTTAAAGAGAAAATGAACCAATACAAACAAATACAGGAAAATACAACCAAAAAAAGTGAAATAAATGAACAAAACTGTTCACCTGAGAATGGAAATAGAAGCAATAAAAAATACAAACTGAGGCAATTGTGGATATGGAAAACCTAGAAAAGAGAACAGGAACTGCAGACATAAGCATCACCTACAGAATACAAAAGACGGAAGAGAGAATCTCAGGCACAGAAGATACAATGGAAGAAATGCATACATTTGTCAAAGAAAATACTAAAGCTAAAATGTTTCTATTACAAAACATGTGGAATATTTGGGACACTAGGGAAAGACCAAACCTAAGAATAATAGGAATAGAAAAATAAGACTCACAAGTCAAGAGCATAGAAAAATATCTTCAACAAAATCATAGAAGAACATTTCCCTAACCCCAAGGAATAGATTCCTATAAGCATACAAGAAGCCTACAGAACACCAAATAGAGTAGAACAAAAAAAAATCTTCCCACATAATAATCAAAACAAAGTGTACAGAAAAAAGAAAATATGTTAAAAACCACTATGGATAAAGGTCAAGTAACATAGAAAGCTAAGCCTATTAGAATTACACAAAACTTCTCAATAGAGACACTAAAATACAGAAGATCCTAGGCAGATGTCTTACAGTCTCTAAAAGGTCATAGATGCCAGCCTAGACTACTATACTCAGCAAAACTTTCAATCATCACAGAGGGAGAAACCAAGATATTCCATGACAAAACCAAATTTAAACAATATCTTTCCACTAATATGGCCCTACACAGAGGGTACTAGAAGGAAACTCCAACACAAGAAGCATAACTACACCTAAGAAAACACAAGAAATTGGTAATCCCACACAAGCAAAACTAAAGAACGAACACACACACACACACACACACACACACACACACACACACACACACACACACAAAACTAAAGAACGAACACACACACACACACACACACACACACACACACACACACACACACACACAGTACAACCACCACCATCAAAATAACAGGAACCAACAGCCATTGGTTATTGATATTTCTCAACATCAATGGTGTCAATTCCCCAATAAAAGACAGGCTAGCAGAGTGGATGCAAATATAGGATCCATTATTCTGCTGCAGACAAGAAACACGCCTTAGCAACAAAGATAAATACTACCTCACAGTACAGGGATGAAAAAAATGTTTTCCAAGTAAATTGACCCAAGAAAAAAGGACATCATGTATTTTGTAGGCAAATGGATGGAAGTAGAATATATCACCCTTGGTGAGGTATATCAGATCCAAAAGACACACATGCTATCTACTTACCAGTAAATATTAGTCATAAAATGCAGGATAATCACTTTAAAATCCACAGGCCCAAAGAAGCCAAATTATAAGAAGGATTGACAGGAAGATGGTTGAATATTTCTCAGACAGGGAAACAAAATGGATATCAGAGTTGGATATCCAGGAAGGAACTGTGTGGGAGAGGGAATGGGGAGGGAAGCAGGGTGTGTGTGTGTGTAGGGCAATCAGGTATAGGGAGAGCAAGGGAGAAGAACAGAAACTGGTGGTATGGTAGGGGGCATCTCTAGGACATGCAAGAGACCTGGGACAAGGGTGTCTATGGGGTTGACTCTAGCTGAGACTCATAGCAGTGGGGGATGTGAATCTTGCAGTGCCCACTTCCTGTAGCCAGGTAGGACTCCCAGTATAGGGGAGAAGTACAGCAACCCAACCTCAAAACCTTCAACCCAATGTGTCCTGCCTCCAAGATATGCGAGGGAAAATGTTAGAAGAGACCGAGGGAATTGCCAACCAATGGCTGGCCAAAATTGAGATCCATCCCTTGAGATCCATCCCATGAGCAAGCACCAATTCCTGACACTATTAATGATACTCTTTTATACTTAAAGACAGGAACCTAGCATAATTGTTCCCTGAGAGACTCTGCCAAGCAGCTAATGAAAACACATGCAGCCATCCACAGCCAAACATTTGATGAAGTTCATGGGGTTTGGGGGGACTCTTATGGAAGATTTGGGAAAAGGATTGCATGGCATGAAGAGTACAGGAACTCCACAGAAAGACCAACAGAAGCAACTAACCTGAACAACCAACCAAAGAGCTGATGGGGGAACCTAGCCACCTACCCCTGCACATATATAGAAGATGCTTGGTCCTCATCAAGTTCTCCAATAACTGGATGAGGGTCTGTCCTTGAATCTGTTGACTGCCTGTGCATCTCTTTCCCCTAACTGGGAGTCTTGTCTGACCATAGTTGGAGAAGATGTGTGTAGTTCTACAGTGACTTGATGTGCTGGGAGTTGTGGGGGTGAAATCCAGAAGTGAAGCTCTCCCTTCTAATAGGAGATGGGGGAAAGTGGGGAGGATCTATATGAGAGGAGAGGAAAACTGACATTGGGAAATAAAGTAAGTAAGTAAGTAAATAAATAAATAAATAAACAAATAAATAAATAAATGAGAAAGGCTCAAAAAGAGTAAACATACAAAAAATAACAGGAAAGAAAAGACTTTTAGTTGGAAGTGTGAGGAGGTAGGGAGGTGTTGCATGGAAAATTACAAAGCAGTACACAATCACTGGCTAATCACTGGTCACTGGTCTTGGTCTGTTCTCATCCTGGCAGACAGGTTTAGACCACATTTTCCCATGAGGAAAATCCTGTCCCACTAAGACTGACTCTGCCTCTCCAGAGCTCAGCAATCTCTCTCTACCCAGCATCTCACTGCTGCCAAATCTACCCCACACTCCCCAATTCCCACATCGAGCTGGGGTGCACTTCTTGCAAACTCATGCTCTGCCAGTTACCTTTCTGTAGAACCCAGTTGATTCACCTCATGAAGGAAAACACCAAACAATCATAGTTTAGAACCAACAGAGAGCAATCACCCAGCACAGAACCTAGCATCCTAATTATATGAACTATTCTATGCTAGAAATCTTCCAGTGGAGGGTCCTGGTAGATCTACCACCTGAACTAACATCCTCTGGCCTACATGGTCTCTGCCTTGCTCCCACCATCCACAAGCAAGGTTCTTTTCCCTGCAATACCCTTCCACACCTGGAAGTCCTGCTACCTCACCCAGTGATTGGATTCTTGTCATCTTTATTATCCAATCAATTAGGAGAAAATTCCACTACAGGGAGCAACTGGAAGATGAAAAGGGGGAAACCATTATAAAAATACACTGTATGAAATTAACTTTACTTTCAATTTAAAATTATTCTCATACATATACACACACAGAGTTAATGATTATAGTTGATCTGAACTTTCAAGAATGAGGATCCCAATATCTTGATGTTATTAAGGAGAACTGGGGAAGAGGTAGGGGAAAAAAGAAGATAGAAAGCTTTAATCAAGAAGTTTACATGAGCTGCAGACTCATGTCAGCAATTTTATGAGAAAGTATAGCATCTTATATACTGTTTGTAGGGCGAAAATGGGTCAAGGTTATCAGAAATCTAAGTTTAAAATTATTGGTGAATTGTAGTCCTCAGACATAGCTGACTGAGGACTAACTACAGCTCGTTTATGGGTGAAAGTTGGATACCCAGGATCCAAAATATTAGCATCTTTGGGCATTGGGCCTAGCCCAAACCAAACCTTGCCAAGGTTACCCTCCAACAAGGACCCATGATTAGCATTCTCTTTGTCTCTTCAACTGGGTTTCTGAGAAAGCCTTGAGCCCAACATAGTTGATACTACATTACATTCAGTAGTGACCTACCAGGCAGCATGTGCCTACTAGAACAAAAATGACATTATTATTATTATGGAAGTAACCAGTCACGTTCTGATTGGAGATCAGGTCTGTTCTTCATAAGGGAATTCATGCTTAGTACTAGTATATTACACCTAGTATAAAACTGAACAAAAGCCCACAACTAGGGAGGTCATAGACTTTGAGAATAATCAAAGATAGGCAAAAAAGATTGTAAGAACCAGAGAAGAGGGACTCATTTTAGAAAGTTCTATAGACATGACAGGAGAACATAAACCCATGAACTCTCAATAATACGTTTATGAGAACAAGGCCATCATATTGCCAATACTAGTGAGAGGATATATTAATGTATACAGGGGAAATTCCACATGGCCTTAAGGCTATATGAAGAAATAGACATTTATAATGAATGGGGCTTTTTCATGAGGGACTACAAGTGCAGAATAATATAACGGAAAGAGATGCAAGGCAAAGCAGAATGTATAACCTATGTAGCAGAATGTATGCTACATAGATACATGACGTGGTTCCTGCACAGAGCTAATGTGGTTTTAGTCTCTCTATGAGAGCTTGTTTCTGTACTAGAAATTATGGTTAGATCCATTGAGTGTGCAATAGGAGGGAGGCCAGAGGATGATAATTCACACAAAGTTGCATGAGCTGTAAGCTAAAAAATGATAATTCTATCAGAGTTCTGTGAATGCAACATTCAAAGTCATAAACATATTAAGTCCCTAGAGTGATACAGAAAACTAGTGCATGTCTTCCATCTGGAACTTCCTCTCATGTGCATGGAGATAATATTACTGATAGGATGATTGGTTTAGGTTAGGAGTTTGAAGAAATAAATGCCTGTAGCTTTAAAAGAGAGTTGAGAACAGGGTAGTGTATGCAACTTCAAAGGACAGTTATCCAGCTAGGGGACTAGCCTGCTATGCCACTAAGGGAAAATCCTTTAACATCTCTGATCTCATCATTGCAACCTAAAAGTTGGGAATCTAAGGACTAGAAGATTTCCTATATCCTTTCTACAAATAGCTCTTGGATCCATAGAGTAACAACCCAGAGATCATTAAAGGACCAGTGGGAAGTGGAAAATTGATACACATGGCAAAATATGCCCGAAATCATTAGGGAAGTCACNCTAGCAACCATTACACCAGAGAGCANGTATCTGTAGTATTTCCCNGTAATTGGCTTTGTCCTTCCTCCTTAACTCTCAACAGGATCCCAGAGTTGCNGTNTCACTTGCTGTGAGTGGATAACTAAGTTCATGGCCAAAAGCATCCATTAAGGAGAACCATTGCACTGAACAGGAAAGTACACAGAAGGAAAAATAGGTAGTTTGAACCTTCCAAAGGAACCACATCTTATAGGATTGGGGTTAGGGCTAAATGTCAAGACTTTGAATGTAGACTCTGTTCTGTCAAGACTTGTGCAGTTTTCACAGTAGGACTTAAATGGGACAAGGTTTTTAGAGATTTACCACATCCATGCATCTCCCCTCACCTCTCCCAAACTTCCTTGCCCTCATAACCATTTTCTTTATATTTGCCCAGATTACTGAACTTCAGTGAATAGAATTACCTCAAACATAAAAGTCTGAATTAATTTGGAGTATGAGGGGACAGTTAAATTCTTAAATATCTTACTATGACATTTATTGCCTTCTGTTTGTTGATTTGTATTATAAGGGAATAGGGGAATCTTCAACCCAAAGAAACAGTGAATGTCGATCCTGACAGTTGTGTAAGGATTCCAGAGAGACCTGAATCAAAACAAACTTAATTTTGTTTCAGAAAAGTTGTCTGAGATAAAAATATGCTTGTCTATGCTTCCCCCTTTTCTTCATCATTGGGGTATTACTTTATTTCTCTTCTTCAGAATTTAAAAATAAGAAAATGTTCTCTGAGAAATACACAGCTTGATCTATAACTTTTGGTTAGCTAGAGATAAGGTAAGTGCTAAAGGAAGGATACATACTTATGTAACTTCGTTTGTCTTTTTGGAAGGACTCAAACAGATTTTTGTAGTTCTTGGTTGTGCTGGTAAGTCTGAGACTAACAGGATGACAAAGCAGATATCCCAACTCAGACAACAGGAGCAGATAGCATGGGTCTGAATGTCTGCCTTCTGGCTTCTTTAACTTGAATCATTTGTTACTCAGTATCATTCTCTGCTTCAGCTGGTTTTGTGCCCCCAAAACCTCAAACTGATGACATCTTTATAGGGTCAGCCCTCAGAAACATCTCCATTAGCTACTTGTACCTAATGAAGTTCCCAGTCAAGGTTTATATCAGAAAACTTTGCTTCTATAGCTGCCCAGAAGATGTTAAACACAGGGAAAATGTTTATCAAAGACAGTAGATATATCCAGAATTATCCCTTTAGAAAATTGAAAAATTATCAAAAAAATTGATAACTTGGAGTAAAAATAAGTATCCACACATGCCCAGTCTCTTCTGGAGATGATGGACTACACAAAATGCACCAAACCATGGCAACCCATGTTACCAGTATGCACGTTAAAAAAAAAAAAGAATTCTATTGCAGGTGATGGATCAAGAGTTTCCCTGAACTAAAGACATTAAGTCAGTGTTTCTAGGATGATCATAAATATCCCGGGAAACTTGGGGAAGAGAACTGGTGCTCATTTTGGTAGGAGAACAGAAACTTTAGTTATCTTAAGCAGATTAGACAAATCCATAGTGCAAGGGGCATCACATCTCAACCTCTGATTATGAACCTTTTACCATATTCTTGCTATGGTGCTGTTCAACTAACAAAAATATCCAGAAACTGAGATAATTCTTGACTTCCTTAAAGTCAAAAATAGACTACCCATTTCCAGATTGGGTGTTTCATAGAAAGAGTTCCCCGAAGATTTAGTCTATGATTTTATTGGGTACACATGAATAATTCTATCACAATTATGTAATATTCCAGGCTACTTTCTAAATGTAGCTTAAATATATTATTAAAGCATTTGACAAATACTCATAAATAGAGGAACTTCCCCTAAATGAAAAAGATAATAAAAATTACTAAAATAATAACCTAAGATATAAAATGATTTCATATTTATTTTGAAAGAACAACACCTACACTGTCATGTGACCGAAGCAGCAATTACACTCAGAAGTGTCAGTAAACCACTAAAGACACTTATTTCAATCAGTCACATAGGCCATCTATTTCCTAAGCTCAGCAATTTCATGGGTGCATTAATAAATGTTTCCAGTTAATCTTTAATTATCTTTTTAAATCCTCATGACAGTATATGAATCGGGTAAGATCTAAAAAATGAGCATGTTTTCATTGACAGCTGGAAAGGAAACACTGTGTTCTTTCTATGAAGAGGTAATGTACTGTTTCAATCCAGACTCAGAGAAAGAAATAGGAAATGTTATTATTTCACTTGAGCCGATGATGTTTTCTTTTTCTCCTCCAAAACACTAACTAGGATCATGGAGGCAATGATTAAAAGAAAAAACATTACTGAGATCACCGAGTTCATCCTCCTAGGATTCTCCGATTTCCCCCAAATCAGAGCACTGCTTTTTATTATATTCCTTATACTGTACCTTACAGCACTGACCTGGAACCTGTCCCTTGTTGTTTTAATAAGGGTGGACTCCTACCTCCATACACCTATGTACTTCTTCCTCAGTAATCTGTCCTTTATAGACATCTGCTATATCACTACTACAGTCCCAAAGATGCTTTTCAACTTCTTCCAAAAGAGGCAAACTATCAGCTTTGCAGGCTGCATAGTTCAATACTTTATGTTTTCCACAATGGGACTGAGTGAATCTTGCCTCATGACAGCCATGGCTTATGACAGGTATGCTGCCATTTGTAACCCTCTTCTGTACTCATCAATCATGTCACCCACACTATGTGGTCAGATGGTGATGGGAAGCTATACAGCAGGTTTTATAGGTTCTGTATCTCAGGTGTTTGCCTTGCTACAGCTCCACTTCTGTGGATCTAATGTCATCAGACATTTCTTCTGTGATATTCCCCAGTTGTTAAATCTATCCTGCACTGACACTTTTTTTGCACACATAGAGCTTCTCATATTAACAATGTTGTTTTGTATTTCAAATGCTTTAGTCATTGTGATATCCTACGGCTATATCGTCTTGTCCATTCTGAAGATCACTTCAGCTAAGGGTAGGTCCAAGGCATTCAACACTTGTGCTTTTCATCTGACTGCTGTTTCCCTATTCTACACCTCCACTGCTTTTGTCTATTTTAGTTCCAGCTCTGGTGGCTCCTCCAGCTTTGATAGATTTGTGTCTGTCTTCTACACTGTGCTGATTCCTATGTTGAACCCTTTGGTGTATAGTCTGAGGAACAAGGAAATCAAAGATGCTGGGAAGAGGTTACAGAAGAAGCTGAGATGCTGCTAATTAAAGAGTCTGAGATTTCTGACAGATTTTTCCCTACAAACTACCTGCTTACATGGAAAAAAAAAGATTCAAACTTATAATAGCCATGTGGACCGTGACTGATTCAATGCTAATGCAACATAATCCTTGTAAGTCTTGAAAGTTTATCCTTTCCATATTACATCAGAAATAGCTTTATCTGTCATTATTTATCCACAGAATTTGTGAAACAACCAAATTTGTAAGTTTTTGCTGCTGCAATGAAAGACTTTTCAGCCCTGGATTCCGTCCTTACAGAAGGATGTAAGCATCCCTGGGTTTAGAACACTTGTCTCACAAATGGCTCAATTCAGCAGAATAAAGACCTGGTGAAGACCAATGTTGTTCTTTGTTTCTGAACAAGAAACCTCCTGTTAGAAGGAAGAAAATTAATACTGACTTGGCTGTGCCTCCTAGGAAAAAAACTTCTGACAGTTAAAGTATTTGTAAGGCAAATGAATGCTAATCATCTATGAGATTTTATTCTTGACTCCCCTAGTAACTGGTTGAATGAAAAAGATGTAGATGAAGACTACAGTAAAAATGGAGGAAATGGTTTGTTCTTTTACTGTGAGTATGATTATTTGATTCTTGAAATCAGATGAGATTTCAAATGTAAATTCTAACTGATCTAATGCTGTGGTACTCTAATGTCCTTTTTAAATCATGGCACGTTATTCTTGGCTAACCTGGACAATGGGATAATACTGTGAAATTGCTTTTGATATTTCAAATATAGATTCCATTTCTTATGAAAGTACCCATATGAATTTACTGTAGTAAGTTACTGAATACTCAGTCTCTAAAAAAATGAACAGAAAGTACATAAAATGTTACACATGTCTTTAAAAATTAAAGAACAATATAGGTATAATCAAGAGCCTACTAAGTATCCCTCAAAGATTCTGAACAGCACTGGGACATGGTTGGATAGCCTGTTTTCTAGAGAGTCTGGATATGTCTCTCTGTTTTGGCAGGTAAATACAAGTTCAAGATTAGGACACAATGGCACCAGCTTGTTCCAGATTAACTTTCCCCTGGTTTCTTTGCCACTTAGAATTATACGTGACAATGCTCAAAATCAATTTTAACTATGATGGGTTTTGCCTAATGAAAAAGAAGCAAAGGTAATGCAAAGATTTGTTGGAAGAAACCTTCAGGGATAGGTCATACTTTGCCCTTTGTGCTTTCTTACTTTGCCACTGAGATATGCAATGTGGCTAACATTGCTCTATAAGTAGAGATAGGGAAGATGGATTTAGTTGGCTGACCTTGACTGACCTTGGTCAATTATGGAATAAACAAAATAAAGCTTTGTAATTAAGCTCTTGAGTTTTTGGCTGTTTGTTCAGCAGAATAGTACCTCATGCCTTTAACATCTGATTCATTATGATCACAAACTCCAGATACTCAACAACTCAAAAAATTTCCACTCTGGTCATTCACATTATTTCACCCTCCTCAAATAATTTCTTTATCCTCTCTATTATTTTTTATTATAAACCATGCAAAATTTTACTTTGGGGACATATAGACAACTAGAACTTCATATATTCTCCAATTACTCCAAGCTTGAATTTATCAAAGAATGAAAGATAAATATATTCCAAGCAAATTAAGGCAGCTGTATCTCTAATAAAACTAATTATGTGGAATATAGTAATGATGTACGATGTATTCTCACTGGAAATCATTCAAATTCTTAAGTTCAAAAAGTATTTACTGATTAAATTTAATTGGAAAAATAGAATAGAAAAGCAGTATTTGACCAAAAATTTAATGATATAAATTTTCTTCCATCTGAAACTAAAGATGAAATATGTAACTTAAGATTCAATGGTTATAAGCAATAGGTTTACACATGCCAAGGTAGGCTTCTCACAGACATTCTCCCCTCTCTCTATTCCCCTAGATGTAATTCCCCAATCTCTTCCTCAGTGCTGCAACAGAACACCAAGTTAGCCTTCCTTTCTGACTAATCACATTTCTTGTGGATCCCATAGTCCATTCTCTTCTAACCTCCCTCCCCATAACCTCTTAGTAGCTTTACTACAGCCCCCAAACCAGTAGGTAACCCAAGGGCTGCTATTATCAGTACAACAAATAGGCTGAAGGTAAACACACACCTCTCCTTTTCCCACTGAGATCCACTTCACCCTGGCCTCATCCCCAGATCTATAGCGGGAAATGCACTGTGGACTCCCTTTCCTTTCTAACACCATCCCCAACAGTCCACAAAAAATTTCTCCCACAATATTACTTACCACAACTCAATTCAGCCTATAACACCAGCAATAATTCCCTTTAAGCACACCAGCTGAGCCAGCCAGTAAAACAAGAAATCTATAGATATCACACTTTCCAAAACCCAGAGAGGAAGCAGAATTAAGGAAAAAACAACCACCAAACAAAAACAAAACCAGAAATTAGCACCTAGACCTATCATCATCCCAAACCAAGACATATAGACCTCAACATAAAAACACAACCAATTAAAACTAAAGTAATATTTCCCTACCAGAGCCCAGCTATCCTATCACAGCAGGCCCTGAATATTCCAACATAGGTGAAGCACAAGAAAAAAATCATTAAAGTCAACTATATTAAGATGATAGAGGTCCTTAAAAAGAAAATAAATAAATACCTTAAAGAAATCCAGAAAAACACAAACAATTGAAGAAGATGAGTAAAACTGTTCAAAACCTGAGAATGAAAATAGAAGGAATAAAGGAAATAAAAGTAAGGAAATTCTGAAAATGAAAATTTAGGAATTTGAACAGGAACTACAGAGGCAAACTTTATCAACACAATACAACAAATGGTCAAGAAAATCTGGGATGGGGATGATTACGAGTCTATAGGCATTAAAGATTCAGTAGAAGAAATGGATATGTCAGTCAAAAGAGGTTAAATCTAAAAAGTTCCTGACCCAAAATATCCATGAAACCTGGGACACCATGGAAAGACCAAACCTAACAATGTTAGGATAGAGGGATGAGAAGAATCCCAGGTCAATGGCCCAGAAAATATTTTCAAGAAAATCATAGAAGAAAATATTACTAATTTTAAGGACTGCCTATAAATGTACAAGAAGCCTACAGAACACCAAAAATATTGGAACAGAGAAAAATACCCTCACCATCTAATAATCAGCATACTAAACATATAGAACTGTCAGGAGCCATCTAGGATAGGCTAAAGCTAGTTAGTGACCTTCCAGAAGGTGGCCCACTCTTTTTGCATAGTCTGGAGTGGTAAGGCTACAAAGAGACTTCATATCAGGATTGCTTCTTACAGCGGACATGCCTTTACTGTCATTATCAAATTAATATAATTCCTGGGCATTAACCCACACCCTATTGATCAGATTTCCTGAAGATAACATAAAGATGAACTTTCATGAATTAATGCTATTTAGATAAATTAATGATTCTATAGAATTCCATATTTGATTCAAATAATCTTTGGAAGAAAGTTTTAAGAGATAGTCTTAGTTGCTTTGCTAGAAAGATATAATAAAGTTAGAATTAAGGATGGAATGTGACCACACCTTATATAGAAGTCTGCATAATAAGAAACACAGTGAACTTTCAGGAACTAACAGGAATCAGCAAGTGTTGGTCACTGATATCTCTCAATGCCAGTGTTTTCAATTCTTCAATAAAAAGATATAAATTAACAAAATGAAAGCAAAGGTAAGATCCGTTCTTCTATAGCTTCCAAGAAACACTCCTCAACATCAATGATAACAATTACCTGAGTATAATGGGCTGGAAAAAGATATCCCAAGTAAATGGACCTAAGAAGCAAGGTTGTATAGGCATTTTTCATATCTAAAAAAAATATACACTTCAAATGAAAACTAAGCAAAAAGAGATAGGGAAGAACACTATATACTTATAAAAGGAAAATCCAAAAAGAAATGACATTTCAATTTTTTGTTTGTTGATTGGTTTGGTTTGGTTTTGATTTTTTTATTTGCTTGTTTTTTTAGCTGGTTGGTTGGTTGGTTGGTTGGTTGAATGGGTGGTTTTTATCAATATAGGGTTTCTCTTTGTAACATCCCTAGCTGCCCTGGAACTTGCTTTGTAAATCATGCTAGCCTCGAATTCACAGAGGTCTGCCTGACTCTGCCTGATGAGGGCTAGGATTGATTGCATGCACCACTATGCCTGTATAACATTTCAATTATTAACATCTAGTTCCCAAACACAAAGGCACCTAAGTTTGTAAAAGAAACACTATTGTACCTTAAATCACATATTAACCCTAACAGTGAGAGTAGAAGACTTCAATACCCTACACTCACCATTGGACAGGTCTTAATTAAACAGAGGAATACTGAAGCTAACATGTTACAAACCAAATGGACCTAACAGATATATACCAAATCTTTTACCCAAACACAAAATAATATATCTTCTTCTCTGTACCTCATGTGACTTTCTCCAAAATTGACCACACATTTAGACATGAAGCAAGTCTCAACAGAAACAAGGAAATTGATATGACTCCCTGCATCCTATCAGACAAACACAGAATAAAGAAGGATACTAACAACAGAAACAAAAGAAAACTTACAAATGCATGGAAATTGGACAACTCTTTATTGCATGAAAAGTGGGCCAAGACAGAAATAAAGACATCAAAGACTTTCTAGAATTCAATTAAAATGAATAGATGGCATATCCAAACTTATGGGACACAACAAAACTGGTGATAAGAGGAAACTTCATAGCACTAAGTGCCTACGTTTAAAAAAAATTGAAATATTTCACACTATCATCTTTATAACATACATGAAAGCTCTAGACAAAAAGAAGAAAGCACATCCAAGAGGAGTAAATGGTAGGAAATAATCAAGCCAAGGGCTGAAACAAATCAATCAATCAATCAATCAAACAAAAAAAAAACCCAAAAAACAAGAAAACAAAGAGAACAATACAAAGAATCAACGAAACAAAGAGTTGATTCTTTGAGAAAATAAACAAGATAGACAAACGTTTATACAAACTAATTGATAAACACAGAGAATATCCAAATTTACAAAATAAGAAACAAAAAGGGGAACATAACAGCCAACAAGGAAATCCAAAGATGGGGATGGGTGGAAGATACCCAGGAAGTCCCACACCCACTCAGAGAAGGGGAGGGTGAGGGGGAAGGATTGTGGGAGAACTGACACTGAGGGGTAATGTGTGGGATATAAAGTGAATAAGTAAAAAAATTAAAATTAAAAAAAAAAACTGTACCTCTGAAAATTGAAAAAAAATCTAAAAGATGGTTCTCTTGACAGTCGCCCCTTATCAAAGTTAAATAAAGATATGAAAATCAATTTGAGTAGATTTACAACCACTAATAAAATTAAAGGAGTCATTAAAAGCTCCACGACCAAACAAAGCCTGAGAAATGATAGTTTTAGTGCAGAACTCAACCAAACTTTCAAACAAGAATTAAAGATAATTCTCATCAAATTATTTCACAAAACAGAAACAAGGAATATTACCAAATTTATTTTAAGAAGCCACAATGACTGTGATACACAAACCACATAAAAACTCAATGAAGAAAGCGTATTACAGAACAATTTCTCTTGAGAACACAGATGTAAACATACTTAATAATAGCTGCAAACCAAATCTTAGAACACATCAAAAAGATCATCAGCCATGATCAAGTAGGCTTCACTCCAGAAATGCAGGGATAGTGCAACACATAATAATCAGTAAATTTTTTTGTTTGTTTTTTGGGTTTTGATTTTTGTTTTTTTGGTTTTTTGGTTTTTTGGTTTTTCGTTTTTGATTTTTTTCTAGACAGCGTTTCTCTGTATAGCCCTGGCTGTCCTGGAACTCACATTGTAGACCAGGCTGGCCTCAAACTCAGAAATCTGTCTGCCTCTGCCTCCCAAGTGGTGGGATTAAAGGTGTGGGCCACCACTGTCTGACAATATTCAGTAAATGCAATCCTGTTTATGTACGTGTTCACATGTATGTGCACAGACTACAACTGTTCACCTATTCATGCTCAATACATTCCACCCAGTGATGTGCAACCTCTGCCTAAATCAAGAATGAGTTTGAGATTATAATTTGTCTTCAGTTTTAACAGTTCTGAATTATGTCCTCATAGTATATAACATTTATTAGAAGACCATTTTATAGTGCTATAAAATTCATTCATATTTTTTGTTATTTAATAAACAATTACTTAAAGGTTACTAGTTCAGGAATTGACATTTTTTCTTATGATGTAGATTTTAGATGTTTCTTGTCAAGACTTTGTGGTGAGAAAATGGATAATCTGAAAATAGTAAGGTTTTAACTGAGTTAACAATGCATTTTCTTTTCCTTTTCTCTTTTTCTTCTTTTTCTTCTTCTCCTTCTCTTCCTCCTCCTCTTCTTCTCCTCCTCTTCTTCTCCTCCTTCTCTTCCTCCTCTTCTTCTTCTCCTCCTCTTCATCCTCTTCTTCTTCTCCTCTTCCTCCTCTTCTCCTCCTCCTCTTCATCCTCTTCTTCTCCTCCTCCTCTTCCTCCTCTTCTTCTTCTCCTCCTCTTCCTCCTCCTCTTCTTCTCCTCCTTCTCTTCCTCCTCTTCTTCTTCCTTTGCTGTTGTTGTTACTCATCAAGGATCATCAAGACGATGATTACAAAAAGAAATATACTGAGATAACCCAGTTCATAGTCCTGGGATTTTCAGACTTCCACCAAATCACAGATCTACTCTTTGTTATATTTCTGCACCTGGAACATGTACCTCATTATTTTAATAAGAATGAATTCCCACCTCCACATATCCATGTACTTCTTCCTAGTGATCTGTCCTTAATAGACCTCTACTATACAAACTCAATGGACCCCAGGATGTCACACCCATCTACAGCTCCAGGTCAAAAGGATCCAGTGCCTTTTTCTGGCCTCCACAGGCATGCACATGGGGCACATGCATACATACAGGCAAAAATTCATACACACAAATAAGTAATGTTTTAAGTCATGGGGAAATGAAAGTCACTTCTTGGCCATGACTCAAGAGACAAACATTCATGCTATTAGTTTACGTCCCTGGAGTGAGTTCTATTTATCAAGCACCATATGAAGACTTTCTTATTCACATCTTATTTAATGACCTCAACATCCTTTGAGATAGAAGTCAATATTATATTAGCATTACAAATAAATATGCTGATGTTTAAGAAATTAAACAATTTCATATTCATTTTTCATTGATAAGATAGCACAGTAAGAATTTGATCCAAAACATCTCAGTTGATCATTTTTGTCCCTAACAACCACGATTTTAAAAATTAGTTTATGTTGAGAAACACATGAAAAAATGTTCAACATCCTTAG
>NC_034590.1:124284159-124285536 GCF_900095145.1 Mus pahari | reverse complement strand
GATGCTCATAGTCAGCAATTGGATAGAACACAGAGCCCCCAATGGAGGAGCTAGAGAAAGTACCCAAGGAGCTGAAGGGGACTGCAACCCTATNTGTGGAACAATAATATGAACTAACCAGTACCCCCTTAGCTCATGTCTCTAGCTGCATATGTAGCAGATAGCCTAATCAGCCATCATTGGGAAGAGAGGCCCCTTGGTCTTGCAAACTTTATATAACCCAGCACAGGGGAATTCTAGGGCCAAGAATTGGGAGTGGGTGGGTAGGAGAGCAGGGGTGCGGGGAGGGTATAGGGAACTTTCAGGATAGTATTTGAAATGTAAATAAAGAAAATATCTAATAAAAAATAAATGGGCTAACAAAAAAAATTAGGTTATTTTTTTTCACCTTTTGTTTTAGCACAAGTCTTAGTCTATGTGTGAGGTTTATTTCTAGCAGAGGACATCTTAAAGTGAAAGACTGTTTTCAATATAAGATAGAGTCTTCATGGAAACAAAAAATAGGAGAATAAGGTGGGAGACATTGGAAATGGGTAGCCAATCCCATCACTATTACTCCAGAGGACAATTATTAGCTCTAATGGTTGTTCAGCATTACACATTGGACCCTGGAGTAGATGCAGCGGGCAGCCTCTGGGATTTGGAGTGGGAGTGAGAGTATCTCTGACCATTAATGTAATAAACTTCCACAGGTTATTTGGAAACTTTAGTGACAAAGGAGGAGTGGTTCCAGAAGCACACATTTTTATTTAAGGAAAGACATTTATGTACTGACATTACATATATATGTGCGTGTGTTTGTATGCATGTGTATATGCATGTGCATAGGTATATGTATGTACATTCAGACTATGTTTTTTTTGTTTTGTTTTTTGTTTTTTGTTTAGCAAAGTCTTTGATTCCTTAAAAAAAAAAGACTTAATAATGCTAATCATACTTCTTCAAATATTGCTTTAGCTGCAGACACCAAACCTTGGAACAATGTTTTCATTTTTTGGTCAAAGTATTTTTTATTAGATATTTTCTTTATTTATATTTCAAATGCTATCCCAAAGGTTCCCTATACCCTCTCCCACCCTGCTCCCCTACCCACCCATTCCCACTTCTTGGCCCTGGCCTTCCCCTGTACACGGGCGTATAAAGTTTGCAAGACCAAGGGGCCTCTCTTCCCAATGGTGGCCGACTAGGCCATCTTCTACTACATATGCAGCTAGAGAAATGTGCTCAGGGGGTGCTGGTTAGTTCGTATTGTTGTTCTACCTATAGGGTTGCAGACCTTTCAGCTCCTTGGGTACTTTCTCTAGCTCCTCCATTGCGAAGCCCTGTGTTCCATCCAATCCTGACTGTGAGCATCCACTCTGTGTTTGCCAGGCACTG
>NC_034590.1:124278072-124284148 GCF_900095145.1 Mus pahari | reverse complement strand
TGAGGTGCAATGTATGCTTTACTAAAGTTTCTTTAGTGAATGTGGCTGCTCTTGCATTTGGAGCATAGATATTCAGAATTGAGAGTTCCTCTTGGTATATTTACCTTTGATGATATGAAATGTCTCTCCTTGTCTTTTTTGATAACTTTGTGTTGGAAGTCGAGTTTATTCGATGTTATAATGGCTATTCCAGCTTGTTTCTTTGGACGATTTGCTTGGAAAATTGTTTTCCAGCCTTTCAATCTGAGGTAGTGTCTGTCTTTTTCCCTGAGGTGGGTTTCCTGTAAGCAGCAAAATGTTAGGTCCTGTTTGTGTAGCCACTCTATTATTCCGTGTCTCTTTATTGGGGAATTGAGTCCATTGATGTTAAGGGAAATTAAAGAAAAGTAATTGCTTCCTATTATTTTTGTTGTTAAAGTTGGGATTTGTTCTTGTGGCTGTCTTCTTTTAGGTTTGTTGAAACCTTTCTTGCTTTTTCTAGGGTGTAGTTTCCATCCTTGTGTTGGTGTTTTCCCTTTATTATCCTTTGAAGGGCTGGATTCATGGATAGATATTGTGTGAATTTGGTTTTATCATGAAATAACTTTGGTTTCTCCATCTATGGTTATTGAGATTTTTGCTGTTTATAGTAGCCTGGGCTGGTACTTGTATTCTCTTATTGTATCTATAACATCTGTCTAGGATCTTTTGGCTTTCATAGTCTCTAGTGAGAAGTCCGGAGTAATTCTAATAGGCCTGCCTTTATATGTTATTTGACCTTTTTCCCTTACTGCTCTTAATATTCTGTCTTTATTTAGTGCATTTGTTGTTCAGATTATTATGTGTCAGGAGGAATTTCTTTTCTGTTCTAGTCTATTTTGAGTTCTTTAAGCTTCTTGTGTGTTTATGGGCATCTCTTTCTTTAGGTATGGGTAGTTATCTTCTATAATTTTGTTGAAGATATTTGCTGGCCCTTTAAGTTGAAAATCTTCATTCTCATCTACTCCTATTATCCGAAGGTTTGGTCTTCTCATTGTATCCTGTATTTCCTGAATGCTTTGAGTTAGGATTCTTTTGCATTTTACATTTTCTTTGATTGTTGTGTCCATGTTCCCTATGGAATCTTCTGCACCTGAGATTCTCTCTTCCATCTCTTGTATTCTGTTGCTGATGTTCAAATCTATGGTTCCTGATTTCTTTCCTAGNGTTTCTATCTCCAGAGTTGTCTCCCTGTGTGTTTTCTACTTCCATTTTTAAATCCTGGATGGTTTTGTTCAATTCCATCACCTGTTTGGTAGTCTTTTGCTGTAACTCTCTAATGGAATTTTGTGTTTCCTCTTTAAAGGCTTCTAGCTGTTTACTTGTATTTTCCTGTATTTCCTTCTTAAAGTCCTCCATCATCATCATGAGAAGTGACTTTAGATCTATGTCTTGCTTTTCTGGTGTGATGGTGTATCCAGGACTTGCTATGGTGGGAGAGTTTGTTTCTGATGATGCCAAGTAACCTTGGTTTCTGTTTCTTCTGTTCTTATGCTTGCCTCCTGCCATCTGATTATCTCAAGTGCTTGCTGCCCTCAATATATCTGATTGGAGCCTCTCCTTCCTATAATCCCAGTTGATTCAGGCTCCTCAGAGTCCAGCTTTCTCTGTGATCCTTTGATTGTGGGCTCCTGTGAACCTGAGATTCTAGGTGTGTCAGAGTTCTTGGCAGTCAAGCTCCTCTGAGACCCTGGAATATTGGTGTGACCCAGCTTCTTTTATCCTGGGATCCTGTTGTCCTCAGATCCTGGGTGTGTTACACTGCCTGGAAATCGTGTCTCCTTTGAGGACTGTAGAGCTGTCTGGTCTGTTAGAAACCAAGGTAAACCAGAACTATCAAAAGGAACCTGAGCCTCTGGTCAGGAAAGGCTCCAGTGTCCTTCTTCCTGCTGTCACAGGCCTGTCACAATTGGATTGGAACTGATGTTGTGTTCTGCTCACCAGTGATCCTAAGACCAAGTGGAGAGGCCTCTAGGGACCTTGGGAGTGTCCGCCAACTCAGCGTCCAAGGTGACCCGGTGCTTGCACCAACCAGAATGGATTTGTGTCCCTGTTTAGGCTGGTTTTCTCCTTCCCTAATGCTGTCTCAGGTCCTGCGTGATTTGATTGGAACAGAAGTTGTGTCCCACTAACCAGTGATCCTAAGATCATGTGGAGAGTCCTCTGGCGATTGTGGGGGTGTCCACCAATTCCATGCCAAAGGTGACCAGGTGCTGGTCTAGTTCTTTTTCAAGATGCAACTATACCACTCCTATGCATATATCTAAAAGATGCACTACTATAACACATGGACACTTGCTCAACTATGTTCATTGTGGCTTTATTTGTAATAGCCAGAGACTGGAAACAACCTAGATGTCCTTCAGCTGAAGAATGGATAAAGAAAATGTGGTTCAGCTACACACTGAATGGAGCTGAATAACTGAATGGAACACTATTCAGCTATTAAGAACAAAGATATCATGCAATTTTCAGGCAAATGGATGCAACTTGAGCACATCATCCCGAGTGAGGTAATACAGGTCCAGAAAGAAACATATGATATACATGTCCATTACAAGTGGACATTAGTCATAAAGTGCAGGATAACCATGCTACAATCCACAGACCCAAAGAAACTGGATAATAAGGAGTGCCTATAGGAGAGTGCATGAATCTCATTCAGAAGAGGAAAAAAATAATCATCAGAGGAGAATGGAGAGAGAGAACTGTATGGGAGAGGGGTGAGGAGGAATATGCGGATGGAGATATGATGTTGAGGGGAGGGGAGAGGGCTGGGAGTGAGAATGGAAATTGGTGAGGGACATCTCTCAGACTAGCTGGAGACTGCAAATGGAGGAGGCTATGAGGAGTCTATGAGGATGACCCTAGCTGAAATTTCTACCGGAGGGAGATACAGAGACTGAAAAGGCCACCTCCCATAGCCAAGCAGGACTTCCAGTGGAATGAGGAAAACATCAACCTACCCACAAATCCTTCAACCCAAAATTTGTCCTGCCTACAAGATTCAAATGCATAAAGATGGAGAACAGACTGAAGAAATAGCCAACCAATGACTAGCTCAACTTGAGATCCATCCCATGGGAGAGAACCAACTTCTAACACTGTTGATGGTACTCTGCTGTGCTTTTAGACAGGAGCCTAGCATAACTGTCAGCTGAGAGGCTTCACCCAGCAGCTGATAGAAACACACAGAGACCCATAGCCAAACATCAGATGAAGCTCAGGGTGCCTTGTGGAAAAGTAGAGGATAGAATTGAGCAAGCTGGAAGGATCAAGGACACCACAAGAAGATCTACATAGTCAACTAACCTGAGGCCATAGGGACTCACAGAGACTGAACCATCAACCAAAGAGTATTCAGGGACTGGACCAAGCACTGCACACACTTGTAGCAGATGTGTAGCTTGGTCTTCATGTGGGACTCTAACAATTGGGTCAGGGACTGTCTCTGTCTCTGTTGCCTGCCACTGGATTCCTTTCCCATAACTGGACTGCTTGGGTGGGCCTCAGTGGGAGAGGAGATACTTAATCCTGCTAGACTAGACATTCCAGGGTGAGATGGTACCCAAGGGGATGCTTCCTTTTCTCTGAGGAGAAAGATGGGTTAATGGGGTGAGGGATTTGTAAGGCCAGGACTTGGAGGAGGTGGCTGTGACTGGGATATAATATGAACAAAACAAGCAAATTATGAAAAAATTCTTACTACGTTAATGGTCGGGCAGCAAACTTTATGGCACCAAATGGCATGGGGGATGGAACAAACTCCTCCTGTCCTCATCTGAAGAATAAGGTACTGAAGCTCTCCTTAACCCTTCCTCTGTAATCCTGGACCATTATAGTGCCAAACTATCCCAATACGTATATAAATAGTATTGAATGGACTCAATAGGGAATACTAAAAGAGAATGAAGAGAGACACTTTCCATGGGGTAAGCTCTGGGAGGAATTCAAAGGACAACCAGTAGTTAATATGGTCAAAATTTATTATGTATATGAATGAAATTCTCAAGCAATGGTAAAATTTTGTTGTATGTATGTGTGAAACTCTCCAATAATGATAATGAAGGACATACAGGAATTCTTGGAGGGAAGAAACAGAAGGAGAAATTATGTATATTATAATCTCACAATTAAAATTATCCAGTGAATCTCTGAAAATAACATGAAAATATAATAATAGAGATACTAAAAATTTTGTCAGATCTAAGAAGCATGTGGCCATTGTTTACACATCACACAGTACTGCATTAAACCAAAGACATGGAACCACAAACGTATATCTGAATTGAGACTACTGGCCAGAAATAACAACTCGGTTTGCATAATTTTATATATATATATAGCCTCCCCTGGTACTTTGAACTCCCTGAATGTTGCAGGAATTTTCTTGGGAATATATAAATAAATGCACAATGACCCAGATATAGATGGAATGAAGAGATGAAAAAATAATGATTCCTTCCAAGTCCAACTTTGTGAACCAGTGACTTTATTAGAGTTACTTACCAAACCAAGAATGACTCAAGCAGCAGTATCAAAAATGAATCCCTCACTGCAGCATATTTGACCAACAAGCAACTTCCCTCCTGGGGAGTTCCAGCCCTTAGTTAGTCATGCACATCCTATGTACTCAGGGGGAAAAACAAACCAACCACATGTGGTCTTACATGAAACTGGGGGTGGGGAGGAAGGACTGATGAATATAATCTCAGGCAAGGGTGTTGTGATGTAGTGTTTCAAGAAGAGAGTTTGTTTGCATGGGTTTATTTGTTTGTGACATAGTCTCACTTTGTAACTCAGGCTAGAATGACTTTGTAGCCTAGGTTGCCCTAAAGCCCATGGAAAGCCTGAGTCTTATTCAAGCTGGAATTATAGGTGTAAATCACTACTTTTGGCTCTACAGGCAATATTAACATTCTATCATTTTCATTTCCATGGACATGCTTATCTCTGTACTATTAAAATATATAGTTCCCATGGCTGTGAACCAAGGTATTTTGTAAGGCACTTCTGTTTCATGATGGTGAAGCTCGTGTCTACCTGGAGAAAATAGTTCCAATGCAATACTGAAAAATATCACCTTAAAGTTTTAGTTATTCTACTACCACCATTACATCACTCTTTTAAAATGACATAATACTAAAACACAAAATACTGGACATGCATAGACAATAATGAAGAATAAGCCAGTCCATCATGTGCTGTTACTCTCAGATTAAAATAAATTCACATGGCCTGCAGAAGCTTCTGGGAAAGATCCTGTTTCTGGCTCCAGTCACCCAGCACCTTTCCCGACCTAGGAGGGGTGTCCGACTGGGAGGAGTCTCAAGGCCTGAACTTGTAGGAGGGCCATCTTTGCACTGGTGCAGTGCCAGGGAGAGGACAGCTTGCAAAAGTGACCCAGCTTCTGGGAAAGATCCCCTTTCTGGCTCCAGTCACCCAGCACCTTTCCCATCTGAGGAGGAGTGTCCACTGGGGAGGAGTCTCAAGGCCTTAACTGGCAAGAGAGCCATCTTTGCTCTGGTTCACCAGGACCTCCAGTCTGTGCTACCAAGAGTGTGGACCACAGAAGCTACACAGCTTGGGGACAGACTGAAGCAACCTAACTTCTGGGACATACTCTGTTTCTGGCTCCAGATATTTGGGCACCTTCCTCGCCAGAGGAAAGATGGCCACCTGTGAGGGCTCTGTCTGACAGAGCAGGTGAGACAGTCATATTGTGTCCAGGGTCCCTCAGTGGCTATTCTGTGCAGGTGAGTGAATAAACTGCAGAGGCAACACATTTGGGACAGACGCTATTTTGGGCCTACATCTTCAGCAAGGAGGCAGATCTGAATGCCAGGCCTCTGTGACTTTCCCTGCTAGAGGAGAGCTTCCCTGCAGAGAGTAATCTGACCACTGAGACTCAGGAGAGAGCTGGACTTCCAGGACTGCTGACAGAGGCTAACAGAATCACAGGAGGAACAAGCTCCAACCAGACACAACTATAACAACTAACTCCAGAGATCACCAGATGGCGAAAGGCAAATGTAGGAATCTTACTAACAGAAACCAA
>NC_034590.1:124270514-124278061 GCF_900095145.1 Mus pahari | reverse complement strand
ATAGGGAACTTTAGGGATAACATTTGAAATGTTAATAAATAAAATAATAATAATAATAATAATAATAATAATAATAATAATAATAAATTCACACAAGTCTTCTCAGACAAAACTTAATCATGGGCCTGAAATATCAAAATGTATATTTTTGGAATGTTCTGATTGGCTCTATCAATCCAGGGTAAACTTTCTGCTTGTAATGGAGAAAAGGAAGAGAGATCAGCTCCCACCATCTCATAGATTACTATTGGCCATAAGATACTGCTAAAGGTCATGACTGGAAATATCAAACTATCAGAACACGAAGGAAATGACAATAAAGAAACCACGCCTTCATTATGATTTTTTCTTCATGATTCAAGCTCCCACTTTTGTGTTTGTCCTAAATGTTATTGAATGACTATATAATGTTGTTTGTTTGTTTGTTTATGTAATCAAGTTATTTCTGATTAGTCTTCCTAAAAGGCACAAGAAAGCTAATGTGCGGCTTTGTTTCTATCAAACAAAAACTTTCCATATTGTCTTCCTCGCCTGCTCAGTATCAGAGAGTAATCAGTGGTGATGGCTCAGGCTTTAGGATACAACATCTTGACACTGATGACTCAGAATTAGTAGAATCTGAGGTCAGGAATTTGATCAGGAATCTTCTCTAAAGGCATTCCTTGTAATTTAACAATTTTCAGGCTTCCACAAGTTTCTCAACTTGATATTTTTAAAATACCTATAGATAGAATAATTAATGAAGAAATAGCCCATTTGCAACATGGAAATTATGATGCTACTGGTTCTAAAGATGATGCATTTCAAACGCACCAAAGTAATTGTTGGTTTATATTGGAATATTGTCTATTTCAAAATCATTTTTATCTGAAGTGCCATGGACTTTGTAGTATTCCAGCCATGTGCACATGATTGCAGGTAACAGTAATTCTGATATGGCATTGTGGTGAAATCTTCTCATCTCTAACCTCAGCTGCAGATTGCCTTTTTCTGCAACCTATTCATGGCATCTTTGATTTCCTTGTTTCTCAGACTATATATCAAAGGATTCAACATGGGAATCACCACAGTATAGAAGACAGATGCAAATCTATCAAAGCTTGAGGAACCACCAGAGCTGGAACTCAAATAGACAAAGATACCAGAACTATAGAAGAGAGAAACGGCTGTGAGGTGAGAACCACAGGTGTTGAAGGCCTTGGACCTGCCCTTCGCTGAAGCGATCTTCATGATGGACGAGACGATATACCCATAGGATACCATGATGGCTAAGGCGTTTATAAGCCCAAAAAACATTGTTAATATGACAAGTAGGACATGTGCAAAGAAAGTGTCATTGCAGGATATATTTAACAGTTGGGGCATGTCACAGAAGAAATGTCTGATGACATTAGATCCACAGAAGTGGAGCTGCAGCAAGACACATATCTGAGATAAAGAACTTACAAGCCCTGCTGTATAGCTTCCCATCACCATCCGAGCACAGAGGCTGGGTGACATGATTGATGAGTACAGAAGAGGGTTACAAATGGCAGCATACCTGTCATAGGCCATGGCTGTCATGAGGCAAGATTCACTCAGTCCCATAGTGGAAAAGATAAAGTATTGAACTATGCAGCCTGCAAAGCTGATAGTTTGTTTTTCCTGGAAGAGGTTGGAAAGCATCTTTGGGACTGTAGAAGTGATATAGCAGAAGTCTATAAAGGACAGATTACTGAGGAAGAAGTACATAGGTGTATGGAGGTAGGAGTCCATCCTTATTAAAACAACAAGGGACAGGTTCCCGGTCAGTGCTGTAATGTACAGGATGAGGAACATAACAAAAAGCAGTGCTGTGATTTGGGGGAAATCAGAGAATCCCAGGAGGATAAATTGAGTGATCTTGGTAATATTTCTTTCCCCAATCATTACCTCTGTGCTTGTTCTGCTAAAATCAAAAGACAAATAAGACAATGCATTGCTGACTCAAGTGACATTAGAGCATTACATTAAAGAAAGACATTTAAACTTTAATGACTGCTTCCTTAATTCAATGCCTAAGAAATAATGTGATCACACACAAGAACATGTACAAACACAAATAAGTGTGTGTGTGTGTGCGCGCGCACACACACACACACATACACACGTACAGTCACATACAATAACTTGGATTATACTATTGTGGTTTGTAATTCTGACACAGTGTTTTGTAACAGAAGTGTATGTTCTTAGTAAAGACAATCATTCTTTCTATGAAAGTGTCATATACAGAACCCCAAAATAAATTTTACAGTTTCTTCTCCTGAAATTGTTTTAACACACATCATCCCCAAACTGGCCTGGATGAAAGTGTCATGATTTGTAATTCAGACATATTTTGAGGGTGCAAATGATGAGTCTCAGAATACATTGACACTTGGCAGGAAAGCATGTGTACTGTTAACATTGATAGCTCATTATTCTCACAATGATAGACATGCATCAAAAGAATAAATAGGCATTTTAAAAACAGATGTGTTGATAAGAATCTTCAAATGGCAAGGTTAGTAATTTAAATTACTGTGCAATGAGTATACCTCCACCAATAGAATCTGAGATCTAACTCACTGTAGGTGAATTATTATATTGATACACTCTTGGCATAAAATGTAACTTCCAAAGAGAAATTATGAAGTAAAAACATTAAAATAAATGGAAGACCTGGTTAAGACAAAAATAATATAATGTAATTAAATGTATGTTAATAGTCACAAAATATATAAAGACAGTACAACAATATCTTCTGTGTGAACTATATATTTTTATCAGCAAGGGACAGGCACCACAGCACTGACGAGTGTAAGAAACACTCTCCTAATCTTGTATAAGTTTGCTTGTATAATTACTCTCACATGTGGTCAATGTCTCTCTATACTTGTCTCTTTCTCTATTTTTTCTATTTCACACACATTCAAAGATTAACATGTGTCATACATGTGCACACACAATATAAACATACAATCATACGCATTATGTGAAGCACTTCCAAAGTTCCTCTTGAACTACTCAAGAGACTGAATGACATAAAAGGCTTAACATGGCAAAGCTCCAATAATGTTAGCAATTATTCTTGCTGTTATCACCTCCCTCTGTAAAATACAGTTGATAGTAGAACAAAGATGAGATAATAAGGACCCATTGACAATCTAGGTCCTACAAACATTGTCTGTAGGTTTCTTAACAGTATTAACTAATAGTTATTAGAATATCGATTTTTGTCTCATATCATTTTTCTAACTGCCACTCAGACAGTGTTGCTGCATTTGTTTTCCTCCACCAAGTGACATTTAGAAAACAGTACTGAGAATGAGGAACTGAGGGAGGCTTTCTCCTTAGTGTTAAGTGCTGTGTTCCCTCACATGTGCATCCATCCACAAGAATATGTTAAATGTCTTATCAACTGGTCCTGTTTAACTTTGCACTTGCAGCTGAAAATCTTAGACTGGCTGAATTTTCACTATGGTTTTATGAACTTTGGGCATCTTTCTGTATGTTGTACACTGAACAATGTTGTTCCTCGGGTCATCCAATATTAGTTAACTTTAATGGAAACATTTTGAAATTATAAACTCTCCTGGGTAACATTTTTAACATCAATTTACTTGATCAGTTTAATAAAAATAAATGAAACACCCAAGATGGTTGAAATTTATGTTACCATCTCACAGAATTCTGATGATATGGGCAAGCACGTGTAGGAATATTCTATGCTGCCCACTATTTGCAAGAAAGACTTAAAAGTTATGAGATACCATGCTTACTCTGAGTATTTTTACAGGGTAATTTACTGAAATGTTTGAAAGTGGGGGAGAACATACTTAACTCTTGTTATTAGTGTTCTCAGTGTTCAGCATCTCCCAAAAGAGTTTAAAGCAGAAAAGCTGTTAAAGAATTGACTGAGTAGGTATAGCTTATCAATGCTGATTTAATAAGAACATTCCCTGTTCAGTGAGATGCACTGGGAATAATAAGTTAAATGCAGATTGCTGAGTAAGGAAAATGTGAGTAAGAATAACTTAAAAAAAACTTAAAGGACACTTAAACCAGCACTACCTGTGTCTGGAGTGTACACTTAGACCAGCACTACCTGTGTCTGGAATGAGCACTTGGACCAGCACTACCTGTGTCTGGAATGTACACTTAGACCAGCATTACCTGTGCCTGGAGTTGACACTTAGACCAGCACCACCTGTGTCTGTAATGAGCACTTAGACCAGCACTACCTGTGACTGAGTGGACACTTAGACCAGTACTACCTCTCCCTGAGTAGGCACCTCAACCAGTACTACCTGTGCCTGGACTGGACACAGACCAGGACTACCCTCTGCCTGAGTAGGCACCTAGACCAGTACTACCTGTGCCTGGGCTGGACACTTAGACCAGAACTACCTATGACTAGAGTGGGTATGTTTCATATCTGTACTGTTAAAGCTGCTGTCTCTGGGGCCACCAAAGGTGACAGTGGAGAGCTATTTGAAGATGTTGAACAGTCTAGTAGAACTGTGCATGAATACTCTGTCATATCATAAAACTTAGTTTGTCTCTTATAACTGAAAGTCATGAACCCAAGCTTTGCATCTGAATAGAATATAATTCCTATTATTTCAGAGACATAGCCGTGGTGAGCAAAGATGGAATAAAGTGTTCCAGGGAAGGGAATAGTTGAGATACATGGACAAGCATGCTTTGATCTTAGGAAATCTGAAAGTCAGCCAACTCTTACTGTTGATCCAGATCTCAACTTCTGGCTTTTTACATCACCTAGGCTTTAGCCCCTGCTGATTTGATTCTCCCCATTTTAATGCATAGGAGATAAAAAGTAACAGAATCTAAGGTACATACTTAAGAAGTCAACAAGAACCTCTCTCAAATTTTAAACATAGGATATATGCTTTCTCTGAACAGCAGATCATTTGGCTAAGTACAAAGAGAAACTGAGAGGAAAATATGCAGGATGTGGAAATTAGGAGAAGGGCTAGGAGAAAAATAGGGAAGATTACTCCCCATAAATCTAACTAAACGATTAGTCCTCCTGTAAAAATGAAGGACCTTGAGATAGTTGATTCTAACTACAAGGCTTACCCTCTGACCTTCATCCAAACACTGCAGAAGACAAAGTTCGTGTCAAATGTTGAAACTGCCAATATTTCAAGTAATTTTCCAGGAGGGGCGCTAGTATATTCCTAATGGATGCTTTGGGTCATTAACCTGGCTGTCTGCTCACACCAAGTGAAACAGCAACACTTGGGAATCCTCTAAATATCCTGTTCAGAGCCAAAATGGAAAGGAAAGCCAATTAGAGAAAATATACGACAGACACTCGTTCTCTGGCATCATGGTTGTCATGGAGATTTTTCTAGTAATTAAAGACCCAGTTTGCCATGTGCATCAATTCCTAACTTCCCCTGTGATCCTATTATGGCACCAGATCATAACATGCCTGACCTTTGAGGCACTGGTCTGCAAAGGACATAGGTGTCTGCTAGTCCCCCAAACTCAATTTCTAGGTAATAAACTTAAAATCAGAAATGTTAAAGGATTTTCACAATATTGAATGACCCGCTGGTAATATCACTTGACATCAATAAATGTATATGCATACAACATAGCAATCACTTTATTTTATATAAATATGCATACACAGTTTCTCAAATATCTAGTGTGAATAAATAATACAGCACCTCTAACAGAATGACAGTGTATAGTATACATAAGTGAATAAGTTAGGTCACCAAGTTATCCACCAGTTTATGATATTAAAAAAAAAAAAAACTCTGACATTCAAGAAAAGAATTACTTATCCTGATCATAAACTTGGGTGTTGGCATCACAAAATAAAATTTGGGTTGAGACTGCCAAGATTCTTCATTCTGAGAGAGTACTTTTACCAAGTGTATGGCCTTATCTGCTGGGCCCATGTGGATGGGGAGAGTTGACTCCCAAAGGTAGCCCTCAGTCACACACACACACACACACACACACACACACACACACACACACACAAATGAATAAATACAAATTTTTAAAAGTAGGGTGGTGGAATATTCTGGTTGTATACATTACTTCAAACCACATTATTTCCATCTATTAAATGACAATAACAGTAATACTTAAGACATTTCAGTACTCTGAGGATAATTAGGTTAGATAAAGATTATAAAATCTTTAAATTTCGATCTGGCATCTTTCCCGCCAGAGCAGAGGTGTCCACACAGGAGGGTACTCAAGGCCTGAGCTGGTAAGAGAGCCATCTTTGCTCCCATGAATTGCTGGGGAGAGGGCAGCCTGCAGAAGCAACACAGCATCTAGGAAGGATCCCATTTCTGTCTCTATACATATGAGCACCTTCCCCAAGAGAAGAGAGGTGTCTGCAAGGGACGGCTATCACTGCCTGAGCTGGTTGGGGAGCCATCTTTGCTCTGGTTCACCTAGGCTCCAGTCTGTACTGGTGAGAGTGTGGAACACAGAAGCTAAGCAGCTTTGGGACATTTTATCCTAAAACAAAAGGATATACCTTCTTCTCAGCCCCACATGGAACCTCCTCCAAAACTGACCATATAATTGGTCACAAAACAGGCCTCCACAGATACAAAAATATTCAAATTATCCCATGAATCCTATCAGATCACCACGGACTAAGGCTGATCTTCAATAAAAGCATAAACAATAGAAAGCCAACACTCATGTGGAAACTGAACAACACTCTTCTCAATGATAACTTGGTCAAGGATGAAATAAAGAAAGAAATTAAAGACGTTTTAGAGTTCAATGAAAATGAAGCCACAACATACCCAAACTCATGGGACACAATGAAGGCAGTCCCTAAGAGGAAAACTCATAGCCCTGAGTGCCTCCAAAAAGAAACTAGAGAGAGTACATACTAGTAACCTGACAGAACACTGAGAAGCCCTAGAACTAAAGGAAGCAAATTCACCTAAGAGGAGTAGAAGGCAGGAAATAATCAAACTTAGGACTGAAATCAACCAAGTGGAAACAAAAATTACTATTCAAAGAATCAACCAAACCAGGAGCTGGTTCTTTGAGAAAATCAACAAGATAGATAAACCCTTAGCTAGAATAACTAGAGGGCACAGGGACAGTGTTCTAATTAACAAAACCAGAAATGAAAATGGAGACATAACAGATCATTAGGAAATCTAAAACATCATCAGATCCTACTACAAAACGCTATACTCAACAAAACTGGAAAACCTGGATGAAATGGACAAATTCCTAGACAGATACCAGGCACCAAAGTTAAATCAGGATCAGATTGACGATCTAAACAGTCCTATTTCCTCTAAAGAAATAAAAGCAGTCATCAATAGTCTCACAACCAAAAAAAGCCCAGGATTATGCAGAGTTCTATCAGACGTTCAAAGAAGACCTAATTCCAATTCTCCTCAAACTATTCTATAAAATAGAAGCAGAAGGTATTATTCCCAATTCATTCTATGAAGCCACAATTACTCTGATACCTAAACCACACAAAGATCCAACAAAGAAAAGAACTTCAGACCAATTTC
>NC_034590.1:124266019-124267045 GCF_900095145.1 Mus pahari | reverse complement strand
GTGGAACAGCAATATGAACTAACCAGTACCCCCTTAGCTCGTGTCTCTAGCTGCATATGTAGCAGATGGCCTAATCAGCCATCATTGGGAAGAGAGGCCCCTTGGTCTTGCAAATTTTATATGACCCAGCACAGGGGAATTCTAGGGCCATCCAATATATGTCATGAAAAAATAAACAAACAAACAAAAGCAAAAACAACTACATATACTATTACATGAAACTGTGGGAAAAGACTTGTGACTATCATCTCAGGTAAGGGCCTTATTATTTCCTGTTTCAAGAAGGGAGTTTGCTTGAATGGGTTTGTTTGTGCCTCTGTTTCTTTTTTCCATCAGTCTCACACTGCAGCCCAAGTTGGTCTGAAGCCCATGCTAACTAATGCTGCAGTTAGAGGTGTAAATTACTTTTCTTGGATCTGGAGATGATAACAGTCTATCCTTTTCATTTCAGTGGGCACACTTATCACTGTGCTATTGCAAATATTTCCTTGTAAGGAAATCAATCCTGTTTCATGATGGTGAAGGTCATGTCTACCCCCTAGAGAAAACAGTTCCACTGCAATACTCAGAAATACCAGCTTAAAGTTCTAGTTATTCTACTACCACCATTACATCACTCACTTAAGGTCACACAATACTGGGATTCAAGATAGCGAACATGCATAGACAATAAGAAAGAACGTTTCAGTCTCTCATTTGTTGGTATCTTAGCAATGTTTAATGTTCAGTATCTATATTACAATAAATTCACATAAGTCTTACTAAGGTCAAATTTGAGCAAATTCCAGAATTATCAAAATATATTTCATGAAGTGTTCTGATTGGCTCTAACAACCCAGGACAAACTTTCTGGTCTTAATGTAGACAAGTAAGAAAGATCAGGTCTCACTATTTCATATACTGCTATTGACCCATAAGATAAGAAACCATGCCGGGTGTGGTGGCACACGCCTTTAATCCCAGCACTCAGGAGGCAGAGGCAGGCAGATTTCTGAGTTCGAGGCCAGCCTGGTCTACAAAGTGAGT
>NC_034590.1:124231647-124265679 GCF_900095145.1 Mus pahari | reverse complement strand
GAAAGAAAAGAAAAGAAAAGAAAAGAAAAGAAAAGAAAAGAAAAGAAAAGAAAAGAAAAGAAAAGAAAAGAAAAGAAAAGAAAAGAAAAGAAAAGAACACTAAGGAAATGGCAATAAAGAAACCATGACTTTCTCACCAGTTTTCTTTACAATTCAAGCTTCCACTTTTGTGTTTGGCTTAAAACTTATTAAATGATTTACTTTGACAAAATCAAGCTGTTTCTGATTAGTCATCCTAAAGGGGACAAGAAAGCCAATGTGTGACTTCCTTCCTTCCTTCCTTCCTTCCTTTCTTTCTTTCTTTCTTTCTTTCTTTCTTTCTTTCTTTCTTTCTTTCTTTCTTTCTTTCTTTGGCTTTGTTTCTTTCAAACAGGAAGTTTCCTTATGATCATTCTCAACTGCTCAGGATCACAGAATAATCAATGGTGATGGCCCATGTTTTATACACTACATCAAAATACTGATGAAACAATGTTAGAAGACGTGGGGGTGAGACTCAATCAGGAGTCTTCTGCAGAGGCTTAGCCAAGTAATTTAACAGGTCCAGGCTTCTACAACTTTCCCAACGTGATTTTTCTCAAAGAATTCAAGAACCCATCAAAAAAATATCTCAATTTCATATGGAAAAACAAAAACTCAGGATAGCAAAAACAATTCTTAACAATGAAAGAACTTCTCAGGGAATCATCACCCTTAAACTCAAGCTGTACTACAGAGGAATAGTGATATAAAAACTGTATGTTATTGGTACATAGCCAGACAGGTTGATCAATTGAATAGAATTGAAGACACAGAAATAAGCCCACATACTTATGGACACTTAATTTTTGACAAAGAAGCCAAAAATATATAATGGAAAAAAGAAAGCATCTTTCAATAAATGGGGCTGGTCTAACTGGCTATCTGAATGTAGAAGAATGAAAATAGACCCATATTTGTCACCTTGTACAAAGCTCAAGTCCAAGTGGATCAAGGATCTCAACATAAAACCAGATACAATGAATCTAATAAAAGAGAAACTGGGAAAGAGCCTTGAACTCATTAGCACATGGGGAAATTTCCTAAACAGAACTCCAGTGGCTTATGCTCTAAGATCAAGAATTGATAAATGGGACCTCCACTGAAATATTCCAAAATACCCGCTTAAAGTTTTAGTTATTCTACTACCACCATTATATCACTTGCTTAAAGCCACACAATACTGAACATGCATAGACTATATTAAAGAACATTTCAGTCTGTCATGTGTAGGTATCTTAGCAATGGTTTTTTTTTTAGCCTTTACCATAGTTGGGTTTTTATTCATTCACTCATTTTTCAAATACAACAGAATAAAATTAAACAAAGTAAAACATCAAATGTGAGAGAAGCCAACAGAAGGAAAAAAGTCCAAGAGAAAGCACAAGAATAAGAGCCACACATGTTTACACACTCAGGAAACCCCTTAAAGCACTAAACTGGAATCCATAAATGCAGAGGACCTGGCTCAGCCTCTTGCAGTGCTATGAATAGTGCTACAGTTTTTCTGAGTTCGTATGAGTGTTGCTCATATTGATTTAGAGGACTTGTGTTTTTGTTGTTGTTTTGTTTTGTTTTTGATGATGTCTGACTCTTATACTCTCTCTGACCCCTCTTTCTTGGGGTTTCCTGAGCTCTGAGTGGAAGGATTTGATGGAGATATCCCATTTCCAGGCTGAGTGTTCTGAGGCCTTTCACTCTCTGTGTAATGCCTGGCTGTGCATCTCTGTATTTGTTGCAGGGAGAAACTTCTCTGATGATAGCTGAACAAGGCACTGATAGAGCAGAATAACAATAGGAGGCATTTTATCACTACATTTTTCCTTCTTTTTTAACAAGTTTTATTTGGTTATACCCTAGGTCCTTGGTCTATTAAGTCTCAGGTTATTGGTCTCCCAAGCAGTGTTGGGTATGGATTCCATTTTGTGGAGTGGGTCTTAAGTCATACCAGATATTGTTTGGATACTTTCACAAGCTTGTGCCACCACTTCCATGGCAAATCTTACAAGCAGGACAGCATTGTAGACCAAAGGATTTGTATCTGGTCTGGTGAATATTCCAAAGTATTATTTTAGATTCAGTGCATATTTTTGAATTACTAGACACAGTGTTAGTCAATTTTTCTTGTTTTAAAATAATTTACTATGCAAAACAAAAAACACATTTCCTTACAAATATAAGCTGTCAGCACTATGAAGAACGACAGCAGTTATTTCTCAGATGCTTTATCAATGACTATAATTTTCAAAATTAAAGTCTTCTGAGAAAAATTATTTAAAACCATTCAAAATGTTCAGGGCATACTATAGATATGGGTCAGTGGTTTTAAAATAGTATATGACAGTTTTAAGAACCTGTACTATTTTAGAGTTCACACACCTTTCAAAATTTTAAATCAAACATAAAGAACCTTGATATTGTATTTTAATGGAATTCATTTTTTTCAGAGATTCCTGTGGATTGGTATGCCCTTAGCAATGTGTAATGTCCAGTGACTTTATTACAATAAATTCACATAAGTCTTATTATATATCAGGTCTCACCATTTCATATACTGCTATTGACCTATAAGGTAGATAATAAACCACACCACCAGAATACTAAGGAAATGGCAATGAAGAAACCATGCCTTGCTCACCAGTTTTCTTTACAATTCAAGCTTGCACTTTTGTGTTTGGCTTAAAATTGATTAAGCCTTTTACTTTGACAAAATCAAGCTGTTTCTGTTTAGTCATCCTAAAAGGCACAAGAAGGCCAATGTGTGGCTTTGTTTCTTTTAAACAGGAAGTTTCCTTATGATCATTCTACTTGCTCAGTATCACAGATTAATCAATGGTGATGGCCCATGTTTTATTACACTACATCAAAATACTAATGACAGTTAGAAGACTTGGGGATGAGAATCAATCAGCAATCTTCTGTAGAGGCTTAGTCAAGTAATTTAACAGATCCAGGCTTCTACAACTCTCCCAACTTGATTTTTCTCAAATATTTATGGGTAAAATAACTAATGATGAGATGCCCATTTTGTAACATGGAATTATGACCCTGCAGTTCTTAAAACTAATGTGTTTCAATGACATTAAATCAATTGTTGGTTCATGTTGGCATACAGTCTGTTTAAAAGACATATTTATCTGAACTGCCATGAATTTGTATCATTCCATTCATGTGCAAGTGAGTGTGGAGAGCAGTAAATCTGACATGGCATTTTGTTGAAATAATCTTATCTGCAGCATTAGCTGCAGATTGCCTTTTTCTGCAACCTTTTCATGGCATCTTTGATTTCCTTGTTTCTCAGACTATATATCAAAGGGTTCAACATAGGAATCACAACAGTATAGAAGACAGAAGCAAATCTGTCAAAACTGGAGGAGCCACCAGAGCTGGATCGCAAATAGACAAAGATGGCAGTACTATAGAAGAGAGAAACAGCTGTCAGGTGAGAAGCACAGGTGTTGAAGGCCTTGGACCTGCCTTTAGCTGAAGTGATCTTTAAGATGGACAGGACGATAAAACCATAGGACAGCATGGTAGCTAAGGCATTTGCTATACCAAAACACATGGTTAATATAGCAAGAAGGACCTGTACAAAGAAAGCATCACTACAGGATAGATTTAGTAGCTGAGATATGTCACAGAAGAAATGCCTAATGACATTAGGTCCACAGAAATGGAGCTGCAGCAAGGCAAATATCTGAGACACAGAACCTGTGAGTCCTGCTGTATAGCTTCCCATCACCATCCTAGCACAGAGGCTGGGTGACATGACTGATGAGTACAGAAGAGGGTTACAAATGGCAGCATACCTGTCATAGGCCATGGCTGTCATGAGGCAAGATTCACTCAGCCCCATAGTGGAAAGTGTAAAGTATTGAACTATGCAGCTCACAAAGCTGATAGTTTGCTTTTCCTGGAAGAAGTTGGAAAGCATCTTGGGGGCTGTGGAAGTGATATAGCAGATGTCTATAAAGGAGAGATTACTGAGGAAGAAATACATGGGTGTGTGAAGGTGGGAATCCATTCTTATTAGAGCAATAAGGGAAAAGTTCCAGGTTACAGCCATAGTGTAGATCATCAAAAACATTACAAAAAGAGGTACTGTTATTCTGGGGAAATCTGAGAATCCTAGGAGGATGAACTGGGTGATCTTGGTAATATTTATTCCCGCAATCATCTCTTCAGTGTTAGTGCTCCTAAAATCAGAAAGGAAATGAGAAAATGCTGACTCCAGTGACATTGGATCATTATTTTAATGATGCATAATCATAAACATTTCAAACTTTAATAACTTCTTAAAACAATGTCTAAGAAACAAACATGTACAAACACAAATAAGTACACACAGAAACCCAAACCCACACACACTCACAAGTCTGTATCACACTGTCACATTTGTAATTTGTACTTTTGTGGAGCAGAATACCAAGATCCTAGTAAAGTTTAAATTAGTCTTCTTATGGAAGGGTCATATGAGGGACTTTAGAAAGAGATGGGTTGTACCTTGATGCCAAAGGGTCTTTCTCATTTGTGAATATGTTTCCTCTAATTAACAGACACTCAGAAAGATTTTAGTGATTTCACAATTTAGTTCTGATTCTCTTTGCTCTATATTAAACTATCCCAGTGGCTTCCACACAATGATTTGGAACACTTACTTAAAGAGAGGAAAGCAGAAGTCTTTGAATAGAAAGTTACTGAGATGATAGAACTAGTGACTAATGCACACTCAGCACACACTTGGGTACGTGGTGACTGTCCATTAGATCTTGATTGTTACTGTTAGCGACAGCTGTATCTGGATAGGGTGATGCCAGATCTCCAATGTTCCCAAGATGTCTTCACCCTGCCCACAATGAGACACAATGGCTCCAGGCAGCTGTAGATTCAGAACCAGAAATCAGGCAGATAAAAATACCCAGGGACATTGAAATCAACTGGGAAAAAAAACTACTCTTTGACCTTCTTGACCATGTGTAGAGAGGGACTGTTAGAGAGAAACTTGAAGCAATCCCACTAAAATCAGGGACAAGATAAGTCATACCACTCTCTCCCTATCTTTGCAGTATAGTACTTGAAGTTCTAGCCAAAGCAATAAGACAACTAAAGAAGATCAAGGGGATACAAATTAGAAAGAAAGAAGTCAAAGTATTGCTATTTCCAGTAACACGGTAATATGCATAAGCAACCCCAAAATTCTACCAAAGAATTTCTACAACTGATAAACAACTTCAGGAAAGTGGCCAGATATAAAATTAACTCGAAGAAACCAGTAGCCCTCATTTATACAACTGATAAACAGGCTGAGAACGAAATTAAGGAACAATACCCTTTACAACAGCCATGAATAATATAAAATATCTTGGTGTAACTCTAACCAAACAAATGAAAGATCTGTATGACATGAAGTTCAAGTCCATAAAGAAATTGAGGAAGATATCAGATATGGAAAGATCTTTCATGCTCATTAACATAGTGAAATGTTCATCTTTCCAAAATCAATCTACAGATTAAATACAATACCCATCAAAATTCCAAAACAATTTTATATACCTTGAAAGAGCAATTATCAACTTTGTATTGAAGAACAAAAAAAAAATTTAGAATAACCCAAAAAATCCTGAATAATAAAAAAAACTTCGGTCGGAATCACCATCCCTGACCTCAAGCTGTACTATAGAATAATAGTGATAAAAATGTCATGGTATTGGTACAGAAACTGACACATTGATCACTGGAATTGAATCAAAGACCCAGAAATAAACCCAAAATTGATCTTTGATAAAGAATCCAAAACCAATGGAAAAATGAAAGCATATTCAACAAATGGTGCTGGTCTAACTGGATATCTATATGTAGAAGAATGCAAATAGATCTATATTTATCATCTTGCACAAAACTCAAGTCCAAGTGGATCAAGGACCTCAACATAAAACATAATACACTAAATCCCATAGAAGAGAAAGTAGGAAATAGCCTTGAATACATTAGTACAAGAGACAATTTCCTGAACATAACACTAATGGCTCAAGCTCTAAGATCAACAATTGATAAATGTGACCTCAGAAAACTGACATGCTTCTGTAAGGCAAAGGTCACTGTCAATAGTACAAAAGAGAAGCCTACAGAATGGGAAAAGATCTTCATCAACCCTCTATTTGATAGAGGGCTAATAGCCAAAACTTATAAAGACCTCAAGAAGTTAGACATGGACAACTCAAAGAGCCCAATTTAAATATAGAGTACTGAGCTAAACAGAGAATCCTCAACAGAGGAATCTATAATGACTAAGAAGCACTTAAAGAAATTTTCAAGATCCTTAGTCATCAGAGGAATGCAAATCAAAACAACTCTAAGGTTACATCTTTTCGCACATCAGAATAGCTAATAAAACTCAAGTGATACCACATGCTGGTAAGAATGTGGAGAAAAGGGAACACTCTTCCATTGCTGGTGAGAGTGCAAACTTGTACAACCACTTTGGAAGTCAATTTGTCAGTTTCTCAGAAAACTTGGGATAGTTCTACCTCAGAACCCAGATATACAACTCCTGAGCATATACGCAAAAAGATGCTCTACCATCCCACAAAGTCATTTGCTCAACTATGTTCATAGTAACTTTATTCATAATAGCCTGGAACTGAAAACAATCTAGATGTTCCTTGACTGAGGAATGGATAAAGGATATATGGTACATCTACACAATGGGATACTATTTAGCTATTAAAACAAATATATCATAAATTTTGCAGGCAAATGGAAGGAACTTAAGAATATCATTCAGAGTGAAGTAACCCAGGCCCAAAAGGACATTGATGGCATGTAATGACAAGTGGATATTAGCCATAAAATACAGGATACCCATGCTATACTCCACAGACTCAAAGAAGCCAGAAGAAAGGCATAAGCAGGATACTTTAATCTCACTTACAAGAGGAAATAAAATAGTCATAAGAGGTAGATGGAAGGAGGGAACTGGGTAGGAGAGGGAATATGATCTTCAGGGTCAGATTCGGGGAAGAATAGGAGAGATGGCTAGATGGCCATAAGAATGAATGGCAATCTGCACCCACTGTAGGGGTTGGGGAAGTGGGGGAACATCTAGAGGCCATGACAGAGACTCATGGCAATGGAAACCCCCAAGAATCAATGGGGGTGACCTTATCTATGACTCAGAACACTGGGGATATGGAACCTAAAAAGGCTACCTCCTACAGCCAAGCAGGAACCCCAATGGTGTTGGGACACCAAACCACCCACAAAACTTTTAATACAAAATTTATCCTGTTTATAAGAAATTCAGGGACGTGAGCTAGAACAGAGACTAAGGGGACGGTCAACCAATAATCAGCCCAATTTGAGACCCATTCAATTGGCAAGAACCAGTCCCTAACACTGTTAATCATACTATGTTATGCTTGCAGAAAGAAGTCTAGCATGGCTGTCCTTTGAGAGGATCCATGCAACAGCTGACTCAAAAGAGACTCGGGGACCTATAAGACTTACATGGAACTTAGGCAGTCTAATGGAAGAGTTTGGGGAAGGATTGATGGATCCGAAGAGAATAGGGATTCTACAGGAAGAGCAACAGAGTCAACTAACTTGAACCCTTGGGGGCTTCCAAAGACTGAACCACCAGAGTGAGCATGAACTGGACCTAGGCCCCTTTCACATGTGTATCAGACATGGAGCTTGATCTTCATGCAGTTCTCCGAACAACTGGAGTGAGGGCAGGACATGAGGGTGTTGCCTGCCTGTGGATCTTGTTCCCCTAATTGGGCTGCCTTGCCTGGCCTCTGTAAGAGGGGATATACCTATGTGCCTAGTCCTGCAATGACTGGTTTACTAGGGGTTGTTGATACACAGGGCAGCTCCACCTTCTCAGAGAAGAAGGGGGGGGGGAAATGGGGAAGGAGCAGCAAGAGGTGGATTGAAGAAGTGGGAGTGACATTGGGATGTAAAGTACATTTGTTATTTAATTAGTTTTTAAAAATATAAAAATAAAAATAAATAAATGTTTGTAATGGCAATGTAGCTTACCTTTGAGCTTATTGCTGCTACCAATATGTGGCCAAGATATAAAACATTTCAACTCTAAAAAAGAAAGAAAGAAAGAAAGAGAGAGAGAGAGAGAGAGAGAGAGAGAGAGAGAGAGAAAGAGAAAGAGAAAGAAAGAAGTGTTAATAGTCACAAACTACACACAGTAAAATACCTTCTGTGTGATACTATATCTTCTTCTCTTTTTTTTTAGGGGCACAATGTGCCATCTCACTTGAAGTAACATTTTCTTCCCATTATTTATTTCCAGTAGTCTAGATAAAAAAATTTTATTAGATATTTTCTTCATTTACATTTCAAATGCTATCCCCTTTCCTAGTTTCCTCTCTAAGAATCCCCTATACCCTCCCCCCTCCCCAGGTTCCCCAACCCACCCACTCCTGCTTCCTAGCCTTGGAATTCCCCTATACTGGGGCATAGAATCTTTACAAGACCAAGGGCCTCTCCTCCCTCTGCTACATATGCAGCTAGGGACATGAGCTCTGGGGGTACTGGTTAGTTCATATTGTTGTTCCTCCTATAGGGTTGCAGACCCTGTCAGCTCCTTGAGTACTTTCTCTAGCTCCTGCATAGGGGACCTGACCCTGATATAGCTGTCTCCTGTGAGGCTATGCCAGTGCCTGGAAAATACAGAAGTGGATTCTCACAGCCATCTATTGGATAGAACACGGGGTCCCCTATGAAGGAGCTAGAGAAAATACCCAAGGAGATACTATATCTTCTATATCAACAAGGAATGAGCACACATAGCTCTTAGGAGTATAAGAAATACTCTCCTAATCTTGTATAAATTTGCCTTCAATAATTACTCTCAAGAATGTGCTCTGTAGCTCTCTCCTTATGTGTGTATCTCTATTTCACACTCACTCATAGATAAACACAGAGGCATACACTTGCACATGCACACAAATGTACACACAAACATACACACTGTGTGAACCATTTCCAAAGAAATGGAATTATTAAAACCAAATAAAAGGGCTGGTGAGATGGCTCAGTGGGTAAGAGCACCCGACTGCTCTTCCGAAGGTCTGGAGTTCAAATCCCAGCAACCACATGGTGGCTCATAGCCATCNAAAAAAAAAAAGAAAGAAAGAAAAGAAAAAACAAAAAACAAAAGAATTATTTAAAAAAAACAAATAAAAGACAAACTTTAAAAAGAAAGGGTGCTGTGACTTTTATTTTCATTTTTATACTTAACTGAGTTTTTACAATATTGTATAGCTTTTATATTTCAATAATAATTTACTGTATATACTTTAACAACAAATATAAAGAGAAAGGAATCTGGCATTCACTTGCTGGTTGTACATTCCCTCATCATGCTAACTTGACTCAGCCTCAGTAGTCTCATGTATGAAACTGCCCATCCCATAGAACTGCTCAAGAGACCAAATGATATAAATGGGATAACATAGCAGAGCTCCATTAATGTTAGCAATTATTCTTGCAGTCACCACCTCCCTCTGTAAAATGAAGTTATTGTACAACAAAGATGAGATATCAAGGGTCCTTTGACAAACTATGTCCTACAAACATTGTCTGAAGTAGGTTTCAATAACAGTATTAAGAAATAGTTATGAGAATACCAATTTCTGTATTGAATCATTATTCTAACTCCCAAAATACTGCAGAATGGTGTTGCTGCATTTGTTTTCCTCTACCAAGTGCCATCTAGAAGACAGTGCTGAGGATGAGCGACTGGGGTAAAGGCTTTCTCCTGAGTGTTAAGTGTTGTGTTCACTCACATGTGCATCCATCCACAAGCATAAGTTGAATGTATTATCAACTGGTCCTATTCAACTTTGCACTTAAAATTCAAAAATCTTACTTTCGCTAAATTTCCCTTATGGTTTTATGGACTTATGAGCTGTTTATTCTTTAAGTAAACAATGTTGTTTCTCAGTTCATCCAAGCTGAGTTAAGATGAAGGAAACATTTTGAAATTATGAACTCACATGGGTAACATTCTTGAACAACAATTTAATTGATAAGTTGAATAAAAATGAGTGAAACTCCCAAGATTGTTGAAATTTACATCATTATCACACAGCATTCTGGTGGGATGGGCAGGCACACTTGGGCATATTCTATGTACCCCACTATTACCAAGAAAGAATGAAAACTTGTGAACTACGGTTATTAATCTTAGTATTTTTTCACATTAATTTATTTAAATGTTGGAACAGAGGAAATACATAAACATACTCACCCTTTCTGTTAATATTTAATATTCTGTGTGTCTTCAGTATCTCCCAGGACAGTTTAAAGTAGAAGAAATATTTAAGATTTAGCTTAGTAGATAGAGCTTACCAACTCTAATACAATAAAAACGTGGTCAGTTTAATGAACTGTTCTGGGAATAATAAGTTAAATGCAAGTTGCTGAGTAAGGAAAATGTGAGTAAGAGAAACTTAAAGGGCACCTAGACCAGAGCTACCTGTGACTAGAGTGGGCATATCTCACATCTATACTGCTAAAGCTGTTGTCTCTGGGGCCACCAAAGGTTACAGTGGAGAGGTATTTGAACATGGTGAACAGGCTAGTGAAACTGTGTACTCTGTCATATCATAAGACTTAATTTGTCTCTTACAACTGAAAGTCATGAACCAAAGCTGTGCATCTAAAGAGAATATAATTCCTACTATTTCAGAAACATAGTCCAGGTTAGAAAAAAGCAATGAAAAGAGTTCCAGGGAAAAGGAAAAGTTGAGATTCATGGACAAGCAAGCTTTGATCTTAGGAAATCTGAAACTCAGTCAACTCTTATTGTTGATGCAGATCTCAACTTCTGGCTTTTAACATCACCTAGGCTTTAAAGATAGTCTTGTTTAGTCCCTGCTGATTTGATTCTCCCCATTTTAATACATAGAAGACAGAAAGTAACAGAATCCCACATACATACTGAAGAAGTTAACAAGAACCTTGGCACTGACCTGAAAATTTAAACATAGGATATATTTTTTTTCTCTGAACAACTGATCATTTGGGTAAGTACAAAGAGAAACTGAAGGAAAATGTGCAAGATATGGAATTTAGGAGAGGAGCTGGGAGAAAAATGGAGGAAGCTACTCCCCATAAATCTTACAAGTCCTCCTGTAAAAGTGAAGGGCCTTGAGATAGCTGATTCTAACTGCAAGGCTTACCCTCTGACCTCCATCCAGACACTGCAGGAAGACAGAGTTCGTGCCAAATGTTGGAACTGCCAATATTTCAAGTAATTTTCCAGGAGGGACACTAGTATATTCCTAAAGGATGCTTTTGGCCATTAACCTGGCTGTCTGCTCACAGCAATTGAGACAACAACACTGGGGAATCCCCTAAACATGCTGTTGAGAACCAAAGTAGAAAGAAAAGGCCAATTAAAAAAAATATACGACAGACACTTGTTCTCTGGCATCATGGTTGTCATGGAGATTTTTCTAATAATTAAAGGCCTAGTTTGCCATGTGCATCAATTCCTAACTTCCCCTGTGATCCTATTATGACACCAGATCATAACATGTCTGACCTTGGAGGCACTGGTCTGCAAATGACATGGGTGTCTGCTAGTCCACAAAACTCAATTTCTAGGAGATAAACTTGAAATCAGAGATGTTATGGAGTTTCCCTAACAGAATGACAAGCTTATAATATAACTTGATATCAATAAATGAATATGTATAAAACATAGGAATTACTTGATGTTATATAAAATACATACACAGTTTCTCAAAGGTCTATTGTGAATCAACCAATACAGCAGCTCTATTAGACCTGCCATGTTTCGTATCCATAAGTGAAGAAATCAAGGCAGCAAGGTATCCATCAAATTATGATAAGAAACTGAAATTCAGGAAAAGAATGGCTTATCCTAATCAACAAGCTTGAGTATTGGTATCACAAAATAAAATATGTGTTAAGGACTGGCAAGATTCTTTATTCAGTGACAGGTACTTGTACCAAGCTTATAAAGCTTATAGCATTAGCTTCTGGGCCCACATGGTGTCTTGAGAGAGCTGAAAACCAAAGTCAGCTCTCTCTCCAACACACACACACACACACACACACACACACACACACACACAAATATAAATGCAAATTTTACAAGTTTTTGGTGGTGAATTTCTTGCTTTGCTGCTTACTGATTTTTGTCCTTGTACACATTTCCCCAAAGCACAGTATTTTCATCTATTAAATGGCAATAATAATAGTCTACAAATCATAAAGTTTATTGAAAAAGAAGTAAGAAAAAGAGGTTAAAAACTTTAAGGTAAAAAAAATAAAAACCTTTAAAGTAATATTATACATCAGTCCTTCTGTCTACTAATGGAATGTACACATGTGATTTAGAAATCCTTCTAACATTAAAATTCTTCATGAAAACACTTTCAGTAAATAGGTCATAAGAGCCAGGAACAATGAGTGATTACAGCCAGATAGGGTCTTCCAGACACAGCAGAGCAATTGCACATGACACTCACAGGCAGCCATGACTATAGGCACAAAACCTCCACCAGATCAAGCCAGACAAACTCTCATCAAGTACTGGAAGGTACTAATGAGTTCCCACCCCTAGATGAGGACCTACTGGCAACTAATTCTCCCTTGAAAGGGAAAGTTAGTTGATTTTTCAAGTACGAAGCCCCTGAGAGGCTTCCCATGCTCTAGTAGGAGGTTCTACACCCATGCCTGTACTGGCATCACAGATAGGACTCAGAAGGTTTCAAAGGAATACATGAAATGGTGGAGGATGGCAGTGGAGGGGATAAGGTAGGAATTGGAGAGGAAGGAATAAAGAGTTATCCTCATCAAAATTGTGTGTGTGTGTGTGTGTGTGTGTGTGTGTGTTTCAGAATATGTATGTACATATATATTCTGAAACTCTTAGACAATAGACTTAAGGACACAAGGATCACAGAGAGCTATGCACCTCCCTAGGAAGCATCACCCACCCTTACACGCCCCACACACCCAAGGACCTCATAAAGCCCTGTGTATCTCCCACAGGTTTCTGAGGGATTTGCATCAAGAGCCTGCTAACTCTACACAGACTTTGTTACTGTTTTTAGAACATGTACCTAACCATAACTGAGCCAGGACCACCTTTGGGCCCTGGTGGCATGGGCACAGGAGAGCTTGTGGGCTGAACAACACAGCCATCACCTAGACCCAGATCCAAGGCTTTGAATTGGCCCACTCCAACATCTACCCCATCTATGAACTTCAGGAGTACATGACAGGACCATCCTGCAGATCCAAAACTGCAGGATATCCATAACTCAGGATTTCTGAGAAGAGTCCCTGTGAGGATCCAGGATTGATAGTGTAGCAGAAGCCAGAGGCCTTGAATGACTCTGCAGTTAACATTTGCAAGTAATGTTATTTGGGCAAAAGGGTATACCCTTTGTGACACACTGTAACATACTGCAGCTTCCACTGCAAGGTTTTATTTGTTTGTTTTAATTTTTTATTGATTCTTTGTGAATTTCACATCATGTTCTCCAATCCCACTCATCTCCAGTCCCTTCATATCCATCCTGGCAATCTCTGCCCCCAAAATAAAACAAAAAATATAAACAAACAAGCAAATGAACAAGACCAAGAACCAGATAACTCAGGAACTACGATAGAGCCAAAATACAGCTGGCAAAAAAAAAAAAATCAATGAATGATTCCCAATGACATATCGGTGTTAGTCCAGTTGTCATAAAAGATGCTGCCTCCAGCATCTAATGGGAATGGATGTAAAAACCTACAGCCAAACATTACAGAGATCCCAGACTGAAGGTCTCCATCAGGTCCCTCCCCTCAGAGCTCAGGGCATCCCATGAAATGGGATATGTAACCAGACTTCTGGCAAATTTATTGGGTTATTTTATCTATCTCCCTTCCAACCCTATTCCACCTTTCCAACTCTTCAACACTAGGTAGGAGAGAAAGAAGGTTTGAGGGTAAAGGGGGCATTGATCTTGCTAGACTATTTGCTGCTGATTAAAGCAGTCAAATTCCTTGGGTCAAGTTTTATATTCCTTGTCAAGATATCTCCAACCAGCAATCCAGCAATCCAAACAACATCAGCAACAGCCACTGCCATGGAACTCTCAAGGTACCAGTACTTTTATACCCTCTGAAGAGTCCCTAGAACTCCAAACACAAACTATCTTCAGCTGGCAAAATTACCCCTTTGCCAGAGCACAAGACAAATCATATTTAGTTGTTGTGAATCAGCCCCATATCTCACACCTGGGAGTAAAACAAAAACTTTTTCCCATAACATTTTTCTTTTTTTCTATTTTTTTTTTAATTCACTGTACATGCAATTACATCACTTTACAGCCCCTCCCTCCTCTCCTCCCAGTCTCACCCTTACAAATCCCTCACCCCTTTACCTTCTCTTCTCCTCAGAGAATGGCAAGTCCCTCTTAGGTACCACCCCATTCTGGGCCATCTAGTCCAAGCAGGACTAAGCATACCCTCTCCCACTGAGGCACAACCAGGTAATCCAGTTAAGAAAAGGGAATCCAATGACAGGGAACAGAGTCAGAGACACCTGCTACTCCAGTTATTAGGATAACCACCTGAAGAACAAGCTGCACATCTGCTACAAATGTGTAGGGGATCTAGATCCAGCCCCTGCATGCCCTTTTTTGGTGGTTCTGTAAGCCCCCATGGACCCAGATTAGTTATCAACTCCAACTCACTCACTTTTACCTCCCCCTACCCACCCCCCGACTCTTCCCTAGGACTTCCTGAGTCTCACTTCAGGGAGTGCTTGGTCCTCTGTATATATGATATGATTTTTGGCTTTGTGTTTTGGGGAACTCCTAACTGTGGGGGTGAACATATCTTTGACTCTTTTGCTTGCTTTTGGGACACTTTTCCTCCTACTGGGTTGCCATACCCGGCCTTGATGTAAGGGTTTCTTTCTGGTTCAGTAATTGTGCCATGTTCAGTTGATGTCCCTAAGAGGCTATTTTTTCTGCTATTTTCTAGGGGCGGGGGGAGACTAGGTTGAAGGGAATAGAAGGGTTGTTTTGGGATTTGGGGAAGAAAGGTGTAACTAGGGAAACAGGAGGGAGGGGAAGCTTTGGTCTGGGTGTGTTATATAAGAGAAGAAATTAATAATAATAATAATAATAGTAATAATAGTAATAGTAATAACTAGGGCATGAAACTAAACAGGGAATTCCCAACAGAAAAAACACAATTGGGTAATAAATATTTTCTAGAATGTCCATCATCCTTAGCCATCAGAAAAACACCAATTAAAACCTCTTTGAGATTTTTTCTTTTTTTTTCAATTTTTTATTAGATATTTTCTTCATTTACATTTCAAATGCTATACCGAAAATTCCCTATACCCTCCCCCAGCCCTGCTCCCCTACCCACCCACTCCTACTTCTTGCCCTGGCATTCCCCTGTACTGGGTCATATAAAGTTTGCAAGACCAAGGAGCCTCTCTTCCCAATGATGGCCGACTAGAGACCATCATTGCAGCTAGAGACATGAGCTCTGGAGGTACTGGTTAGTTCATATTGTTGTTCCACCTATAGAGTTGCAGACCCCTTCAGCTCCTTGGGTACTTTCTCTAGCTCCTACATTGGGGGCCCTGTGTACTACCCTACAGATGTCTTAACACAGAGTGTATAAAAATCACGATAATGATAAAGCTGGTATAAATGTGGAAACATGGAAACACTATTTTGCTGCTGGTGAGAGTGAATATTGGTGCAATCTCTGTGGAAATTGATGTTGAGGCTGCTCAAAAGCTCAAAATAGCACATGGTCCAGCTATAGCACTGCTGAGCTTGATATCCCACTATAGGAATATAAAGGACTCTATATCCTATTATAGGAATACCTGCCCATCCATGTTCATTACTGTTTTATTACCAATAGCCAACAGCCAAGATGTCTATCAAACTGATGAACAATAAAAATGTGTCACATGTACACAGTGGTATTTTATTTAGCTGTAAAGAAAAATGAAATTACAATATTTGCAGGTAAATGGATGGATCTGACAGTGGTAAGCCAGATACAAAAAGACAAGCTCCACATGTTCTCTCTCATAAGTGTGTGTTACTTTCAACTGTTTAGATATGAGTGTTTTAATTGGATTGTTTATAGAATTGAAGAAAAGAGGAAGAGTCACGGAAGGAGTTTTAAGAGAGGAAGATAGGATATAGGTGTTAAGAAAGGGGAAGAAACATGGAACATTAAGGGTTAAATGAGGAGGTCGGGGCAAAGGAAAGAGTGTGAAGGACTACTAATATTAAAACCTTTGGGAAAGTCATATTGAAAACTACTATCATAGAAGCCTAATAAAATCCACACATACACATTTCAATGGAGCTGCCCTGTACTGAGGCACAGTGCCTTCCCCAGAGAGTCTAGCTTAACTTTCCACTGATTGCTTCCTTTCCTGTGCAGAAGCTTTTTAGACCCTCCGTGTATTCCCTCCTTCTCTTGTCCTATGACAAAGTATTCCACACAAGCAACTTAGGGAGGGGGAGGTTCCCTTTAAGTCATAGTTTCAGCACACTGTGGTAGAGAAATCATGACAGACAGTGCATGAGCACAGGTCACATGATAGTGGCTGACAAACTGTGGAACCCAAGGCTACACTGAAAGAGATAAGAGCCAGATATAGATCTGAACCCTGGAGCTGAGGCTGATCCACAGACTGCTGTGCATAGGTCCCCCAAGGAGAGACTGATTCACCCAGTAGTGCTTTCACTCCCAGGCTCAAAGGTGAGATAGCCATTTTCTATCCAATAACAGTCTGGAGCAGGACGGTAAGGAGGACATGGAGCATAAGAACAGTGGAGTAGCTGGGGCAGGATCCTTCCAGGCACACTGAGCTTGGGCTGTTCCCGTGCCATATGTGCACAAGTTCCAACAGGAGAGAGCTGGTCTCCCAGTAGTGCTGACACAAGATTACAGTCCCACAGGAGCAACAAGCTCCATCCAGAGACAGCAAGAACATCTAACAACAGAAACAACCAGATGGTGAAAAGCAAACACAAGAATCTGACTTACAGAAACCAAGACTACTTGACATCATCAGAACACAGTTCTCCCACCACACCAAGTCCTTGGTACCCCAACACACAGGAAAAGAAAGATTTGTATTTAAAATCATAACTCATGATGCCGATAGAGGATTTTAAAAAGTACATAAATAACTCCACTAAAGAAATACAGGAGAACACAAGTAAACAGGTAGAAGACCTTAAAGAGGGAACAAAAATTCCTTAAAGAGTTACAGGAAAATACAACCAAACAGGTGAAGGAATTGAACAAAACCATCCAGGATTTAAAAATGGAAGTTGGAACAATAAAAAAATCACAAAGAGTGACAACTATGGAGATAGAAAACCTAGGAAAGAGATGAAGAACCATAGATGCAAGCATCACCAACAGAATAAAAGAAGTAGAAGAGAGAATCTCAGGTGCAGAAGACACCATAGAAAACATTGACAAACAATCAAAGAAAATGCAAAATGTAAAAAGCTCCTAACTCAAAACATCCAGGAAATCCAGGACACAATGAGAAGACCAAACCTAAGGATAGTAGGTATAGAAGAGAACAAAGGTTCCCAAATTAACAGGCCAGTAAATATCTTCAACAAAAGCATACAAGAAAACTTCCCTAACCTAAGGAAAGACATGCACATGAAATTATAAGCTGAAAGAATACCAAATAGATTGGATCAGAGAAGAAATTTCTCCCACCACATAATAATCAAAACACCAAATGCACAAAACAAAGAATATTAAAAGCAGTGAAGGAAAAAAGGACAAGTAACATATAAAGGTAAACCTATTAGAATTAAAACAGACTTTTTGCCAGAAAATATGAACGCCAGAATATCCTGGGCAGATGTCATTTAGACCCTAAGTGAACACAAATACCAGTCCAAGTTACTGTACTCAGCAAAATTTCCATTAACCATAGATGGAGAAGCCAAGATATTCCAGGACAAAACAAATTTACACAATATCTCTCCACAAATCCAGCCCTTCAAATGATAACAAATGGAAAACCCCAACACAAGGAGGAAAACTACATCCTAGAAAAAGCAAGAAAATAATCTTCTTTTAACAAACCAAAAAGAAGATGACCACAAAAAACCATAATTACACCACTAACAACAAAAATAACAGGAAGCAACAATTTCTTTTTCTTAAAATCTCTTAATATCAATCGAATCAATTCCCCCAATAAAAAGACATAGACTAACAGACTGGATACGTAAACAGGATCCAACATTTTGCTGCATACAGGAAAGCCACCACAGTGACAAAGAGAGACACTACCTCAGAATAAAAGACTGGAAAACAATTTTCCAAGCAAATGGTCCCAAGAAACAAGCTGGAATAGCCATTCTAATATTGAATAAAAGCAACTTTCAACCTAAAGTAATCAAAAAAGATAAGGAAGGATACTTCATACACATCAAAAAAAAATCTACCAAGAACTCTCTATTCTGAACATCTATGCTCCTAATGAAAGGGTACCCACATTCATAAAAGAAACTTTACTAAAGGTCAAAGTACACATTGCACCCCACACAATAATAGTGGGAGATTTCAACACTCCACTCTCACCAACAGACAGATCATGGAAACAGAAACTAAACAGAGACACAGTAAAACTAAAAGAAGTTATGAAACAAATGGATTTAACAGATATCCATAGAACATTTTATCCTAAAACAAAAGAATATAACATTCTTCTCAGCACTTCACAGTACCTTCTCCAAAATTGATCATATAATCAGTCACAAAACGGGCCTCAACAGATACAAGAAGACTGACATACTCTCATTCACACTATCATATCATCAAAGACTGGTCTTCAATAACAATATAATAAAAATGTTCACATACATATGGAAGCTGAAAAACACTCTTCTCAATGATAACTTGATCAAGGAAGAAATAAAGAAAGAAATTAAAGTCTTTTTAGAATTTAATGAGAATGACGGCACAACACACCAAAACTTATGGGACACAATGAAAGCAGTCCTAAGAGGAAAACTCATAGCTCTGAGTGCCTCCAAAAAGAAACTGGAGAGAGCATACATTAGCAACTTGACAGCACATCTGAAAGCTCTAGAACAAAAAGAAGCAGACACACCTAAGAGTAGACAGGAGGAATAATCAGACTCGGGGTTGAAATCAACCAAGTGGAAACAAAAAGAACTTTACAAAGAGTCAACTAAATCAGGAGCTGGTTCTTTGAGAAAATCAACAAAATAGATAAATCCTTAGCCAGACTAAATAGAGAGCACAGAGACAGTATCCTAATTAACAAAATCAGAAATGAAAAGGGAGACATAACTCTGGAAACCGAAGAAATCTAAAAAATCGTCAGATCTGACTACAAAAGCCTGTACTCAACAAAACTAGAAAATCTAGATGAAATGGACAATTTACTAGGCAGATACCAAGTACCAAAGTTAAATCAGGATCAGATTAACTATCTAAACAGTCCCATAGCTCCTAAAGAAATAGAAAGAATCATTAATAGTCTCCCAACCAAAAAGAAAACAAAAACAAAAACAAAAAACAAAAAACAAAAAACAAAAAAAAAACAAAAACCAAAAAAACCTAGGTCCAGAAGGATTTCCTGCAGAGTTCTATCAGACATTCAAAAAAGATCTAATACCAAGACTCTTCAAATTATTCCACAAAAAAAAAGGAACACTACCCAATATGTTCTACAAAGCCACAATTATTCTGATAACCACACAAAGACCCAACAGAGAAAGAGTACTTCAGACCTATTTCCCTTATGAATATTGATGCAAAAATACTCAATAAAATACTTGCAAACCAAATCCAAGAACACATCAAAACAATCATCCATCATGATCAACATGAGGCTTCATGCCAGGGGTACAGGGATGGTTCAATATACAGAAATCCAGCCTCGAAATCCACTATATAAACAAACTCAAAGACAAAAACCATATGATCATCTCATTAGATGCTGAGAAAGCATTTGACAAAATCCAACACCCCTTCATGATAAAATTCTTGAGAGGATCAGGAATTCAAGGCCCATTCCTAAACATAGTAAAAGCAATATACAGCAAACCAGTAGCCAACATCAAACTAAATAGAGAGAAACTTGAAGTAATCCCACTAGAATCTAGGACTAGACAAGGTTGCCCACTCTCTCCCTACCTATTCAAAATAGTACTTTAAGTCCTAGCCAGAGCAATTAGTCAACAAAAGGAGGTCAAAGTTATACAAATTGGAAAGGAAAAAGTCAAAATATCACTATTTGAAGATAATATGATAGTATACTTAAGTGACCCTAAAAATTCCACCAGAGAACTCTGAAACCTGATAAACAACTTNAGTGCAGTAGTTGGATATAAAATTAACTCAAACAAATCAGTGTCCTTCCTCTATACACAAAGGGTAAACAGGTTGAGAAAGAAATTAGGGAAACAAAACCCTTCCCAATATTCACAAATAATATAAAATACCTTGATGTGACTCAACTATGTAAGTGAAAGATCTGTATGACAAGAACTTCAAGTCTCTGAGGAAAGAAATAAAAGATCTCAGAAGATGGAAAGATTTCCCATGCTCAAGAATTGGCAGGATTAATTTAGTAAAAATGGCCATCTTGATGAAAGCTACCTAGAGATTCTTTGGAATCCCCATCAAATTTCCAACTCAATTATTAATAGAGTTAGAAAGAGGAATTTGCAAATTCATCTGGTATAACAAAAATCCTAGGACAGCAAAAACTATTCTCAACAATAAAAGAACNTCTGGTGAAATCACCATGCCCAACCTCAAGCTGTACTACAGAGCAATTGTGATAAAAACTGCATGGTATTGGTACAGTGAAAGGCAGGTAGATCAATAGAATAGAACTGAAGACCCAGAAATAAACCCGCACACCTATGGTCATTTGATCTTTGACAAAGGTGCTAAAAAATCATCCATCAGGAAAAAGACAGCATTTTCAACAAATGGTGCTGGCTCAACTGGTGGCTAGTGCATAGAAAAATTCAAATTGATCCAGTCCTATCTCCTTGTACAAAGCTCAAGTACAAGTGGATCAAGGACCTCCACATAAAATCAGATACACTGAAACTAATAGAAGAGAAAGTGGGGAAGAGATTCGAGTACATGGACACAGGGGGAATTTTCCTGAACAGAACACCAATAGCTTATGCTCTAATATCAAGAATTAACAAATAGGACATCATAAAATTTCAAAGCTTCTGTAAGGCNAAGGACACTGTCAATAGGGCAAAACGGCAACCAACAGATTGGGATAAGATCTTTACCAACCCTATATCCAATAAAGGGCTAATATCCAATATATACAAAGAACTCTAGAAGTTAGACTCCAGAAAACCAAATAACCTTATTTTAAAAATGGGGTACAGGACTAAACAAAGAATTCTCAACTGAGGAATACTGAATGGCTGAGAAGCACCTAAAGAAACTTTCAACATCCTTACTCATCAGAGAAATGCAAATTAAAACCACCCTGAGATTCTACCTCATACCAATCAGAATGGCTAAGATCAAAAACTCAGGTGACAGCAGATGCTGGCAAGGATGTGTAGAAAGAGGAATACTCCTCCATTGCTGGTGGGATTGCAAGCTGGTACAACCACACTAGAAATCACTGACTTGTCCATTGATGAGAATGGGGTGTTGAAGTCTCCCACTTATTTGTATGAGGTTTAATGTGTGTTTTGAGCTTTAGTAAAGTTTCTTTTATGAATGTGGGTGCCCTTGCATTTGGGGCATAGATGTTCAGAATCAAGACTTGGTGGTTTTTTCCTTTAATAAATATGAAATGTCCTTCCCAATCTCACTTGATAACTTTTGGTTGAAAGTCTATTTTACTGGATATTAGAATGGTAACTCCAGCTTGTTTCTTGAGACAATTTACTTAGAAAAGTTTTTTCTAGCCTTTTAACTCTGAGACACTGTTTATCTTTATCATTGAGGTGTGTTTCTTGTATGCAGCAAAATGTTGGATCCTGCTTGCATATCCAGTCTGTTAGCTTATGTCTTTTTATTAAGGTATTTAGTCCATTGATGTTGAAAGATATTAAAGTCACTTCCCGTCATGTTTGTTGTTTAAGGTGGTATTATGTGTGTGATTCTCTTCTTTTAGGTTTGTTGTGAGATGATTAATTTCTTTTATTTTCTTGGGTGTACTTACCATCATTTTGGAGTTTTCCTTCTAGTATCCACTGAAGGGCTAGATTAGGCAAAAGATGTTGTTTAAATTTGGTTTAGTCATGGAATATCTTGGTTTCCCCATCTATGTGGATTGTGAGTTTTATTGGTTATAGTAGCCTAAGCTGGCCTCTATGGTCTCTTAGCATCTGCCTGGCATTTGTTCAGGATAGTCTAGCTTTTAGAGTCTTTGTTCAGAAGTCTAGGGCAATTCTGATAATTCTGACTTTATATGTTACTCAGCCTTTTTTTTTTAACCTTACAGCTTTTAATATTATTTCTTTCTTCTGTGCATTTAGTGTTTTGATTATTATGTGACAGGAGAATTTTCTTTTCTAATCCACTATATTTGGTATTCTGTAGTCTTTGTGTACATTTATGGCCATCTCTTTCTGTATATTGGGGAAGTTTTCTTCTATGATTTTGTTGAAGATATTTTCTAACCATTTGAGCTGGGAATCTTTGCTCTCTTCTATTCCTTTTATTCTTAGATTTTGTCTTTTCATTTTTTCCTGAACTTCATGGATGTTTTTGGTTAGAATTCTTTATACATTTTATTTTCTTTGACCATGTGTCAGTATCTTCTATGGTATCTTCTACACCTGAGATTCTCTCTTCTATCTCTTCTATTCTATTGGTGATGCTTGCATCTATAGCTCCTAACCTCTTTCCTAGGTTTTCCATTTCCAGGGTTGCCTCTATTTGTGATTACTTTATTGATTCCATTTTCATTTTTATGTCTTGGTCTGCTTTGTTCAATTCCTTCATTTTTTTATTGTTTTCTGGTATTTATTTGAGGGATTTACTTGTCTCTTCTTTAAGAGTTCTACTTGTTTAACTATATTCTCCTGCATTTCTTTTTTATAGATATTTTCTTTATTTACATTTCAAATGTTATCTGCTTTCCTCATTTCCCTTCAGAAAGCCCCTTATCCTGTCCCCCTTCCCCCTGTTAACTAACCTGACCACTCCCACTTCCCTGTCCTGAAATTCCCCTATACTGGAGGATCGAGCCTTCACAAGACCAAGGACCTCTCCTCCCACTGATGTCCCACAAGGCCATCCTCTGCTACATATGCAGCTGGAGCCTTGAGTTCCTTCATGTGTACTCTTTGGCTGGTGGTTTGCATCTCTAGGGGTACTGTTTGGTTCATATTGTTGTTTCTCCTATGGGGCTGCAAAGCCCTTCAGATCCTTGGGTCCTTTTGCTATCTCCTCCATAGGGGACAAAGTGTTCAGTCCAATGGATGGCTGTAAGCATCCACTTCTCTATATTTCAGGTACTGGCAGAGCCTCTCAAGAGACAGCTATATCTGGCTCCTGTCAGCAAGCACTTCTTGGCATCCACAAAAGTGTCTGGGTTTGGTGATTGTGTATGGGATGGACCCCAAAGTGGGAAAGTCACTGGATGGACTTTCCTTCAGTTTCTGCTCCAAACTTTGTCTCTGTATCTCCTCCCATGGGTTATTTTCATGCCCCTTCTAAGAAAGACAGAAGTATCCACACTGTGGCCTTCCTTCATCTTGAGCTTCATGTGCTCTGTGAATTGTATCTTGGGTATTCCAAACTTCGGGACTAATATCCACTCATCAATGATTAGATATCATGTGTGTTATTTTATGATTTGGTTAGCTCACTCAGGATGATATTTTCTAGTTTCATCCATTTGCCTAAAAACTTCTTGAGTGCATTGTTTTTAATAGCTGAATAGTATACCATTGTGTAAATACACTACATTTTCTGTATCCATTCCTCTGTTGAAGGACATCTTTATATTTCTAGCTTCTGGCTATTATAAATGAGACTGCTATGAACATAGTGGAGCATGTGTCCTTATTAAATGTTGGAGCATCTTCTGGGTATATGCCCAGGAGTGGTATTTCTGGGTCTTCAGCAATACTATGTCCAAATTTCTGAGGAACCATCTAACTGATTTCCAAAGTGTTTGTACCAGCTGCAATCCCACAACAATGGAGGAGTATTCCTCTTTCTCCACATCCTCAACAGCATCTGCTGTCACCTGAGTTTTTGATCTTTTTGATATGATGTTTTTCTTTGAGTTTGTTTAGATAGTGGACTACGTTAATGGATTTCCATATATTGAACCATTTCTCCATCCCTGGGATGAAGCCTACTTGATCATGATGGATGATCAATTTAATGTATTCTTAGATTCAGTTTGCAAGAATTTTATTGAGTACTTTTGTATCAATATTCATAAGAGAAATTGGTCTGAAGTTCTCTTTCTTTGTTGGGTCTTTGTATGGTTTGGGTATCAGAGTAATTGTGGATTCATAGAAAGAATTGGGTAGAGTACCTTCTGTTTTTATTTTATGGAATAGTTTGAGGAGTATTGGTATTTGGTATTAGATCTTCTTTGAAGGTCTGATAGAACTCTGCACTAAACCCATCATGTCCTGGGCCTTTTTTGGTTAGGAGACTATTAATGACTCTTTCTGTTTCTTTAGGAGATATGGGACTGTTTAGATGGTTTATCTGATCCTGATTTAACTTTGGTACTTGGTATCTGCCTAGTAAATTGTCCATTTCATCAAGATTTTCCAGTTTTGTTGAGTATAGGCTTTTGTAGTAGGATCTCATGATTTTTTTGAATTTCCTTGGTTTCCAGAGTTATGTCTCCCTTTTCATTTCTGATTTTGTTAATTAGGATACTGTCCCTGTTCCCTCTAGTTAGTCTGGCTAAGGGTTTATCTCTTTTGTTGATTTTCTCAAAGAATTAGCTACTGGTTTGTTTGATTCTTTGTATAGCTCTTTTTGTTTCCACTTGGTTGATTTCAAACCTGGGTTTGATTATTTCTTGCCATCTACTGCTCTTGGGTGAATTTGCTTCTTTTTTGTTCTAGAGCGTTCAAGTGTGCTGTTGAGCTGCTAGAGTATGCTCTCTCCAGTTTCTTTTTGGAGGCATTTAGAGCTATGAGTTTTCCTCTTAGGATTGCTTTCATTGTGTCCCATAAGTTTGGGTATGTCGTACCTTCATTTTCATTAAACTCTAAAAAGTCTTTAATTTCTTTCTTTCTTTCTTCCTTGACCAAGTAATCATTGAGTAGAGTGTTGTTCAGCTTCCTCATGTATTTGAGCATTCTATTATTTTTGTTGTTATTGAAGACTAACCTTAGTCTGTAATGACTGATAGGATATATGAAATTATTTCAATATTTTTTTTATCTGTTGAGGCCTGTTTTGTGACCAATTATGTGGTCAATTTTGGAGAAGGTACTGTGAGGTGCTGACAAGATGGTATATTCTTTTGTGGGGGAATAAAATATTCTAAAGATATCTGTTAAATCCATTTGGTTTATAACTTCTGTTACTTTCACTGTGTCTCTGTTTAGTTTCTGTTTGCATGATTTGTCCATTGCTGAGAGTGTGGTGTTGAAGTCTCCCACTATTATTGTGTGGGGTGCAATGTGTACTTTCAGCTTTAGCAAAGTTTCTTTTATGAATGTAGGTGCCCTTGCATTTGGAGCATAGATGTTCAGAATTGAGAATTAATGAAGCGTCCCTCCTTATCTTTTTTGATAACTTTAAAGTGAAACTCAATTTTACTTAATATTAAAATGCCTAATCCAGCTTGTTTCTTGGGACCATTTGCTTGGAAAATTGTTTTCCAGCCTTTTAGCCTGAGGTAGTGTCTGTCTTTGTCACTGAGGTGGGTTTCCTGTATGCAGCAAAATGTTGGGTCCTGTTTACATATCCATTCAGTTAGTCTATTGGGAGAGCGAGTCCATTGATATTAAGAGATATTAAAGAAAAGTGATTGTTGCTTCCTGTTATTTTTGTTATTAGAGGTTGCATTATGTTTATGTGGCTATCTTCTTTTTGGCTTGTTAAAAGAAGATTATTTTCTTGCTATTTTTAGGGTATAGTTTTCTTCCTTCCGTTGGAGTTTTCCATTTATTATCTTTGGAAGGGCTGGATTTGTGGAAAGATTCTGCGTAAATTTGTTTTTCCCATGGATTATCTTGGTTTCTCCATTTATGGTAATTGAGAGTTTTGTTGGGTATAGTAGCCTGGACTGGCATTTGTGTTCTCTTTGGGTCTGCATAACATCTGCCCAGAATTTTCTGGCTTTCTTTGTTTCTGGTGAGGACTCTGTATAATTCTGATAGGTCTGCCTTTATATGTTACTTGACCTTTTTCCCTTACTGCTTTTAATATTCTTTCTTTGTTTTGTGCATTTGTTGTTTTGACTATTATGTGACAGAAGGATTTCTTTTCTGGTCCAATCTTTTCAGAGTTCTGTAGGTGTCTTGTATGTACATGGGCATCTTTAGGTTAGTGAAGTTTTCTTCTATAAGATTGTTGAAGATATTTACTGGCCCTTTAAGTTGGGAATCATCACTCTCTTCTACATCTATTATCCTTAGGTTTAGTCTTCTCATTGTGTCCTGGATTTCCTGGATGTTTGGGGTTAGGAGCTTTTTGCATTTTGCATTTTCTTTGATTGTTTGTCAATGTTTTCTGTGGTGTCCTCTGCACCTGAGATTCTCTCTTCTATCATTTGTATTCTGTTGGTGAGGCTCACATCTATAACTCCTGTCCTCTTTCCTAGGTTTTCTATATCCAGAGTTGTTTCCCTTTGTGACTTCTTTACTGGTTCTACTTCTGTTTTTAGACCCTAGATGGTTTTGTTTAATTCCTTCACCTGTTTATTTGTGTTTTCCTGTAATTCTCTAAGGTATTTTTGTGTTTCCTCTTTAAGGGCTTCTACCTATTTACCTGTGTTCTCCTGTATTTCTTTAAGGGAGTTATTTATGTCCTTCTTAATGTCCTCTATCAGCATCATGAGATGTGATTTTAAATCCAAATCTTGCTTTTTCGGTGTGTTAGGGTATCCAGGACTTGCCGTGCTGAGGGAACTGGGTCCTGATGATGCCATGTAGCCTTAGTTTCTGTTTGTAAGGTTCTTGTGCTTGCCTTTCATCATCTGGTGATCTCCAGTGTTAGTTGGTCTTGCTGTCTCTGGCTTGATCTTATCCCTCCTGTGGGCCTGTAAGCCTGTGTTAGCACTCCTGGGAAACCAGCTCTCCCCAGAAGGATTCATACACTGAGGACTGCAGAACAACCCCAGCTCCTGGGTGCAGATGGAGGCAGGAAGGGCCCTGTCCCAGCTGCTCCACTGCTCCTGCAGCATGTATGCTACTGGCTGGTCCCCCCTTAGACAGTCACTGGAGTGTAAGATCTCCTGTATTTCTTTAAGTGAATTATTTATATCCTCCTTTTCCTCTGAGCAGGTGGGGGCTTTTCTGGGTTTCTCCCCACTCTCAGCTTCAAGTCTCTATGATGCTAGTCACTTCCTCTCCCACTGAGACCAGAACAGGCAGCCCAGCTAGAAGAATATATTCCATGTACAGGCAACAGCTTTTGGGATAGTTCCCACTCCAGTTCTTCAGGACCCACACGAAGACCAAGCTGCATATCTGCTATATATGTGGGGGGAGGCCTAGGTCAAGCCCATTTATGTTCTTCAGTTGGTGGTTCAATCTGTGAGGGCTGCCAAGAGTTCAGGTTAGTTTATTCTGTTGGTCTTTCTATGGAGTCCCTATCCCCTTAAGGGCTTCAATCCTTCCTCCTATTCTTCCATAAGAATCCCCAAGCTCCATCTACTATTTGGTTGTGGGTGTCTATATCTTTCTGAGTCAGCTTCTAGGTGGAGCCTCTTAGAAGACAACTTATTGCTGTCTGCAAGTCTAATTAATAATATTAAGAGTATAATTAATAATATTAGGGATTGGTGCTTGCCCATTGAATGGGACTCAAGTTGGACTGGTTGGCCTTTCCCACAGACTCTGATCTATCCCCTGTCCCTGCATTTCTTGTAGACAGGATAAGTTTGGGGTCGAAATTGTTATGGGTGGATTGGTGCCCCTTTTGTTCCCTAAAGGTCCCTACCTGGCCACAGGAGGCATCCACCCCAGGCTTCATATCTCTAGTGCTGTGAGTCACATCTAAGAACACCCACATTGTAAGAACACACCCATTGATCCTCAGGTACCTCCCTATCTCAGGTCTCTGTCTCTTCCTGGAGATAACTCCTATATGCCCCTGCCCCAGGCAATCAGGTCCAGATTTCCATTCACTTGCATGGCCATTCAGTCATCCCCTTGCCTCTCCCCACACCTGCCCCCAACCCTGCCCCAATCCCCTCTCTAACTCTGTTCCCTTCCTTCATTTATCTTCCATGACCAGTACTTGGATCATGGATCATATCTATTAGCCAGTACTTCCTTTTAATTCCTCCTAGAAAATGTCTTCATTATTCTCTCTACTTCACTCCTGAGCCCAATTAGTGCTACACATATGCACATGGATGTGTGGCCATATATTGGGACACAAGAAACTGAATCGTGGCCAATTCCCCACAAGAGAATGACTCTTCCTCCCTCCAGGAACTATAAGCTTCTAGGACCTCTTTTGCCAAGAGACTTAACTCATGTTTTTCTCTTAGATTGTTTTATTGCTATGGATCTGAAATGTCTACTTCAATGTCATATAAATGTATATAACTATTTAATCTTTCAAAGAGATGTAAGAACTCTAGTAAGTTCTTACATAGGATTTGTGGAAGAGTTTTTTCCTTTCCCTATTAATTTAAAATACTAATATTGGTATATAGAAATATTTTGCCAATACTTATATCTCCACAGTATTCATTTGCTCTTTGGTCTCATGTCCACTATGCTAAGAATGATGAATTATCAATGACTATAGTAGCGGCATCTGAAAGTACAAGCACTTTATTCAACTTTAAAAAACATTTCATCTATTATCACTGACTATCCATTTCATCTCAAAGTAGGGCAACGTGATCATGGAGTATAGACAACAGGCTTTACCAATAGTGAAAACTCAGGAATTATATTTAAAAAATTATACATCTATGGTTCTGGAAATAATATATTTACTTTGATCATTTTTCTCCATCAAAGTCAATCCCATTATGATGTTGGCTCCCCTGTGATCTTTTACATGCAATGTCAAAAAAACTAATAAAGAGATAATTAAGAGGGTACATGTCTTCATGACCCAAAGAAGTTTCACTTTCACAGATAAGGCTCTTAAAAGGCCTCTACCTAGAGCAGGTGTGCCACACTGTCCATGGGGCTGATAAGAGAGCTCTCAATTTCTCAAAAAGAAATAAATATAACATTAGCATTTCTATTCCTAGACACAGCTCTCATTCACAAATGATCATCAGCTCTCAATAATGATAACCATCATTTAGTGAACAGACCTATGAACCTGGTTGGGTGCTGAATACTGGCCTCCATTTTCAATCATAGCTGTCTCTATAAAGATTTAATTTGAGGATTTTTATTATTCTCATTTTTTGGGTGGTGTGGTCATTAGGAACACTCTAAACTCTCAACTCTTTGCCATATCTCATGCAATTACTCAAGAAGCAACATGTGCTGACATTAAGATAATCAGGGACACAAAATAGTGAAGTATACTCAACTCCTTTGGAGTGCTTTCTGTAAAGACTGCTGAGGTAAACTTATGTACATGGTCTCACTCCAACAAATATAGCAGAATCATACATTATAGTATTTTCCAGTTTGGAGACTTAAATATACCTCCAAAGGACTTCAGAAATTATTATAAATGTGCTAAATTATTTCATATGTTTTGCTATTAGAATAAATCTTTCTTTTTTATTTGAGACACGGTTTTATTATAGAGTGTTGGCTGACCTAGAACTCACTATGTAGACCAAGCTAGACTCAGAGATGTGTCTTGTTTTGCCTCCTGAGTGCTGGAATTAAAGGTATGGACAGCCATGTCTGTCTCTATTTCTCATTTATTTTAATTCTTTAAAATTTTGACACAATGCACTTTGATCAGATTCCCCCATTTTTCCCAACTCCTCTCAGTGTCTTCTTGAAAATTTGAGAAGAATGACTGGTTTTTTCAATGGGACAATGAAGCATTTCATGTTTTTCTGGGACCATAGGAGAAAGATATATAGTGTGAAAATTGTAATGCTATGATTTTGCCCTGGTCAACTATGTACTTTCGTGTCTCCATTTTGATCTTAGGAACATCAGGGAAATGATTGCCAGGGTAAACAGCACCGAGATCACACAATTCATCCTTTTGGGATTCACAGATTTATTCAGAATAATAATACTGCTCTTTGTCACATTTCTGCTCATCTACATTACAACTCTGACCTGGAATCTGTCCCTCATTGTGTTAATAAGAATGGATTCACACCTCCACACTCCCATGTATTTCTTCCTGTGTAACCTGTCCATCGTAGATCTTTGCTATGTTACCAGCACTGTGCCAAAAATACTCCCAAACTTTTTCCAGGAAATGCAAACTATCAGCTTTGTGGGCTGCATTGTTCAGAATTCCATCTTTTCCACCATGGGGCTGAGTGAGTCTTGTCTCATGACAGCCATGGCCTATGACAGGTATGCTGCCATGTGTAACCCTCTTCTGTATGAATCAATCATGTCACCCACTCTTTGTATACTGATGGTGCTGGCATCCTATCTCTCTGGGCTCACTGCTTCTTTACTTCAGTTGTTTGCTTTGCTTCATCTCTACTTCTGTGGAACTAATGTCATCAAGCACTTCTCCTGTGACATGCCACAGTTGTTAGTTCTATCCTGCACAGATTCTTTCTTTGTACAAGTCCTGACTGCCATATTAACAATGATCTTTAGATTTGTGAATGTGTTAGTTATCGTATCTTATGGCTATATTGTCTTGTCAGTCCTGAAGATCACTTCAGCTAAGGGCAGATCCAAGATATTCACCACCTGTACTTCTCACCTGACAGCTGTTTCCCTATTCTTCACCTCCAGTATCTTTGTCTATTTGAGTTCAAGTTCTGGTGGCTCCTCCAGTTCTGACAGATTTGCATCTGTTTTCTACACTGTGGCAATTCCCATGTTGAACCCTTCGATATACAGTCTGAGGAACAGAGAAATCAAAGATGCTATGAAGAGGTTGCAGAAAAAGACAATCTGCAGCTAAGGACACAGAATCTGAAATTTTTAATGTCTATGTTCTGCCAGAGCTGCTGTTGCCCACAATAATATGCACATGGCTGGAATGTAACAAAATTCATGGGCTTTTGGAGAAAAATATTTTCCTTTGAAGCAGAAAATATTCCTGCATGAACTAACTGATTTGATGCATGGAAACACCTTTAAGATCCATAAGGTTATAGTTTACATGTTACACAATGAGTATCTTATTATTCATTGTCCTATGAACAGGCATTTGAGAAACATCAAGTGTAGAAACATTATGGGCAAATCTGGAGACTGCTGATTTATAGAACTATGCCCATAGAGAAGATTCCCCACACAGGATCTAAAATCCTTGTGAAAACAAGAATCATAACATAGTGTCCTACAAACTACATCATGACCATACACTGTTTTGTGTTTCTAAACAGATAAGAAGGATCTGATAGGACTTCCTGTTCATAAGAAATAGAGTTATGCATTGCCTTGACTGCATCTTCTAAAAAATATATAAAAATGAAATGACAGGCTTCTTTCTAAGGAAATTGATGTTAAGAATTAGTAAATTTGGAGTCATATACTTGCATCCATCAACCATATCCTAAGAGAAAAGGAAGTGGTTTGAATCATGAAGAATGATGGCAAGAAATTGCCATTTAAATAGTACGGTGATGGCTTCTTACTGGCATCTAGAAAAGACATGGCCAATAACCAGATCTGAAAAACATGAGGGACCCTGCAATTTCTTACTGTCCTACACTAAACCCAGTTTGCCCTGCTTTGACATAGCCAATTGGATCAAACCATCAAATTTATTTTGATATTTCTGGCATCTGGTCAAGTTTGCTCTATGAAGACTCATGGCACTAAAAGTCACCACATAATCAATATTACAGTGATTCACTGCACCTAAAACTCTAGGACATACCTGTATATGTCTGACATTCTCCATTATACTGTTCTATGTTTCTGGGCAATGATTGAGTGATGCAATGATTGTAGTGGACTAAAAAACAAATTGACAGATGAGATAGTTCAGTGGTAAAGGCACTTGTCACAAAATGTGACAGCTTGCATCCTACCCTAGGGCTCTGCAAAGTAAAAGAAGATAATAAGCACATATCATAACATTCTCAAGGCATGAATGAGCAAGCAGTTTTAATTACAAAATCAATGGACAAATGTAAGGCTCAAATAATTTTTGGTCAACCACACAAAAGAGTAATCACTTACTAACCAGTGTTCACAGAATTGGTTTGTCCCCACCCCCTTGATGAAAAACTCAGCAGGGGAGCCATCCTGCTTGCATATATGATGCTCTCTACACCCCATGTATGTTATAAGCAAAATCTTCCTGAGCTTCCCTGCTTTCATTCCAACCTCACTTTCTCATGCTTCCTGCTCTTTTTAATGCTGTAAAAGCCCATGCACAGTACTGCTGTAGTGAGAATTTGGGATTCTTTAAAAATACTGATATGTTATCTGAATATATTTTTGTTTTAATCCCAGATGTGGGCTATTGGGGTACATCAGGTTGTTCATAGCAACTAACTATACTTTTTCTCCTGCTCTGGCATGGGTGTGATTTTGCAAACAGAAGAGTTTATGTTTCAATTTTTAGGGACTCCAGAGAGGATTTGAGAGGGGTTGGCAGCTGTTGCTCCCTGCTGCTGATGTTGATGGTGGCCATTGCCTGTTTGTTGTTTGCAGGTTCCCTGGTTGCTGGTGGCAATATCCTGCAGATGAAGATTGGACTTGCCCCAAGAAACGCGACACCCATAATCAGCAGGAAGCAGTTTAACAATATTGACACCCCTTTCCCCCTCTAAACTTCTTTCTTTCCTACCTAGAGTTGGGGTTTTGGAAAGGATGGAGGAGAGTGGGAGGGGAAAGAACCCAATAAAGTCGCCAAAAGTATGGTTACATACTGCTTACTGGCCCCTCTTCCCACAAGCACAGGAATAGCCACAGCAGTCACTCACAATCATGCCTTGGAACCTTTGCAAACTGGCTGTGGAAGCATCTCTCTTCAGAGCTGCCAGGACAGATGGCTAGCTGGCATTGTCTAACTGGAAGACAGGCAGACCACACACTTTTGTGGGCCACATTCTAGAAGTAAAAAAGCAACCAAGTCCTGAAATAAAACTATGATGTTAGACTTTGCTTCAATGTCTGCACATATAGGAAAATGGGCATGAATAAAATATGGCTTGTTATTCTATGACAGAGTTCTGATTGTTCTAATAAAATTTTAGTCTTACAAACAACAAATGTGGATACATTGTTTTTCTTATAAATTTTTTCCAATTTTTATTAGGTATTTATTCATTTGCATTTTAAAATCTATCTCCAAAGTCCCTTATACCCAACCCCCCTCCTCTTCCCACCCACTTCCCCTTCTTGGCCATGGTGTTCCCCTGTACTGGGACATATAAAGTTTGCAAGACCAAGGGGCCTCTCATCCCAATGATGACAACTAGACCATCTTCTGCTACATATGCAGCTAGAGACACGAGCTCTAGGGGTGCTGGTTAGTTCGTATTGTTGTGCCACCTATAGGGTTGCAGACCCCTTCAGCTCCTTCAGTACGTTCTCTAGCTCTTTTATTGGGGCCCTGTGTTCCATCCAATAGCTGACTGTGAGCATCCACTACTGTTTTTGCCAGGCACTGGCATCGCCTCACAAAAGACAGCTATATCAGGGTCCTTTCAGCAAAATCTTGCTGGTGTATGCAATA
>NC_034590.1:124176799-124178679 GCF_900095145.1 Mus pahari | reverse complement strand
TGAGGCCAGACAAGGCAGACAAGGTAAGGGAATAGGATCCACAGACAGGCAATAGATTTAGAGATAGACCCTGCTCTAGTTGTTAGGGGATTCACATGGACACTAAGCTGCATCTGTGCTACAAATGTAGGGGTTCTGGGTCTAGCCCATGCTACCTCTTTGGTTGGTAGTTCAGTCTCTGGGAGCCCCCAAGGGTCCAGGTTGGTTGACTCAGGTGGAGTCCCTGTCCTCTTTGGATCCCTCGATCCTTCTCTCAATTCTTCCCAAGCTCTTCTCTCAAGACTCCCCAAGCTCCATCTAATGTTTGGCTGTGGGTCTCTGCATCTGTTTCCATTGGCTGCTCGATTGAGCATCTCAGAGGATAGTTATGATAGAATCCTGTCTGCAAGCATAACAGAGTATCATTAATAGTGTCATGGAGTGGTTCTTGCCCATTGGGTAGGTCTCAATTTGGACCAGTCATTGGTTGGACATTCCCTCAATCTCTGTTCCATGTTTGTACCTGGAAACATTTTGGGTCAAAGTTTCTTTGGTGGGTTTCTGTCCTTATCCCTCCACTGGAAGTCCTGCCTGGTTACAGAAGGTGGTCACTTCAGACTCCATATCCCCTACTGCTAGTATTCTCAACTAGAGTCACCCTCAAAGACTCCTGGGGCATCAACTTAACCCAGATCTCTAGCACATCCTGAAGAGCCTCTCAACACAACACACCACTGAATTCTGTTATCTCTCTCCTGCTCTCCCTGTACCTGATGCCCCCCAGTCCATACCCCTCCCCATCCCCTCTCCCATCCAGTTCCCTCCCTTCATCTACCTCCAGTTTCTATTTTATTTCCCCTACTGAGAAACATTCAACCACCCTCCAATGGGCTGTCATTATTTTGGCTTCCTTGGATCTGTGAATTGTAGCATCCTTATCCTCTACTTTATGGTTAATATTCACTTATCAGTGAGTACATACTGTAATACCTGTCCTTTTGGTCTGGATTTCCTCTGGATGACATTTTCAGGTTCCAGCCATTTGTTTTCAAAATTCATGATGTCCTTGTTTTTAACTGCTGACTAGTATTCCATTACATAAATTAAACACATTTTCTGTACACATTCTTCCATTGAGGGACTTCTGGATTCTTTCCAGTTTCTAGCTATTACAAATAAAGCTACTATGAATGTAGTTGATCAAGCAACCTTCTGGGATAGTATAGCATCTTTTGGGTATGTGCCCAGGAGTGGTATACCTGGGTCTTCAAGTACAACTATTCCCAATTTTCTGAGAAACAACCAAATTGATTTCAAGAAGTTGTACAAATTTGCACACCTATCAGCAATGTAGGAGTGTTCCCCTTGCTCTACATCCTTGCCAGCATGTGTTGACCCTTGACTTTTTGATCTTAGCCATTCTGATGGGATTAAGGTAGAATCTCAGAGTCATTTTGATTTGCATTTCCCTGATGACTACGGATATTGAATGTTTCTTTAATGTTTCTTGGCCACTAGAAATTCCTCTGTTGAGAATTCTCTGTTTGTGTCTGTATCCCATTTTTAATTGGGTTATTTGGGTTGTTGGTGTCTTAACTTCTTTATATATTTTGGATATTAACCCTTGGCCAGGTGGCAGGTTGGTGAAGATCTTTTGCACTCTGTGTGTAGGCTGCTATTTTGTACTATTGACAGTGTCCTTTGACTTATAGAATCTTTGTAGCTTCATTATGTCCCGTTTATTAATTGTTAATGTTAGAGCCTGAGCCAATGGTGTTCTGTTCAGGAAGTTGTCACCTGCACCAACAATTTCCAGGTCATTCCCCAATTTCTGTTCTATTACATTTGGTGTATGTACTGGTTAGTTTTGTGTCAACTTGGCACAGCTGGAGTTATCACAG
>NC_034590.1:124137809-124175884 GCF_900095145.1 Mus pahari | reverse complement strand
CCTTGGTCTTGTAAACTTTATATGACCCAGCACAGGGGAAGGCCAGGGCCAAGTAGTGGGAGTGGGTGGGTAGGGGAGCAGGGGCAGGGGTGGGGTATAGGGATCTTTCGGGATAGCATTTGAAATGTAAATAAAGAAAATAATAATAAATAAATTTTAAAAAGAAAATGGTAACTCATAAACCAAGTTAAAAAAAAAATCCTGACTAAGACACTGTATGTGGGGTTATGTTGAACTCTCTGATCCACTTCTACTTGAATTTTGTGCAAAGAGATAGATATGGATCTATTTTTGTTCCTCTACATGTAGACATCCAACTAGACAAGCACCATTTGTTGAAGATGATCTCCCTTTTCATTGTATCATCCTGCACTTAAAACTATTAAAGATCAGTTTGAATTGATGTTACTGTGGTCTAAGATAAGAGAGCATCTATGCTTGTTTTGCATATGGGAAAATATTCTTTGCATGTCTTCCTGGGGCTCTTACTGCACATCAGACAAATATGTTTGTCAGGACTACATTCTGGGCTCTGGCCTACTTTTGTCTGCTTTTGTCCTTACTGTACTGTTTACTACATCTCTGTAATAAAATTTTCTGCTTAGTGCTTTTTTATTCAGGTTCATTCTAACTAAAGAGCTATTCTGCTAATTAGTAGTTACCCTTAGCCTCACATCAAGTGAGAATATTTGGGCTTTGATATAGTATATATTCAAATTCACATATCTTTAAGTGCTAGAGTCAAAATCCAACTCAAATTGTAGGCTACCAGCTCCCATTACTTGAGATTAGGTTCTGGCTTTGTTCTGAATTGCCCCTGCCTGTTCCTTGGAGCCTTGTTTTTCTCACATACATGGGAAATGATCCCATGTCCACTTTGAGAGATTGCTGTGCTTGTTCATTCAAATCAAATGTATGAGAAAATTATGCATCAGAAGTGAAAGTACCACATAAGCAACAAAGTGTATCCATCCTAGATTATTATCCATCTCTGTAAGTAGTTGACTCTGTCATTCTGGGAAACTCTGCCCTCAGGTTTTCCCTTCAGAAACAGAGACTTTGGAACTAGACCTGTGCATGTGTCCTCTCCAGGTCAAATGACTCTAAAGGCAGTCAGATGGGCTATAATTCTGTGATTCTCTTGTGAGAATGGAAAGGGAGCATGGGGTCAGAGGGCCACGGTAAGGCAGGCCTTCAAATTGCAGCNACAGCTACTCTATGACAATTAGGGACCAGAGGGCAAATGACATGAGTGAGCTCTCCCTGTAACTGGCTTTTCTCTTTCACCTCTGCTCTCCATGACACATTAGAGGATCCCAGTGGTGACCATCTCCCTGCTACACATTAACAGTGGTTTTGTGCCCCCAAAAGACCTATCTAAGAATGCAACAGGCACTCTGGAAATGGACCTTGATGAAGAAATAGGTAACTGCAACCTTTGACATTAACTGTGGCTAGTTAAATCTCAGTGACTGGGCGATGCTGCCAGTAACACCCATGGGCGCTTACTGAGAAACACCCTGCTATGCTTTCTTTCCTCTTCCTCAGTTCCTCACCTTCTCCTTGGGACAGTCCCTTGGGTTCTTTTACTCTTGACTCAAATTCTCTGAACTGTAAAAAGAATATTCAGAAAAATCCAGGTAAATCCAGGTATTACCATGAGGTAGATGATAATGCTGAATTCCAATAATGTAATGTCTTGAGGATATGACCTTGAAATTTGTTACTCTCTTGGTTTTTCACCCATAAAAATTTCAAAAAATCGGGCTTACAGATTTGAATAAAATGATATATATGAAATATGACTCAATGTAAAAGTAAATAATTGATAGCTGAATTAAAAACAGTTATTTGCTGAGTTTCCAGGGAATTTCAAAAGATCAAATCATATTTGTCTCTGTTTCCCAACTCCCCAAAGGACACTTTTAACGTTTGCCCTTGGGGAGTTTGCTTTGGAAGTCATAGTAGTTTCATTTCCACTTAAATAAAGATCCTTGGTTCATGACTACTGAAAAGCAAGAGACAAAAATGAGCCATGACGATATGGCAGAGTGCCCATACACAAGTCCATTAGCCCTGTTGGAATACTGCAAAGAGCCCTGTTGTTCTAGTCACAGAGTCTAGAATAAAAGCCTTGGTAACTCCTGGAAGGTGATGTAGGTAACCCAGGCATGGTAGATGAGCACTCCTGGCAGATGGAACTGGTCTGGTAGTCCCTTTGAAGCTTTTTTGCTTGAATTCTCACTGAACAGCAGCTCCAGCTTTGCCTCAGTGCAGCTGAATATGTTTTTATTAGAAAAAGATTGGCATCGGTCTTGATTAACTATATCCACAAAACAAAATCTCCAACGAGTGTTTACACCAATGTTTACAGTTCTTGCTTCACTCATCTTGGAAAATGATGAACTTATGTAAAATCCTCTTCAAAAAGAGTGAGTATATTTAGAAATATTTCACTTTTTCTCCAGTTTTTCTAAATTGTAACCTAACAAATGTCAAGATAGTTATTTGATTGTTTATATCATATAAAACTATAAAAAAGAAAATCATCCTCAACTTGTCAGTCCCCCACCCTACCCCTGCCCTAAAGTGAATACCACAAGGTTGGCTGCTCTGTCATCAGAATGCATAAAATAGTAGTGAAATTAAGTGAATTGCTGAGTCAGCAGTTTTGCCTGTTGTTGGTGATTTGGGGTAATGTAATCTGTAAAAGTGTACAATTTAAAGATGGCTTTACTTGTTCTCATGTACAGACTGTACTGAAAAATTCTGTTAGCATCACTTTAAAAGTAATCCCCCATGTATATACATATATGTATAGTTACACACACATATAGTTACACACACATATATATAATATGTATGTATGTATAAAATGATGAATATTTGTGGTGATAGATATGCCTGTACCTCTAATCTGATTGTTACATCATATACTAAATTGTCATTTACATTACAGACACGTACTAAAATGTCACACTGTATCTCACAAGTATGTACAACTATGTGTCCATTAAAAGAGAAAATTTCAATGAAAAAATAAACCACAGTAAACAAACAGTAAGATACCCCAAGGTTCTTAAAAGCAAAATAAAAATTAATCTAAAATAGGATATTCCTAGAAACACATCCAAAGCTGGGTGTATTTTTTTTTCTTTCCAGGATCTTCTGGCTTTTAGAGTACCTGTTAAGAAGTCTGGTGTAATTCTGATAGGTCCGTCTTTATATGTTACTTGGCCTGTTTTTAACCTTACAGCTTTAATATTCTTTTTTGTTTTGTGCATTTAGTGTTTTGATTATTATGTGACAGGAGAAGTTTCTTTTCTGATCCAATCTATTTGGGGTTCTGTAGGCTTTGTGTACATTTATGGCCATCTCTTTCTGTATGTTGGGGAAGTTTTCTTCTATGATTTTGTTGAAGATTTTTCTGGCCCTTTGAACTGAGAATCTTTGCTCTCTTCTATTCCTATTATTCTTAGATTTGGTCTTTTCATTGTGTCCTGGATATTTTGGATGTTTTGGGTTAGGAGTTTTTTATGCACAGTATTTTCTTTGTTGTATCAATATCTTCTTTTTTTTTATGGTATCTTCTACGACTGAGTTTCTCTCTTCTATCTCTTGTATTATACTAGTGACGCTTACATCTGTAGCTTCTGAAATTTTTCCTAGGTTTTCCATTTCCAGGGTTGCCTCTATTTGTGATTTTTTTATTGTTTCCATTTTCACTTTTAGGTCTTGGACTGCTTTGTTCAATTCCTTCATCTATTTGATTGTGTTTTCTTGTATTTCTTTGAGGGATTTATTTGTTTCCTCTTTAAGAGCTTCTACCTGTTTAATTCTCCTTTCTTGTATTTTTTGTGTAAGTTGTTTATATCCTTTTTAAAGGTCTCTATTATCTTCATAAGATGGATTTTTAGGTCAGTATCATGCTTTTCAGATGTGTTGGGGTATCCAGGGCTTGCTGTAGTGGGAGAGCTGGGTTCTGATGGTGTATATTGGCTTCTCTTGGTTATGATCAGATATTTTTGCCATCTGGTTATCTTTGGGGTTAGCTGGCCTGGGTGTCGCTATCTGAAGCTTGCCTCCTATGTCCCTGTGTTTCCACAGATTTCTTGGGAGCTCTGTGGCCCTGGCTGCAGCAGATTTCCTGGAAGACTTGCAGACTTGCAGTGTTGAGAGAGGGACAGACAAACAGATCTGCTCCAGCACAGATATAGACTGGAAGAGAAGTGACAAAGTTGTCCTTTCATCTACTCAAACAAAGAACATTTCTCCAATGGTGAGAGAACTTACTAACGCACTTATTGGGATTACTAAATCATGCTACTGTTAGTGTACATGACAATTATCATGAGTAGTGAAACATTCAAGTTACTCACTGAATTTAATATTTGGCATTGAATATTATTCATGTGTATATGTGGGGAGTGGGAGAGAATACAAGAATTGTTTGTCTTCAAGCCTGAACATTTGTCAGTGGTTGGTTTTTATATCACAGGTATTAGTATATATTCCTTTTCAAAATTATTCCTCATTCCAAATTTACTATATTTCTTAAGACAGGATCTCATTATGCATTGCTGCTTTACCTATAACTTACAAAATAAATCAGCCTGTCTTCAAATTCACAGAGATCCTCCAGCCTCTGCCTCCCAGTCGCTAGGATTAATGCTGTGGGTATCTGTATCTGTTTAAGTCATCTTCTGTGTGGAGCCTCCTAGAGGACAACTTATTCCTGTCTGCAAGCCTAACAGAATATCATTAATATTGTTGGGAATTGGTGCTTGCCCATTGGATGGGTGTATTAGTCAGGGTTCTCTAGAGTCACAGAACTTACTGATATGCTCTATATAGTAAAGGAATTTATTGATGACTTACAGTCTGCAGTCCAAATCCCAACAATGGTTCAGTAGTAGCTGTGAATGGAAGTCCAAGGGTCTAGCAGTTGCTTAGTCCCACAGGGCAAGCAGGCAGAAGAGCGAGAGCTAGAATCCCTTCTTCCAATATCCTTATATGGTCTCCAGCAGAAGGTATAGCCCAGATTAAAGGTGTGTGCCACCACACCTTTAATCCCAGATGACCTTGAACTCGGAGATCTCCCTGTAGCCACCATGCCTCATGATCTCCATACCAAGATTCAGATCAGCTCCAGCAGAAGGTGTAGCCCAGGTTAAAGGTGTGTGCTACCACACCTTTAATCACTTGAACTCAGAGATCTCTCTGTCTTAATATTCTGGAATCCATAGCCACTGTGCCCCAAGATCTAGATCAGAAACTTCTATCTCCCAGCCTCCAGATTAGGGTCACTGGTGAGCCTTCCAATTCTGGATTGTAGTTCATTCCAAATATAGTCAAGTTGACAACCAGGAATAGACACTACAATGGGTCTCAAGTTGGACAGGTAATTGGTTGGTCTTTCCCTCAGTCTCTGCTCCATTCCCCATCTCTGAATCTCTTATAGACACGATAAGTTTTGGATAGATATTTTGTGGGTGGGTTGGTATCCCTATTGCTCTTCCAGGATTCCTGCCTGGCCACAGGAGGCAGCCTCCCCAGGCTCCATATCTCCAGTACTGTGAGTCACACCTAAGAACACCCCCATTGTAAGAACATCTCCACTGATTCTTAGGTGCTTCCCTATCCCAGGTCTCTGTCTTTTCTTAGAGATGCCCTATATACACACCCCCAATTGGGTCCAGATTTCCATTCACTCGCATGGTCATTCAGCCATTGCCTTGCTCTCTGCATACCTTATCCCAACCCCCCACTCCCTGAGCAATCCCCTCTCCATCCCTTCCTCCATCTGCTTTCCAGGACCAGTACTTGGATCATATCTATTATCCAGTACCTCCTTCCAATTCCTCCTATAAAATCTCTCCATTACTCCCCCTACTTCATGTCCTTCTTTCTTTATTGGTTATTAATAACTCCTGAGTAAAATTAGTGCTGCACATATGCACATGGGTGTGTGGCCATACATCGGGACACAGAAACCAATCAGTGGACAATTTCCCACAAGAGAATGACTCTCCCTCCTCTGGGAGCTATAACCTGCTAGAGGCTCCTTTGGCAAGAGATTTAAATAATATTTTTCTTTTAGCCTGGACCTATCATATATATGTATATATCTATTTCATCTTTCAGTGAGATGTAAGAACTTTAGTAAGTTTTTACATAAGATTTGTGGAAGAGTTTTTCCTTTCCCTATTAATTTAAAATACTAATATTTGTATATAGACAAATGTTACCAATATTTATATTTATCTCCAAGGTATTCCTTGGTAATTCCAAGGTATTCCTTTCTAAGGTTCTTTGGGATCTTGTCCACTATGCTAAGAATGATGAATTATCAATGACTATAGTAGTAGCATCTGAAAGTACAAGTATTTTATTCAACTTTTTAAAACATTTCATCTATTACCATTGACTATCCTTTTCATATCAAAGTAGGCAACTTGGTCATGAGTATAGGCAGACAGCTTTACCAATAATGCTACTGTTAATGAATACTAACTCAAGGATTGTATTAAAAAATTATACTTCTATGGGTTCTGGAAATGAAATATTTCCATTGATCCTTTTTCTCCACCAAGATCAATCCCATTATGGTGTTGGTTTCCCTGTGATCTTTTGCATGCAAAGACAAGAAAACAAATACAGAGATAATAAAGAGGACATATGTCTTCATGACCCAAAGATGCTTCTCCTTCATGAATAAGACTCTTAAAGGGCTGCAACATAGAAAAAGGTATGCCTCACTATCCATGGGATTGATAAGAGATATCTCAATTTCTCAAAAGAAAAAATGTTAACACAAGAATGTTTATTCATATACACAGCAGTCATACACAATTGATCATCAGCTCTCAAAAATGAAAATCACTGTCTGCTACATTCTTTCCAGTAGTGACAAGCACAACAGGCCCCAAAAACCTGGGCGCTGTCCCAAGGCAAAAAGTTCAAGGAAACTCAGTCTCCTGGAATGGTGGCAGATCCAAGGCATTCACCACATGTGCTACTCACCTGACAGCTGTTTCCCTATTCTACAAATCCAGCATCTTTGTCTATTTGAGTTCAAGTTCTGGTGGCTCCTCCAGTTTTGACAGATTTGCATCTGTTTTCTACTCTGTGGCAATTCCCATGTTGAACCCTTCGATATACAGTCTGAGGAACAGAGAAATCAAAGATGCTATGAATACATTGCTGAAAAAGACAATCTGCTGCTAAGGACACAGAATCTGAAATTTTTAATGTATGTGTTCTGCCAGAGCTGCTGTTGCCCACAATAATATACACATGGCTGGAATGTAACAAAATTCATGGGATTTTGGAGAAAAATGTTTTACTTTGAAGCAGAAAATATTCCTGCATGAACTAACTGATTTAATGCATGGAAACATCTTTAAAATCCATATGGTTAGAGTTTCCATGTTACACAATTAGTGTCTCATTATTAATTGTCCTATCACAGCCATTTAAGAAACATCAATTGTAGAAACATTATGGACATGATTGGAAACTGATAGCTTAATGAACGGTGCCCATAGAGAAGATTCCCCACAGAGGGTCAAAAATCCTTGTGACAAGCTGGGCGTGGTGGCACATGCCTTTAATCCCAGCACTCAGGAGGCAGAGGCAGGCAGATTTCTGAGATCGAGGCCAGCCTGGTCTACAGAGTGAGTTCTAGGACAGCAAGGGCTACACAGAGAAACCCTGTCTCGAAAAACCAAAAAGAAAGAAAAAAAAAGAAAAAGAAAAAAAATCCTTGTGACGACAAGTACCATAACATAGTATCCTACAAACTACATCATGACCATACACTGTTCTGTGTTTCTAAACAGATAAGAAGGATCTGATAGGACTTCCTGTTCATAAGAAATAGAGTTATGCATTGCCTTGACTGCATCTTCTAAAAAAATTAAATGAAATTACTGGCTTCTTTCTAAGGAAAATGATGCTAAGAATTAGTAAGTTAGGGGTCATATACTTGTATTCATCAACCATATCCAAAGAGAAAAGGAACTGGTTTGAATCATGAAGAATGATGGCAAGAAATTGCCATTTACTTAGTATTTTAATGGCTTGTTTCTGGCATCTAGAAAAGGCATGGCCAATAACCAGATCTGAAAAACATGAGGGACTCTGCAATTTCTTACTGTCCTACACTAAACCCAGACAGTTTGCCCTGCTTTGACATAGCCAATGGGATCAAGCCATCAAATTTATTTTGATATTTCTAGCATCTGGTCAAGTTTGCTCTATGAGGACTCATGGCACTAAAAGTCACCACATAATCAATATTTCAGTGAATCACTGCACCTAAAACTCTAGGACATACCTGTATATGTCTGACATTCTCCATTATACTGTTCTATGTTTCTGAGCAATGTCTGAGTGATGCAATGGTTGTAGTGGACTTAAAAAAAAAAATGACAGATGAGGTAGTTCAGTGGTAAAGGCACTTGTCACCAAATGTGACAGCTTGCATTCTATCCTAGGGCTCTGCAAAGTGAAAGAAGATAATAAGCACATACCATAACACTCTGAAGGCATTAATGAGCAAGCAGTTTTAATTACAAAATCAATGGACAAATGTAAGGCTCAACTAATTTTTGGTCAACCACACAAAAGAGTAATCATTTACTAACCACTGTTCACAGAATTGGTTTGTCCCCATCCCCTTGATGAAAAACTCAGCAGGGGAGCCATCCTGCTTGAATATATGATGCTCTCTTCACCCCATTGTATGTTATAAGCAAAATCCTCCTGAGCTTCCCTGCTTTCATTCCAACCTCACTTTCTCATGCTTCCTGCTCCTTTAAATGCTGGAAAAGCCCAAGCACTGTACTGCTGTAGTGAGAATTTTGCTTTCCTTAAAATACTGATATGTTATCTGAATATATCTGTTTTAATCCCAGATGTGGGCTATTAGGCTGCATCAGATTCTGCACAGCAGCTAACTATAATTTGTCTCGTGCTCTGGCAAGGGTGTGATTTTGCAAGCTGAAGATAGTTTGTGTTTAAAATTCTGGAGACTCCTGAGAGGATGTGAAAATAAGAAAGCCTGAGAGGGGTTGGCAGCTGTTGCTCCCCTGCTGCTGATGTTGATGGTTTCCATTGCCTGTTTGTTGTTTGCAGGTTCCCTGGTTGCTGGTGGCAATATCCTGCAGATGAAGACTGGACTTGCCCCAAGAAACTCAACACCCCTAATCAGGAGGAAGCAGTTTAACAGTATTGACACCCCTTTCCCCCTCTAAACTTCTTTCTCTCCTACCTAGAGTTGGGGTTTTGGAAAGGATGGAGGAGAGTGGGAGGGGAAAGAACCCAATAAAGTCGCCAAAAGTATGGTTACATACTGCTTACTGGCCCCTCTTCCCACAAGCACAGGAATAGCCACAGCAGTCACTCCAATCATGGCTTGGAACCTTTGCAAACTGGCTGTAGAAGCATCTCTCTTCAGAACTGCCAGGCCAGATGGCTAGCTGGCATTGTCTAACTGGAAGACAGGCAGACCACAGTCTTTTATGGATCACATTCTAGAAGTAAAAACTCAACCAAGTCCTGAAATAAAACTATGATGTTAGACTTTGCTTCAGTGTCTGCACACATAGGAAAAATGGCATGCATAAAGTATGGCTTGTTTTTATATGACAGAGTTCTGATTGTTCTAATAAAATTTTGGTCTTACAAACAAGAAATGTGGATACTTTTTTTTCTTATGAAATCTTTAAGAAGAAAACTTGATCTACTTGATTTGAAAAAAAGAAAAGTCATATCTAACTTCTGATTAGTTTCTGATAACTGTGAGCTGAGAACTGATGGAGCACATCTAACCCCTGAGTTGGATCCTTAGCCTACAATACAAGTGAGATTCCATGTGGGTTTTTAACTGCTACTTGGATGCGCACTGTGAGCCTACCCCCAGAAGATCTAAAAAGCTCCATATCCTTAGCCTGCTCTCCTTTTATCTTTTGTATCCTGTGACAGATTTTACTACCAACTGAGCATATTATTGTGCACCTGCCTACATACCACATGTTTCCCATCTAGTTTCTGCTTTTGCCTCAAGACAAAAACTGGTGTTCTTTCTGCACTTAACATTTTTGGTGTTGATGGATTTGCATCTTGCGAGGCTCTGGAATCTTTCTGTACCACATAAGTTATCTTTGGTAGTTTTTCTGACAGAAGGGCATGCATGAGATTTCTTCTTTAGCCAGCTAAGTACGCTATCCTAGCTTTGTAAGCATGCTGTGACTTGACACCAGGCTTCCTACCCAATACTCATGAGCTCTTCTTCTGAGTCACTCTGCAAGTTGGCCTTCTTTTTTTTTTTTTTAACTTATTTTACTAGATATTTTCTTCATTTACATTTCAAATGCTATCCTGAATGTCCCCTATACCCTCCCCCCACCCTGCTACCCTGCCCACCCACTCCCACTTCTTGGCCCTGGTGTTCCCCTGTATGGGGCATATAAAGTTGGCAAGATCAAGGGGCCTCTCTTCCCAAGGATGGCTGACTAGGCCATCTTCTGCTATATATGCAGCTAGAGACACGAGCTCTGGGGGTACTAGTTAGTTCATATTGTTATTCCACCTATAGGGTTGCAGACCCCTTCAGCTCCTTGGGTAATTTCTCTAGCTCCTCCATTGGGGTCTCTGTGTTCTATCTACTTCTATATTTTCCAGACATTGGCATAGCCTCACAGAGATAGCTATATCAGTGTCCTTTCAGCAAGATCTTGTTGGCATATACAATAGTGTCTGCGTTTGGTGGCTGATTATGGGATTATGGGTGGGGCAGCCTTTGGATGGTCCGTCCTTTCGTCTTAGCTCCGAACTTTGTCTCTGCCACTTCTTTCATGGGTATTTTATTCCTTTTTGGGGGGGAGGAATGAAGTATCCATGTGTTGGTCTTCCTTATTCTTGATTTTCTTGTGTTTTGGAGATCGTATCTTGGATATTCTAGGTTTCTAGGCTAATATCCACTTATCAGTGAGTGCATATCAAGTGAGTTCTTTTGTGATTGGGTGCCTCACTCAGGATGATATCCTCCAGATACATCCATTTGCCCAAGAATTTCATAAATTCATTGTTTTTAATAGCTGAGTAGTGCTCCATTGTGTAAATGTACCATGTTTTCTGTATCCATTCCTCTGTTGAGGGACATCTGGGTTCTTTCCAGCTTCTGGCTATTATAAATAGGGCAGCTATGAACATAGTAGAGCATGTGTCCTTATTACTAGTTGGAACATCTTCTGGGTATATACCTAGAAGAGGTATTGACGGATCTTCTGGTAGTACTATGTCCAGTTTTCTGAGGAACCGCCAGACTGATTTCCAGAGTGGTTGTACAAGCTTGCAATCCCACCAGCAATGGAGGAGTGTTCCTCTTTCTCCACATCCTCGCCAGCATCTGCTGTCCCCTGACTGGTATGAGGTGAAATCTCAGGGTTGTTTTAATTTGCATTTCCCTGATGATTAAGGATGTTGAACATTTTTTCAAGTGCTTCTCAGCCCTTTGGAATTCTCAGTTGAGAATTCTTTGTTTAGTTCTGTACCCCATTTTTTAATGGGGTTATGCAGGTTGGCCTTCTTAATGCATCTATTTGATTTCATTAACTTATTTTACTTAACACCACTTGCAGATCATGATTCTTTCTATTTATGGGGATCAATGCAATTTTTGATATGTATTTAGTGTGAAATAATAATGTCTTTTTTGACTGTGCTTTTGCTGTGAAGAGACACCATAACCAATGTAATTTTTATAAAAGAAAATATTTAATTGGGGACTTTCTTAGAGTTTTAGAGTGTTAGCCCATGATCATCTTGCCAAGCAGACATTCATTGGGTTAGAACAATAGCTAAGAGCTTGACACCCTGATCTGAAAGACAGATAGAAGGAGGAAAGGAGAGAGAGGGGGGAATGGGCTTGGCATAGGCTTTTAAAACCTCAAAGCACATCCCTAATGACACATCTCTTCCAAGGTCAGTGTGTTCCGCATTGTGCAAGATGACGGATAGAGGAAAACACAGTTACTGGAGGATAAATTTAGGTTTCTCAGCTGCAATGGTTCAGCCTCTCAAGGACTAAACACTGATAGCTTCCTAGAAGCTCTTTTTATTGTTATACAAAAGGCACTTTTAGCAAGTCAATTTTGGCATACCAAAACTTAACTGATCTAAGGGTTGACATGAAAGGCCCATCATCTAAACTATTCTCAGCCATAAGAGATTTCCTGGTTTGCCAAGCATGTTTTGAGACTAAGTTATGTGAAGGCTCTGAGAGCCCTTCAAAAGAACAACCCCAAAAAATCTCAGATAACAATCACTGACAAAGGGCTACTTCAAAGCTTAAGTGCCATCACTCCAGATTCATTTCAGACACAACAGTTCTGCTAAAATTCTGCTACACTCCAACAAGGACATGCTGTAGGCTTAGATTTTTCAAAACCTGCTTTTAAAGGGGTACTTAAATGCTTTTCCCTCATACCTAGCCTATCACCCACCAGGGGTAGTAGAAAGGAAAGGTTAATAAGACAAAAGAGGATGCGGGCCTGCTTAGGAATTGTTCTTTGGAGCAAATTGAATCTGCATTATCAGGATATCAGCAGTTCAATTCACAAATATCAACAGCAATAGCTCAATCCAGAAGAAACCACAAGGCTCTGCCAATCAGACAGAGTCTGCAGAAGGGGCAAGAAGCTGCTGGAATATCATGAGAAGTTCTTTGGTGCGCTTCTCTATATGAGGTCATGACAAATATGTTCCAGGTTGTGCAAGATGACGGAACATTAGGGAAGAAAGCAAGGCAGACCAATGCCAATACCATAGTGTCACTAGCAAAGACCAGCATCATCAAAGCCCATCCAAGACCAGCAAAGATTGGCATGGTGAACCAGTAACACAGCATCTCCCAATGTCTCTTGGGTGACACCTATACCCTTTCCAAATATCATGGGTCCTCTCAAGCATTTGCTCTAGAAAAACATCACATGCCCTTTTTCCAGGTAGCTTACAGAAAAACACCATTTGTCTGTTCTCAGAAAAACATCTTCCCACATGTCTACCTCACCAAAGCATCCTCTCAAGTGTCTGCCTCAGCAGAGCATCCTTTTATATACATCCTCTCATAAGCCAGTTTCAAAACAAATCACATGACACAATTGAGTCTCCAAAGAAATCAGAAATTTCCACTTCAACACATCTTCTAATCCTTCTTAAATTATGCCACTAACTGGGGACCAGCATCCAAATATATGAGCTTTGTGATAGTATTCTTAGTCAAACTAATGTAGGCAATGTTAAGGTAATGAATATATCCACCGTGGCCTGCATTTTCCTTAGGCATTTGCTGTGTGCTATGTTTGTCTGCAAAGGGACATGTTTTATCAACTGGATTCCCAGAATGAGGCATTTGGGAGGTGGTGGAATCTTTGACAGATTGGAATCTAGTCAATGGTTATTAGTGACATAGCATGCAAGGACTTGTGGACCCAGTAGACCCTATCAATCCTTTTCTGTCTACCACTTGGCTCAGGATTTGAGCAGTTTACTCCAGTATGCTCTCACCATTACCAGACATGGATATCTGACTACTAGAGCATCTTTGCTGAAAGGTGAATTTAACTGTGTCCTTCCGTTATCTCTAAAGGTTATTTTCCTTAGTCAAGTCAGAGATCTTAAGATTCAAAGTAGAAAGGGTGGAGTCTCACATCCATATTCTTTCTGTGATTTTATAAATCTGTCTCTTTGGGTTTCTAAATGAGAAAGATGGTTTTACAGTATACTCTTAGTCACCTTATTTTCAGTCACTAATTGCTGAAATAGGTATTTGGTATCAGAATAATGCCCAGTTTCACAAATGCATTTAATATATGCAAATTAATTAACCATGCCATTTTAATATAAATGTTAGTAATTTGACTCATACAGTCAAAACTATCATGTTATTTATACTTAACATTAATATTTTATTACAACATACATCCATTTTGTCTTTTAAAAATTTGCTTTTAAAAGTATATATATCCACATTGCTCTGCATGCTAAAAGTTTATAAAATAAAGTTGTCTTGTTTTTGGAATACCTCCCTCCAAGTTCCTGGTTAAAGGGGCCATAACACACACACACAAAACAGTACAAGATATTGCCTCTGCCTTTTACAGAACACCACAGCAAAATGTCAAGGTTATTGATAAATATACCACATATTTTAGTTACCACCCCAACATCATACCTTCTTCATAATGGACTAAATTCTCTGAAACTGAAAGACGAAGTAAATCCTTCCCCCAGCTCATTGTTTCCGTTAAGTGTTCTGTCAACACAGGTGGTTAGGAAAAGTCAAAAAGAAATGAACTGATTATCATTGAACAACCATAGAAATTAAGGCAGCAGGAACCTGTTCAGGGTGGACAAGGGCTGAAAACTGACCCTTCAGCTGAAAATGAATGCAAAGTAACTAGGTTTCCAGGCCTTCCACTCCTTTTGTGTTCAAACAGCCTTCCCTGCTATCTATCATCACTCCATAAAAAGACACAGAGAGGCTTATAATCAAGGAAATTGGACCAGGCTCATGGGCTCATGACTATGATTCACACACACACACACACACACACACACACACACATACACACACACATACAAACACACACACACAAGCTAAAACAAAGCAGTAAGATCATATCTACACAGTGAGGTACTGAAGCCCATACATTTATTTTACTCTATACCATTAGCTCTTGGAACACTGCTTGCTAAGCTAGTGTCTCCTAGGAGACAGGAGGCTCCTATGCAGAGCCAAGCCCTCCCAACTCATGCATGGTTCCACAGATCAACCATAAGTCCCTGTAGGAGCAGTAGCAGAAGATGAGTCAACCATAGTCCATAACTATGAATGCCTAGTTCCAAGATTCTGTTTTTTAAAAGATTGACTTTACTTTGCAAAAACAAGTCTAGTTCCACATCAAAACTGAGCTACAATGTCTAGTCCAGCAATTCTGCCTTTTCTCCTCATCCATGCCTTTTCCCCAACACTCCAGATCTAGCCCAGGTCCTTCACCCTATGTCCCAACCTACTCTGGCCTTCTTTGTCTGCTCTGCAGTCAATTTCTAGGCTTCTTTCAGGACCCTCCTTACCTATCCTCCCAACCAACAGGACCCTACAATGCTACATTCAATATTTTCTGTGTTTTGATAAATTTTTTCATATTCCTTTCTTATCTGGTCTAGATTCTCTATTTTTAAGATCAGATATTCTAGCTTTTGCTTGATTCATTCTACTTATAAGGCTTCCTTTTGAGTTTCTAATTGGATTAATTGTGTTTTTCAATTCCATATTCATTACAGCATAAGTCTTCTTCAATATTATTATCTCCTGAATGAATTCAGTTCTCAAGTCTTGCACTGTCTTCGTCATTTCCATCTGCCTTATACTTGTGTTTTCTCAGGAATTTATACTACTTAAGGTTTCTCCTTGATTTCATTGGGCTGTTTCTTTGTGTCTTCTGAAAATTCCTTGAATTCTTTGATGAAGTCTATGATTGTTCCTTTAAATACTGTGTCCTGAAGTTCATATAGATATTTCTCATTGACAAGGATTTCTAGAGGATTGGTAGGTTTGGGAGAGAAGATACTGGCTTACTCTTTCATGTTGTTATCTGCGGGATGATATCTGAGCATGTGGATTTTCTTTGCTAACTCCTTGGCTAGTTAGCCTATGGATAAAGCAGGTTGGAGAAGAGGATAAGATAATGGGGTACATTGGGTCTAGAGGTCAGAAGTAGTTTAGATGAAATGAAGTCTGGTGAAGAGAGAGAACTGGGCTGGTGTACAGGCTGTGCTTCCTGTTCCAAGGCAAGTGTATGGAAGTAGACCTACCTGGTTGGAAAGATTGGATATGACATGGGAGAGCCCTGTGATTTGAGGTGTGGAGGTTATGGCCCAAGCCTCGATCTTTTCCAGTAAACATTAGGAAAGCTAGACTATGCTAGGGAACTGATTGTGAACTCCAGACCTAGTCTGCAGGGTTGTAAAAAATCTGTGAATAGGATGTCAGGAATATTTATAAGGCTGGACCCTGGAGAAGGATTGGGTAGTCTGGATATTTACTGGGAGTGATGCAGGCAACCTAGAATGAATCTGTAGGCGGTTTTACATATGGCAGGTTCTGACAAAAGCCTAGGTGTTGTCTTTGGCACTGGCAGGGGTGGTCAGACCCTAAACAATAGTTTAAATATTATTTTGTTACACATGGCTAAGTAAAATATTTAAATGAATGAATTAAAATGAAATAGGCACATTGCAGTCACATAGAGAAACAATCATATCATGTATCTGCATAGACAAGATCATTCTGTAGCCTGGGTGACCATTCTTACTTCCCCTAAGAGGTTCCTCCCATGTAGTGTCCAGTGACACTACTTCTCCTGAGGGAAATGTCAAAACCTGAGGACCAATGGACATGAACTTACATCTTATTGGTATATTGTTACAAAGCAAACAGCATTTTTCTTTCTGTGCATTTGGATAGAGAAGATCACAAGATCAGGTAGAGGGAAGAGGAAGGGCTCTGTCTTGGTGTGTGCTTTGGGAACTTCATATATTATTTGTCTTTTCTAATTTTTTTAAACCCATTACTAGGTTAGAAACTCATTCCTACTCTTTTCCGCTTCTCTGCCCTTATGCTCCTTCAGTCTTTTCCTTACTCTTTAAACCACTGAGCTACACATACATGAGGGAAAAAAGAGATCTGTTTGTAACTTCTCATTTCCAAATATCTGTGACAACTTTTTTTTAACATGTTCCATTCATGCAGTCTCATTTAAAAGTTCAGAGAATTGGCCTAGAATATGAACATAGAGAACTTGAGCGTCCACTACAGGGAGTCTGACTCAGAGTTGCAGAGAGAAATAGCGATAGTGTCTATGGGAAACTGGCATAGTGGATAGCAAGGTTAGGCATGACCTCTATATGAACTCTAGGATTCTTTCAGGATGAAAGGAAGGTTTGTTGACTACCAAATGTCTCAAAAGATGAATGTTCTCCCAAGGGAGTGAAGAGCATGAGCAGGGAACCCTTTTCTAAAGCTGCTCTCTCCTCTACCACCCAGGAGACCTATTATTTACAGCATGTATGGCTTTAATTGCTTACCGTTTGTGTGATTTGTGCATTCAACTCTTTTCTTAGATGCAACAGAGAAAAGAAAATCCACAAGCACTTAAAAGCTTCTTACTCCACAGCTGGCTCATTGTGCTGAAGAAGATGGAAGCCAATCTTGCAAACAATAAAGCAATTACTCAACTCAAAGTAGTAAGAAACTGAGATAGATGCTCCAGAACCAGAAGTGGAACCATTTATTGGTCACTTCAGAATACCTGGGTGCACCACAGAGAAGAGGGAGTTGGGTCACTAGAAAGGAAACCTTTTTAAAACTCTGAGTGAATCCCTTAGAGATTCTGTGACAAGGTAAGTCAAGTGGCTCAGATCCAGATAAAATTTTATAGATTTACAAATAGCTTTGCATAATTATCCTTCAGTGTTAGGTTTCACTATACAATTGGTTTTGTGCAGTTTTTAACACAGCAATCAAATCTATAGAGGGTTGATCTGAATACATAGGCTGCGGGAATATCCATTAGCATATGGGGACTGGGGACTGGGGGTGGTCTGTAAAAGCCTTTCCTCATTCAGTTGATGTTGAGGTCTGAGGACACAGACTCAGAATAAGAGCTGTGGGTTGATTTTTGAGGCACTTGACCTATCTGATTTCTTTCATTGAAAAAAAAAAAAGTTAAATTTATAAAAACTATTGTTTCCTACAGAGAAAATGCAGTATATTTTGATAAACATCCCAGATTTGAAGTCAGAAAGCATCTCCTGATTTGCTCCTTTTGTATCACATTGCTTTCACATGGTAGGTAGCAGTAATTTAATGAGAATTTCAAAAGGCTGAAAGAAATTTTCATTTCATACTTTCACAGTTCAGAAATGATAAAAACTTGAAAAATAAATATGTTCAGCCTGCGTTCAGCATTGTAAAATGCAAGATGCACAAACGAATTACATGGTCATGTCCTTATTTTTTATGTTTCAACTACAATTTTTTTTTAATTCTATGCTCTAATTAGGAAGATGACTAAGTTATAGAGTGACTGCCATATAAGCATAAGGACCTGATTTGGATCATCAGCATCAATGTAATAAATCAAGTATTGTAACATGCACCTGTAATCCCGGTATTGGGAAGGCAGAGATAGGTAGATCCCTACAGCTCTCAGGTCATTTCAGTCTAGCCAAAGTGAAGAAGTCCAGGCTCAGGAAGAGACACTCTCTCAAAACTTAAAATAGAGAGTAAATAAGCAAGACATCAAACATTAATCGGTGGTTTCTACATGCATATACACACAGATGTATATGTACATAAATACACATTTGCATGGCCAACACTGAGTGACTTTTTTTCTGAGACAAGATCTCACTATGTTGTATAAATTGGTCATAAATATGTGAAGTCAAGCAATTCTTTACTTTATCCTTGTGAGTGGTGTGGCTACTGGGATACACCACCAGATCTGGCTATTAAGGACTTCTGAATTTGTGACTAGGATTAGCAAAATGAATAAGAAGAGTGGGATAATCCACTCATCAGTGAGTGCATACCATGTGTGCTCTTTTGTGATTGGGTTATCTCACTCAGGATGATATTTTCTACTTCTATCCATTTGCCTAAGAACTTCATGAATTCATCATTTTTAATAGCTAAGTAGTACTCCATTGTGTAAATGTACCACGTTATCTATATCCATTCCTCTGTTGAAGGACATCTGGATTCTTTCCAGCTTCTGGCTATTATAAATAAGGCTGCTATGAACATAGTGGAGCATATGTCCTTATTACAAGTTGGAGCTTCTGAAGTGGTATAGCTGGGTCCTCAGGTAGTACTATGTCCAATTTTCTGGGGAACTGCCAAACTGATTTCCAGAGTGGTTGTACCAGCTTACAGTCCCACCAGCAATGGAGGAGTGTTCCTCTTNCTCCACACCCTAGCCAGCATCTGCTGTCACCTGAGTTTTTGATCTTAGCCATTCTGACTGGTGTGAGGTAGAATCTCAGGGTTGTTTTCATTTGCATTTCTCTGATGAGTAAGGATGTTGAATGTTTCTTTAGGTGCTTCCCTGCCATTTGGTATTCCTCACTTGAGAATTCTTTGTTTAGCTCTGTACCCCATTTTTTAATAGGGTTATTTGGTTGTCTGGAGTCTAACTTCTTGAGTTCTTTGTATATATTGGATATTAGTCCTCTATCAGATGTAGGATTGGCAAAGATCTTATCCCAATCTGTTGGTTGCCATTTTGCCCTATTGAGAGTGCCCTTTGCCTTACAGAAGCTTTGCCATTTTATGAGGTCGCATTTGTCAATTCTTGATCTTAGAGCATAAGTTATTGGTGTTCTGTTCAGGAAATTTCCCCTGTGCTCATGTGCTCAAGGCTCTTCCCCACTTCCTTTTCTATTAGTTTCAATGTATCTGATTTTATGTGGAAGTCCTTGATCCATTTGGACTTGAGCTTTGTACAAGGAGATAAGAATGTATTGATTTGCATTCTTCTACATGCTAACTGCCAGTTTAGCCAGCACCATTTGTTGAAAATGCTGTCTTTTTGCCACTGGATGGTTTTCACTCCCTTGTCAAATTTTCAAGTGACTATAGGTGTGTGGGTTCATTTCTGGGTCTTCAATTCTATTCCATTGATCTACCTGCCTGTCTCTGTACCAATACCATGCAGTTTTTATCACAATGGCTCTATAGTACAGCTTGTTAGCCCAAAAGTTTGAAATACCCAAGATACACTTCACAGACTACAAGAAGAAGGAAGACAACATTGTGGATACCTCAGTCTTTCATAGAAGGGGGATCAAAATATCCATGGGAGGAGAAACAGAGACAAAGTTTGGAGCAGAAACTAAAGAAAAGGCCATCCAGTGACTGCCCCACCTTGGGATCCATCCCATATAATGTTACCAAACCCAGATATTATTGTGGGTGCCAAGAAGTGCTTGCTGACAGGAACCTGATATAGCTGTCTCCCTAGAAGCTCTCTCTGCCTGTGCCTGACAAATGCAGAAGTGGATGCTCACAGCCATCCATTGGTCTGAGCACAGGGTCCCCAGTGGAGGAGCTAGAGAAAGGACCCAAGAAGCTGACAGGGTTTGCAGCCTCAAAGGAGGAACAACAGTATGAACTAACCAGTAACCCCAAAGCTCCAAAGGTCTAAACCACCATCCAAGGAGTACACATGGAGGGACCCATGGCTTTAGCCTTATATGTAGCCTTGTGGGCCATCAATGAGAGGCAAGGCCCTTGGTCTTGTGAAGGCTGGATGTCCCAGTGTAGGGGAATGCCAGGGTTGAAAGGCAGAAGAGGGTTAGGGTTAGGGTTAGCTGGATGTCCCAGTGTAGGGGAATGCCAGGACAGGGAAGTGGGAGTGAGTGGGTTAGTGAATAGTGAGCAGGGGGAAGGGAAATGGGATAGGGGGGTTTTCAGAGGGGAAATTAGGAAAGGGGATAAAATTTAAAATGTAAATAAATAAAATATCTAATGAAAAAAGAAAACTCATATAGAAACATAAAAGAAAAAGAAGAGTGGGAAATGGGAGAAAGAAGTGAAAAGAGGAATGAATGCAGTGCTTGGTCCTTTGAGATTAATTCCATCTTCATCGTTCCTAATACACAAAGTTCTTCATATTTTGTCTCTGACAATGGCTGGTTTAATCACGATTGCTTTTTTAATGTCATCGAAGTAAATACTATGAAGGGCTGTCAATCAGAAATCTTAAGGGAAAGGAGGATAGCAAGGATTTTTTTATGTTATCTTTCAATGTCCTTCTCGTTTTATTTGCTAAGTAAGCTCAAATGAAGGTAGAGTGAGGAAAGTATATGATATCCCCCCCCCAAAAAAAAAGGTGAGAAAACCTGGGGGAAAGGAGCCAAGATAAACTATCTCAGGACAAACAAAGGAAGAAAGAGTAGGTCTCTTTCATTAACAAGACAACTGGAAACAAGGCTTAGAAATAACAATACCTAGTAAGGAGAGAAAATAACACAAAAATATAACGATACCTCTGAGATGAGCAATATCATGTCTGGCTTTACCCAGGCCTCTGTGTGGTTTGCTTTGGCTGTTTTCTCTCTTGGAGCTCAATGGGTATTTATTTATCTGGAGCTGCTATGGAAAACTGAGTTCCAGGTTATCAATTACTACAGTCACTTTGAAAGATAATGTGTTGCCTTATAGTGTCTTCTTCTCCAAGGAGGACAATTTGCCCTCCCATTCATGGAGAGCAGGCAACGGCCCTGTTTTTATGTCCCATTCCTGAGAATTTATGTAAAATGCACAGGTTAGTATGAATGAGTGTGTGGACATGGGCATGTGCCTGTGTGTGTGTGAGACGTATGCATATGTTTTTGTGTATATGTGCATTTTCATTTGAAGATGTGTATAGAGGACAAATGTTAGCTATCTTTTTTGATAGCCATCCACGTTGGTGTTCATTTGTTTGATCTTTTGGTTTTTTGTTTTTGACACAAATTCTCTCACTAAATATTGTCATGAGTGGGTAGATTGGATAGCCAGCCAGCTGCAATATCTCCCTGTCTGCACTGAACCCATACGCTCTTCTCTGAGGTTACAGAAGTACTCTGCCAGACCCTGACTTCTGTGTGGGTGCTGTTACCTGCATGAAGTCTCAGGTCCTCATCCTCATTCTCCTGTGACTGACAGCACTTTCAATGACCTTCTCATTGCCCAGTTCATTTGCACACCAGTGTCTCTGAGATAAGTTTGGTAGATAAAGAGTTGTTTAAAGAGATATTCTTAATTCCCACAAGTCTTTCAAGAGTCTACCTTTCTTCCTTCATCTAGCTGGTAAAAGCACACAGGACTGTATCTCTTCGTGCTACACAAGGTTTCTTGTCTCCACAGGGATGTTTTACATCGTACCTGGCTAAAGGATTTTTTTTACAGGATGCTTTGACTTATCAACACACCAAGAACATTGTCGTCCATGCTACTATTCTTTAATAAGAAAAAGCAGAGAATGCTATCTTTTTTCTGAGAAACAGTAAGACATGACGCCCAAGATTCTAGGGTGGAGTTGGGTGAGGTGGGTGTTGTAAGATAAAAAAATAGCATAACCTTCTTCTCTCACCTTTCCTCAGAGGATGATGCCAAGCAGATCTGTGTTGGGAGATGGAAACCACACCTCTGTGGCCATGTTTGTCCTCCTGGGGCTCTTGGACCAAGCTGAACTGCAGCTCATCCTTTTTCCTGTCTTCCTAGGGACCTACCTCATTACTCTGATTTGGAACCTGGGCCTTATCATCCTCATCAGAATGNACTCTCATCTACAAACACCCATGTACTTTTTTCTCAGTTTCTTGTCATTTATAGATATATGCTATTCTTCTTCTATCAGCCCAAGGATGCTTTCAGACTTCTTAAAAACAGAGAAAACAATTTCCTTCATTGCTTGTGCCACTCAGAATTTTGTTTTGGCCTGGATGGGTGCATCTGAGTGCTGCTTGCTGGCTGCCATGGCCTATGACAGGTATGTGGCCATTGGTAGCCCTCTGCAGTACTCAGCCATCATGGCTCCCAGTCTTTGCTGGAGGATGGTTGCTGGTNTCTATGGGAGTGGATTCNTTAGTAGCTTTGTTCAAACAGTTGCTTGTTTTAATCTCTACTATTGTGGGCCAAATGTCATTCGTCATTTTTTCTGTGACATTCCTCAGATCATTCCCTTGTCTTGCTCTGATCCCTTCATCAGCCAGCTGGTTCTTTTCCTGGCAGCTGTTATTGTTGGGTTTGGCTCTTTCCTTATTATNCTCTTATCCTATGTATTCATTGCAGTTTCCATCCTAAAAGTGGCCTCATTCAAAGGCNGTGTCAAGGCATTCAAGACATGTGGCTCCCACCTGGCAGCAGTGACTCTCTTCTATGGCACAGGCCTCTCTGTGTACATGCACCACAGCTCTCAGCACTCCACAAAGCAAGACAAGGTGCTGTCTGTGGTCTATACCATCTTCATCCCCATTGTAAACCCTCTGATCTACAGTCTGAGGAACACTGAGATCAAGGAGGCCCTCAAGAGAGTGCTGAAGAAGGCAGCACATTTACCTCAGAAAGCATAGCATCTGTGCAGGTGCCATCCTTAAGAGGAAGGCAGGAGTGAAAACATTGAGGAGACCTTCTGTACACCTTTCAAATTAACAGATGTAGTAATAACGTGGTTAAGCAGACAGATATAGTAATCACCTGACTTACTTGGCACCTGGTATTACTGTGTTAGCTCTTTTTATGTGATCTAAGACAATGATGTTGAAACTGAACAGTTTTAAAAGTTTGCTTCTTAGTGTCTTCTGGATATGACAATATCTTTACACTCATGAGCTTAGCACCTGTGGTTGCCTACACAAGACCTACATAATATCAAACCAGTCAACATGTTAGCATGGACAGGGGAGGGGCACATGAGCCTCTAACACTAAAATGAGGAACTATTTGACAGTTGACTGTTATGGGATGGAGAATTATTTTTAATGGGATGGTCCCTCACAGGTGGATGACCACATACCTATGCAGCACTAATTGGACTCAGTAGCTTACTTTTTTAAATGGAGGACATGAAATTTAAAAAAGGAATGTGATGATGACAGGAAAGTTTTGAAGGACATGGGAGGTGGATATGAGCAAAACACACTGTATGTATTGTCAGGAGACATAATAGGACAAGCTAATAACTAGCAGGTGATCATGCTGAAGTGGCCTGCCTCAGATTATTATATAATCTGCAACAGGTAAGCTCTCATTAGTGGTGGACTCATTTTAGGAAAGATTCCTGCTAGTAATATGTTTTTCCTGTTATTATTAAACATATAGAGCTATCACTAAGTAGTAGCACATCCCTTTGGAGCAGATCTCTGCAGATTCACAAAGATGAACTGTCTTGTAGTGATGCTATATAATCAAATAGATGACTTAAGTCTTAATGATTATCCTATAAGAATTCCTAAAATTATATCTGTGATTATTAAGCTCTTTTATACTGGGACTGCTATTAGGTACTTTTCTGATAATCAAAGCTGCAATGAAAACTCTACCAGTCTCTCAAGTGTCACCACTTAATTGCTTTTAGATGGTAACCAGACTTTCTCCTACTCAGAGCACATTCCAAGAGGTTGAAAACCAGGCAGTGGTGGCCCATGCCTTTAATCCCAGAACTTGGGAGGCAGAGGCAGGTGGATTTCTGAGCTTGAGGCCAGTCTGGTCTACAGAGTACGTTCCAGGACAGCCAGGGCTATACAGAGAAACCCCTGTCTAGAAAAACAAAAAACAACAACCAAGAGGTTGTAAAACAATTAACCAAAGCTCATAAAAAGGAAACTAATGATTTACTATAGGTGTTAGGACAGAAGATAAAATATCAACTGGGTTTATCTATGCAAAACTTCACTAATAACATAGTTATGGTTTTAAACCTTCAGTGAACCTGTGGAGCTGAGACAGGTGATGGATGTTTAGCTAGATAATTACTCCTAATGGATACACCTGTAAACATTCACTGTTGTAAACTTCAATTTAAATTTATGATTTGATTTTTTGTGTGAAGTTGTGATGAACTTTGTAATGTGTAATCATGTATTCTGAAAAAATGTATAAGTATTGAGGACAAAGAGATGAACAGGATCAATAGAGGAGACTTTTTTGCCTTTCCCCACTTAGACTAACATTTTCCTTTTCCCCACTTAGAGAATTTTTCCCTTTCGCTGATTAGGATCTTTCTGCTTTTCCCCTTAGATAGCTTTCATAAGAAACTTTTAACAACTTGTAATAAACTCTATAATAACTTCGCTAGTGTCTCCTCTTCCTGTGAGTTCCCACTAGCAGGCTGAAAGTTAGAGCCCAGCAGTTCCTGCTGAGACAGAACAAAGGCTGTTTACTAAATCCTTTGTGGCCTGAGGAAGAGGTGCTAAGTGCCAGAGACTGCAGTTTCCCCACCTCAGAGGATCACAGAAGGCAGGTCAGCTACAGTAGCATAGTAACTTAGATAAGTAAACTTTTTATTAAACAGCAACCCTAAATTTCTCATAAGACAAAGTCTTACCCTCTGCCTATTCTCTCCCCTCTCTGCTGCCTCAAGAAGAACGGACAAGAAAGAAGAGCCCCACGGTGGTCCCCGGCAATGTATATATGAAATTCTCAAAAACTAAAAAAAGAAAAAGACACTAGTATTTGTGGCTAAATTCCAGATAGATAAAACCTAAATATCACAACGATGTTTTTGAAACATGTGTATTGAAAGCTAATGCACAGAGAGATGGCAAGAACTGGAAGTGGGCACAGCTTTTCACTTCTTCATATTGTAGTGATTTTAATTAAGTGATTTTATAACTTTAGGCCCCAGCAGAAACACAGAATGAGAATAAATAAATAGTAAAGACGGAAGAAGGGGAAGAGAGAGAAAAAGGAAGGAATGGGGAGAAATAGGGGAATAAGAGGAAGAGGAAAAGGGGGAATAGAGGAGAAGAGGGCAAGGGGTGGAATGGGAGAGAAGGGGAGTAGAGAAGAGGAGGGGAATGGGTGAAATAGGAGAGAAAGGGAACAGAAGAGTGAAGAGAGAAGGGAAAAATTAGATGAGAAGGGGGAAAAGGAGAAAAGGAGAAGAGAGGAGACAGAGTGGGAACATACGATTGTTAGGTTACTCCTCAAATAAATGTCTTTTCCCTCCTAGCTTTGTTGAAGCAGCAAGATCAAGAGTTCAAGATCATCCTCACCTATTTAGTGAGTTGTAGGTCAGCCTAGATGCATGATATCATAAGTAAGCAGATAGACAGATGATTAATTGATTGATAGATAGATAGATATTGATATATGATAGATAAGACATGATTGTTGTGTGTAATTTTCAAAATTTGCTAGCTCTTTCTCAAGAGCTCTGCCTGAGTTACATCAACCTCTGGGGCCTAGCTCCACAAAGCCTGCAAAGACTGCTCCCCAACCCCTGCCTGTGCCCTTTCGCCTGCCCACCTTAGTTGCTGTGGATGGAAAACACTAGACAATTTTGATATTTTAAAACTAGCCAGATAACTCAATGGCTGGGCAAAGAACATCCTGCCCCATCCTCCTTGTCCTCCACCCACAGTGGAGGCCACAAACTATAGGTGCCCAGAAACCTATATGTCTGCCACTTCCTCTGCTCTACCACCTGCTCTGTCTCCTCCCTCTCCTCCCCTTCTCTTCCTCCTGGGACCCAGAAGTTTCACCTTTTTCCTTTCACCCAGCAATTGGCTTCTGCCATCTTTATTGATACAATCAAGAACCAATTAGGGAATCTATACCTCCACCTACACATAATCATATTTATATTTGAAATCCCTGTAAAAAGAGAAAAAGATCAAATACAGAGAGATTTTTTAAAATGGATATGGGTGTGGGGTATGCAGAAGAAGGATATCAATTAGAGATTGAACTCAAAGTAGAAAATAGGATTAAGCAAATCCTAAAATCTAATATGCATCATGAGGATATGATTATAAGTAGTATATTGCATTAAGGATGCAAATGCTGATGCATAATTTCTTCATCCATTTGATGGGATTGAACAATAAACCCTGCAAAGCAGATGGAGGATCATTTACCATATGCACATGAGGAAAACAAGACACCAAGGAACCCAATGGAACTTACTCAAGACAGAGCCATAACTTGTGACTCAAACTATGAGAGCTGATAGCGGGGTTAAATTCTGACTCTGGCACTTAAAGCTTAATGACTCTAACCAAATCATTTCTCCAACTCTAAGTATTCTTACCTAATGTGTGGCTAACAAACTAATTAGCAGAATAACTCCTTAGTGGGAATTAACTTGAATTGAAATTACTAAGCAATAAATTATATTACAAAGATGGAGTAATCAAAACAGTACAATAGTTACAAAAGCAGATGCAAACCAGTGGAACCTAATACAGAGTCCTGTATTAGAGCCTGGCAGCCTGTCACATGTGATCATCTGATGTGCAGCAAGAGCCCCCAGAAGACATAACAAGCAAATGATCATCTCTTCAATACAGAGCACTGGGAAAACCAATAAATGAGGTCCCTTATCTTAGATGACACACAAACATCCACTCAAGGTAATTTTTAAAAGACACCAAAAGTATCAAATATATATATAGAGAGAGAGAAATAATTCCAACTCCTAGACAATGACTTCTTGAAATTTTCATTAAAGTTCAGGCTCAAAAAACAAAAATAAATAAATAAATAAATAAGTACTCTTTATAATTGAATCTAAACACACACCCCAATGGTCACTTGTTTGATTTGTTTTGTTTATTTGTTTTGAGACAGTACCCACTATGTGGACCAGGATGATCTGGAACTCATTATGTAGACAAGGCTACCCTTGAACTCACAGGGATCCACCTGCCTGTGCCTTCACCTCCCAAGTACTGGTATTACTGTCTGCACCACCATGTCCAGCTATGCTTATGGGACTGAACACCTGTTCCACCTTGTAGCGCTGTTTTGAAAGATCATGGAACCTTTGGGACAGAGTGACATGCTGGCATATGTTAAACAATAGGTAGTCCTTGAAGGTTATATCTGGGTCCTTCCTATTTCAGTCTAGCCTTGCTATCCAAGGCTTATCAGTCACTATGACCTGTGACCTGTGACCTGTGCACCTGCTGGCATGCCTTCTCCACCATGATGCCTTGAAATCATCCAAAATAAAATTTCTTCCTTTCAGTTGCTTCTGTTGGGTATTTTAGCACAGGGACAAGAAAAGCAGCTAATATACATCAACTGAAAAACACTGGCACGGAGAAGGAAACAGCAAAATGTAAGACTAAATAGAGGCAGGGAACAAATATTTGCAAATTGCATATCTGTTAATGAATTAATAGCTAATTCCTGTAAAGAGTCTATTCAGATCAACAGCACGAAAACATATAACCCAGCTAAAAGTGACCAAAAGTTGTTAGTAGATTAGACATCCATTCAAGGTAACTTTACAGTGACCAACAGGTTGTAAGAAGGACATGAGCATCATGAGCTTGGATGAAAATGAAAATAGCCTGAGACATTACCTTTTATCTCTTTGAATAGCTGTGATCAAACAAAACAAGAGACCACACGTGTGGGCAACTGTGTGGAGAAAAGAGAATCCTCTTATACCATTGGGGAACACTATGGAGACTCCTTCAAAAACTAACAGAATTATCCAGTGATCCAGCTATCCTCCTTGTGCACATATGAACAGGGGAAGTGAAACCAACGCCTCCAAAAGATAGCTCACCAGCATGTTCAGTGCAACATCCTTCAGGTAGCCAAGAGGCAGAAACCATAGAGCTGTCTTTCAGTGGATAAGTAGATAAACACACACACACACACACACACACACACACACACCACAAATTCAAAGAAAAGAGATCATTAAAGAGTGTTCACTGATTGGCTTAAAACAATTGGGGTTTACCTCTGTTCTTTTATTTAAACCAATTCTATTTAAACAGTAATTCCCAAGAACAGAAAAGAAATCTCTCCCTTCCCCTATTTCTCCTCAGAAGATAGATCATTATGAAAGCTAGGCAACAATTACATGGTTTTGTAATTTAACTCTCAATATAATAAAAATCAATTATATTCAATTCTAACAATCCAGTCATTTCAATACTTATAAAGAGAATAGAGTGCTGGTTCCATTGCCATATACACATACACCTGCTGCTAGCTTTAATTTAATTTCTATAAAATAAAAAGAAGAGTAATATGCTGGTGAGAGGGCTCGGCAGGTAAAGCTGCTTCCCAGCAAGGCTAATAACCTCAGCTCCACCCCTGGGGCCCACAAAAATCTGACCTACACACACACACACACACACACACACACACACACACATGCCTTGAGAAGCCCTCGGGTGCACACACAAATGAAAAATGTAAGCTATATTAATTTCTCTTTCAGCATCCCTACTATAATAAGCTACACCAGAAGATCTGAACATTGTGTATTAGTACATATCGCTAAAAATACCTTACACAAACTTCTAGATATGAACATTTTATCAATAGTGAAGGGTTCCATACTGTAGTCAGATTGTCGCCTACACTGAAAATTCATTAGAAAGCTTAACTGAGAAAAGGAAAATAAGCCAGTCATGGTGTCTCAACTGCATATTATAATATTTGGGAGTCTGAGACGAAAGGATTATTGTAAATTCAAGGGCACCCTCATCTATATAATGAGTTCTAAGTCAGCCTGAGCCATGTAGTGAAACTCATGTCAAAGAAATAAAAGTAAAAAAGAATTGGTAACTACAATATCAAAGTAAAACACTAGATACAGAAGAATCTTAGGTGGATATAGCTAAGTCAAAAAAAAAAAAAAAACCTAAGCGGAAAATACACTACTAGCTGTATGATATTCCAGAAAGGACAAAATTATGGAGACATTTAAAATATTAATGTTTTCCAGTGATCATTCAGACACCAGGGAGAGAAGGATGGGATAGAGAAATGTTTAGGACTGTAAGATACTGCAGTGTTAGCTGCCTATTATTATATCCTTGTCAGCCCGCACAAAGCACATTACCACACACAAAAGCAGGGCATAAATGAAAACTAGTTATAAGTTAGGTGATAATGTTCCTGTGAGGGTTTATCTCATAGGAATTGCAACAGAAAAAAAAAATTGTAATTCAGTGTCTGTAATGAGGAAAGCTTTGTGTGTGTAAGGATAGGGGTGAGCAGAATCTTTTTACTTCTTGCTCGACTTTGATATGGAACCAGACTTACTTAAAAAAAAAAAACTAATAAAGTCTATCTTTTATAGACAGAAGCACGAAGCTTGGCATTCATGGTCATGAACTGTGGTTGACTGGGCTTCTGCTACTCTTCCTATGGGGACTTGCAGTCGGTCTTTGGAGCCCTGCTGTAGGCATCACTTGCTATTTTGTCTTGGGAAGTCTTGGCTCTGCCTAGAAGCTTCCTGTCTCCTAGGATACTCTAGCCCAGCTAGCAGTGTTCCAAGAGCTAATGATAGAATAGAATAAGTATGATGAATAATGGGCTCTAGCAATTCAATGTATAGATAAGATTTCATGCCTCTGTTTTAGATTTCTCATAGATATATAGATATAATTCATGGTCCTGAGCCCACAGAGCCTGGCCCAATCTCCTTGACTTTAGGCCTCTGTCTTTTGCTGGAGGGATGAAAGGTAGTGGGAAAGACAATCTGAACACAAGAGGGAAGAACTGCCTAGAAACCAAATTCTTTTGTTTTTCTTTTTTGTTTGTTTGGTTTTGGGGTTTTTTTGGGGGGGGGGTGTTCGATACATTTTCAGCTGAAGGGTCAATTTTCATCCTGCACAGGTTCCTACTGACTTGACTTCTAGGGTTGTTTAATGAGAATCAGTTCACTTCTCTCTGACTTTTCCTATCCACCTGTGTTAACTCCTGTGTTGTTGTTGCTGTTGTTGCTGTTGTTGTTGTTGCTGCTGCTGCTGCTGCTGCTGCTGCTGCTGCTGCTTCTGCTGCTAACAGACCAACAGAAATAATATACTGCAGGAAAGATTTATTTTTGGCTCACAGTTTACAGGGATAAACACCACATTGTGGTGGAGATGGCATGATGGCAAATGGCTCTGATACAGGGCAGTTAGAGGTTGCCTTTGGGGGAAGGGGACCAGGCTGCAATGATCCAATTCCCTCTGCTAGATCCACATTCTGAAGGCTTCAGAGCTTCTTAAAACTGTGACATCTGCTGGGAAACTAGAGTTTAATTGCATTAAACTTGTGGGGATGTTTCATATTCAAACTATAACAATTTACACATTTTTTTATTCAGTGGGGAGTGAGACATATATCATGGCCCCACATGAGGATCAGAGAACAGCCTGAAGGACTTGACTCCCTCCTTCCACCATGTGGGTCCTGGAGTTTTGCTTATTTATTTATTTATTATATTTAAGTACACTGTAGCTGTCTTCAGACACTCCAGAAGAGGCCATCAGATCTTGTAATGGATGGTTGTGAGCCACCATGTGGTTGCTGGGATTTGAACTCCTGACCTTCGGAAGAGCAGTCGGGTGCTCTTACCTACTGAGCCATCTCACCAGCCCAGTCCTGGAGTTTTGAACTCGGGTCATGTGATGTGGCTGCAAGCTCTTTTACATGCTAAGCCATCTCACTGGCCCACATCTCAGTGGTTTTACTTAACAAAAAAAAAAAAAAATTAGTATCATTTGTAGGTGAGTTTTAGAAAGGTTGAAAACAGTATGGATTCAACACAAATGTTTAGCATAAAATTAACAGTATTCTCCAATTTTTAAAGCCATTTTACATTTTCAGCATAAATAAATGACCAACTAATTATTGGTCATGTAGTATTTCCAAAAATATGTAATAATGTATACTTACAAATTTTTTACATATTTTACTAATGTGTAAAATTTAGCTAATCATTAAGCTAAATTTTTTAATTTATATTTTTTACTCTTGAAATAGAAGTTGATTATTTACACATGTCTAGCCATATTTATTTCACCCTAATATTTTATTTAATACTTCACTCACAAAATTAACTAGCTTATACTCCTATCTTAGCATTTCTACAGTGAAGTGCTGTTCTTGGGTGGTAAGTATACATTTATGCATGAGTGTTTAAATTATGAAAGAATTCCATTTGTTCTCATTCCAAAATTATAATTAAAGCTTTAAAAAATTTAAATTGGAATCTGTTGGAGGAGACTGCAAACCTGAAGAATTCTGTATCAAACACAGAAACAAAACTAAATATCTGTTCTTACACACTTTAATTGACCTGAAAAAGCAGGGCCTATCAATCAGTGTACAAATTCTTTGTGTTTCACTTCTTGTTGGCCTAGATTTTTTTCAAAATCTACTTTATTTAGGGTTCTTAAAGGCTTCACCCTCCCTTCTAACCACCAACCAGAGGTAGGAGGAAAAGAAAGTTAATAGGGAAAGGATGTTATGGATCTGTTTGGAAGTAGATCCCTGGGACAATTCCACACTTTGCTATCAGGATACCAGCAGTCCAGTCAATACCAAACACCAAACACAAATCAGCAATGGTGACACGATCAAGCAGAAACAGCAATGCACTGCCAAATCAGCCCGAGTAAGCTAGAGGCCAGAATAACACAAAAAGTTCTTTGGCAAGTTTCTCTCTATGAAGTGAAGACCAAGGAAGGGCAGTGAAGAGCAGCAAAGACCAGCAAAGTATTGTACAGTGTAGAGTGTAGCAATGCAAGAGAGTTCTCACTGTGAGAGCTTCCAGGAAAACATCACATGACACAACTGTGTTATTAAGAAACCAGAAATTTCCACTTCAACTTTAAAAAAAAAAAAAAAAAAACACAGTTCTTTAGTACCTCTTTAAAATTAGCATACAGAATAATGGGTTTCGCTATGGTACTTGTAAAAACTGACCCTTTTTAAAAAGAAATGGATTTATATTATTGCAATAGGATTGTTAATTATTAAATGGTCATGATAATCATATTTACCTAAGATCTCCTCCAAAAACTTTCTTCCTATGTTAGTCATTCATTTTAGGTGTTTTGTTTTTCTTTATTTTGTTTTGTTGTTATTGTTGGGTGTGGTGTTATTGTTGTTTGTTTCTTTCTTTCCTTCTTTTTGCCCAGAAATTTTTTGAGCACAGATAACAAGACCATTTTAATATTAATAGTCAAATCAGTAACGTATTAAAATACTAAGACAAATTCACTCATTCAGCGATTGTAGATGAAGCTCATCTGATGAGTCAAGCACTACTCCAGTGCCAGAAATCTAGAGAAAAATCACCTTTGAAAAATAGGGTCCGGGCTGGTGAGATAGCTCAGTGGGTAAGAGCACGCAACTGCTCTTCCAAAGGTCCGGAGTTCAAATCCCAGCAACCACATGGTGGCTCATAACCATCCGTAANAAGATCTGACGCCCTCTTCTAGAGTGTCTGAAGACAGCTACAGTGTACTTACATATAATAAATAAANAAATCTTAAAAAAAAAAAAAAAGAATCAAGAAAGTCTTTAAAAAAAAAAAAAGAAAGGAAGAAAAATAGGGTCCAAATCCTAAATCAGATAGGGGACTAATATCCATTATATAGAGAGAACTCAAGAAGACAGACTCCAGAAAACCAAATAACCCCATTAAAAAAATGGGGCACAGAACTAAACAAAGAATTCTCAACTGAGGAATATCGAATGGCTGAGAAACACCTCAAAAAACGTTCAACATCCTTAATCATCAGGGAAATGCAAATCAAAACAACCTTGAGATTCCACCTCACACCAGTCAGAATGGCTAAGATCAAGAATTCAGGTGACAGCAGATGCTGGCAACAATGTGGAGAAAGAGGAACACTCCTCCATTGTTGGTGGGACTGCAAGCTTGTACAACCACTCTGGAAATCAGTCTGGCGGTTCCTCAGAAAATTGGACATAGGCCAGAGGATTCAGCAATACCTCTCCTGGGCATATATCCAGAAGATGTTCCAACTGGTAATAAGAACACATGCTCCACTATGTTCATAGCAGCCTTATTTATAATAGCCAGAAGCTGGAAAGAACCCCGATGTCCCTCAACAGAGGAATGGATACAGAAAATGTGGTACATTTACACAATGGAATACTACTCAGCTATTAAAAACAATGAATTTATGAAATTCCTCGACAAATGGATGGATCTGGAGGGTATCATCCTGAGTGAGGTAACCCAATCACAAAAGAACTCACATAATATGCACTCAATGATAAGTGGATATTAGCCCATGAAACTCAAGAAGAAGGAAGACCAAAATGTGGAGACTTCGCCCCTTCTTAGAATTGGGAACAAAACTCCCATGGAAGGGGTTTCAGAGACAAAGTTTGGAGATGAGACAAAAAGATGGACCATCCAAAAACTGCCCCACCCAGGGGTCCATCCCATAATCAGCCACCAAACGCAGACACTATTGCATACACCAGCAAGATTTTGCTGAAAGGACCCCGACATAGCTGTCTCTTGTGAGGCTATGCCAGTGCCTGACAAACACAGAAGTGGATGCTCACAGTCAGCTATTGGATGNAACNCAGGGCCCCCAATGGAGGAGCTAGAGAAAGTACCCAAGGAGCTGAAGGGGTCTGCAACCCTATAGGTGGAACAANAATATGAACTAACCAGNACCCCCAGAGCTCGTGTCTCTAGCTGCATATGTAGCAGAAGATGGCCTAGTCAGCCATCATTGAGAAGAGAGGCCCCTTGGTCTTGCAAACTTTATATGCCCCAGTACAGGGGAATACCAGGGCCAAGAAGGGGGAGTGGGTGGGTAGGTGAGTAGGGGTGGGGTGGGGTACAGGGGACTTTGGGGATAACATTTAAAATGTCAATGAAGTAAATACCTAATAAAAATTGGAAAGAAAATAATGCCTTAAAGTATGTATATACCCCTGGGAAAAAAAAAAAAAAACAAGAAAGGAAAATGGGGTCCAGTTAAAGGTGCTTTTAATAAAATAGGCCATATTGGTCAGCTATCCATTGCTCCAGTGAGATTTCTGAGGCAATTTACTTACAAAAACAGGTTATTTGGTGAGAAACACACAGAGTAACCCTCTCACACCCTGAGCCAGAGTAACAGGGCCCCAGACTTAGCACACTGGCTCCGTTATGGAAATGCCATTCAGTCCATAAAACTCAGCACATAGACAATACCACCTAGCAACATGTAAACAAAAAGCAACTCTATTGATGTCCATAGTCCTAGGAAAGTCTCTAAACCTTCTCTTTTGCTTCTGTAGTTCAGCTTCTAGCTAACCATTCTTGTTAACTCTAGTCATGTCTTCTAGGTTAGGCTCACAACACACCTCCAACAGCAGCTCAGCCCACATGAAGTCTCATAGGTGATTGGATTGCAGGCTGAGGGTCAAGATCAGGGGTCAGAAGTCCCCTGCAAGACACTTCCTCAGCTCACAGAAATGAATTGGGAGTTGTATATTGCTTTCCTTTTTCTGGGATCTAGTAGATCGAGTCTTCTTCTTAACAATTTCATGAGATAAAAAACATTCAGGTGGCCTACTTGTAAGACAAATTATTAGAACAAACACTGCTCTGTCATAGAATTCCAAACCACACTTTATGCATGCTGGTTTTCCTATGTATGCAGACACTGAAGCAAAGTCTAACATCATAGTTTTATTTCAGAACTTGGCTGCTTTTTTTACTTCTAGAATGTGCTCCATAAAAGTCTGTGGTCTGCTTGTCTTCCAGTTAGACAATGCCAGCAAGCCATCTGGCCTGGCAGCTCTGAAGAGAGATGCTTCCACAGCCACTTTGTAAAAGTTCCAAGCCATGATTGTGAGCGACTACTGTGGCTATTCCTGTACTTGTGGGAAGAGGGACCAGGGAACCGTATTGAGCACATGGGTCTTGCCAGTGTCAGAAGAAGAATGAAAGAGATGGAGTTCTGATATAAACAGTTGGCTTATGTTTACAAAGATGAGACACTGGGAGTCAAGGAAGGTTATGTGTATATCATGCATGGGGGTATAGAAAGCCTCAGATATTCAGGAAGGTTCTCCTCTTGTTCAGTTTTATATATTCAAATCTGTTCTATGAACACAGGTTAGTAAAACACTCCTTCATGTGGGGTGATCACAGGAAAAAAATTAGCACTACATTTCTCCAATTTTCTGCAATTAAAAATGTTTGTGTGTGTGTGTGTGCGTTGAATGAAAATGTGCATTGCAGTAGTCTCTCTCTCTCTCTCTCTCTCTCTCTCTCTCTCTCTCTCTCTCTCTCTCTCTCTCTCTCTCGTCAGCAAGTCCCATTTTGTGGTGAGCTATACGTCAGTGGCTCATCTGTCCACTTTTGAGAGTAAAGATGGAAAACTATTAATCTTGGAGCACAGATTTAAGGTCTCATGAGAGCCCATGCAGTGCAGTGTGCCCTTCAGGTGTGCCAGCCTTTGACACTGCAGCTTAACATGGTCATCTGCAAAGTTTCCACTGAAGAACCAAGCATTCAAATTACAATACCAGTAGCAAAGGGATCTCAGAGTATTTTGAGTGAGTATATGATTTTGTGTTGGACCACATTAACAACTGTCCTCAGCCCCTTGTGTCTCACAAGGCATGGATTGGCCTTATGATCAATTGATCAAACATTTGATCAATGTTTGTGATCATATATACTACAAAGCACTGGGGGTAATTGTTAAATCATGGGAACAGCAGCCAGGTGCCTACCAAATTCTATATATCAAACCATGAAATTGGCTTAAGTAGATAGATAAAATGCATATTAAGGACATTGTAGTGAGAAAAAAAGTTTCTTTGACCAAACACAAGGGAAGCTGCCTATTCACCAACCTATAAATAATGCATTGATATCAAGAAGGGTGGGTATTTGAGGAGAGACAAAAAGGAATAGTTGTAGGGAGGAGCTGGAGTCTCATGTCCCAAGACTTTGACCTTCCTTGGCCCTCTAGCTGGTCCCACCAGGTCCTGACACACATCATCTACTTAGCTTCGATTCCTTTCTCCCCAAATAGCTTCATTTGTAATTTGTCTGTCTGTGTTTCCCTCAACAGATGGAGAATTGGAGCCCTGGTGCAATTGCAAATTTCTGCAGTTTTGTTCTTTGCTGGCAGCTAACACAGGCATCAAAGCTCATGCAAACATCTATTCTGAACTTAATTAGTTCCAGTCCATCTGGGAAAGATTTGGGGAGGCTGAAAAAATGAGAACACACCCTGTGCTAAAGTGGTTTTTCTGAAGTGAATTTCAGCTTCCACTCTCAGGCCCTCTTTAGAAGAAAGAGTTGTGACTTTCCTATTTTGAACAGCTCTAAAATGCTTCCTTTGGTGTCCCAAACATTCTAATGTGTGTCTGCTTATTTGCCCATTAATAAACACAGTAGTCTGGGGAAGACTAACCTATGATTGTTGTAAACCAGCGCTAGTTTTGATTCACTCCAGGTTTTCACTACAAGGAATATTCATTGAGCTTCTTTGATAATTGAGCAAACACAAAAGTACTTTCTGTATTATCAATACAAAAAGAAGGCCTGCATTGCTGATAAAATATGTGCCTGACCACACAACAGAGATTTTGATAAAATTTTATCTTTACAAATTTGGTTCACCAGAAGGCGGCTACAGGTTTTTGGGAGAGCACAGAGCCCCAAAGTATGTGGTATTGGTATGCTCTACTGAAAGAGTTAAGTAATTTGTGGCTGTGTTATTTCAATGACTTTTGGCATTAGGAAAACTTAAGGTTAATTTCCATCTTGAAAGTTGGCAAATCAAAGTATATGTGCTCATCAAACTGGAGTGAATGTAAAGAAAAACAGGAAAATAAATAGCTTATTTGGAAAAAGGAGGTAGAAAACCTGGTGTGTTAGTACATGCCTTTATTTTGTTTTTTTATTTCTATCTTTTATTTATTTATTTAATTTATTTACATTTCTTTTTTATTAGATATTTTCTTTACTTACATTCCAAATGTTTTCTCCTTTCCTGGTTTCCCCTCCAAAAACCCCCATCCTCTCCACCCTTCCCCTGCTCACTAACCCACCCACTTCTGCTTCCCTGTCCTGGCATTCCCCTACACTGTGGCATTGATTCTTCACAGGGCCAAGGGCCTCTCCTCCCATTGATGACCAACAAGGCTATCCTCTGCTTCATATGTGACTGGAGCCATGAGTCCCTCCATGTGTACTCTTTGATTGGTAGTTTAGTCCCTGAGAGCTATGGGGTACTGGTTGGTAATATTCTGACTGGTATGAGGTAGAATCTCAGGGTGGTTTTAATTTGCATTTCTCTAATGAGTAAGGATGTTGAACATTTCTTTAGGTGCTCTTCAGCCATTTGGTATTCCTCAGTTGAGAATTCTTTGTTTAGCTCTGTACCTCATTTTTTAATAGGGTTATTTGGTTCTCTGGAGTCTAACTTTTTTAATTCTTTGTATATATTGGATATTAGTCCTCTATCAGATGTAGGGTTGGTAAAGATCTTTTCCC
>NC_034590.1:124133355-124137226 GCF_900095145.1 Mus pahari | reverse complement strand
ATCCACTTGGATGTGAGCTTTGTACAAGAAGATAAGAATGGATTGCCTTTAATCACAGCATTTGGGAGGCAAAGTCGGGGGATCTCTGTGAGTTTTAGGCGAACCTGTTCTACATAACAAATCCCAGGCCAGGCAGAGTTACATGGTGAGACCCTATCCTAGGAAAAGAACTAAGGAAAAAAAGAAAAGGAAGTAGGGCTACCCAGGCAGATGAGGTACATGAGACCTTCCTGTTTAAAGTGACCTCCATCAGCCAGAGCCCTTTCCAGTTTTCTGTTGACTTCTGACATGCAGAAGACATCATGGGGATTTATTTCTACTTCACTGTTTATTGTGACCCACTTTCGCTGCGATGAAAACAATTTGTTTTCTCTTTATGTCTGGGTGCTACTCCCAGTACTCCCAGCTGCCTGCATGGCTCCCTGTGGGCGTGTCTGTCTAGTCCTCTGGAGCTCAGCTAAGACAGCTTCCACCAGAGATCCCTCAGGCTCCAAAGGCCTCCTATTTTGAAACATAATTCTCTTCTTTGCCCTTTCTTCCTTTTGAAATATTTTCTTTAGGAATAAAGCTGACAGGGGAAAAGTTTTGCTCTACTTTACAGAAATCAAGTTAGCAGCACCAGTCTGAAAAGTAAAACAATAAATGAGATGACTCCATATCCACATGTCTATGGGAAGCATTGATTGGACTATAGATAGATAGATAGATAGATAGATAGATAGATAGATAGATGATAGATAGATAGATAGATAGATAGATAGATAGATAGATAGATAGATAATAGATAAATTTGAAAGGACAACATGAATTTAGGAAGGAGATATGATGAGAAGTCCTGTAGGACTAAGAAATGTATATGGTCAAGATATATATTCCATACATATATAAGAATTTTAAATTCTAAAAATCTGGAGAGAGGGACAAGTCAACTAAACTATGCAAAAACTAAATAAATCAGTGAATTATAAGGATGTATCTTCTATATGCAGGAATATGATTACTGAGATTCTAATAGGCTTAATTTGGGGAAGAAAATTTCATAACTAAAAATCACTGTGATCAAAATGAGAACTTGAAAGGCAAAGAAACTCTTGATCAAGAGTTATTTTTAGGGATGGAAGTAAACCAGCCTCCTGAAAGATTCTTAGTATTGGATAAAGAGCTGAGTAGTTTAAAAGATAATTTCTGGACCATCAGGACCCAGGCACACAGGAACTCAGCCTCTACCAGTAGCATGGGTTCCTTCCAGTCTGGGCCGGTGCCCTGAGCAGACCTTGGGCAAGAACTCTGCAGCCAGCCCCACAAATGCCCAGAGGAAGCTCCACTCCCAGGTGCTCTAACACTACCAGGATCATAGGATCAGACATGAGGAGGACACAACATCTATCCCAACACCAGGAGTAACTGGGACCAGAAAGATCCAGGAACACAGTAACCCTGCCTGACCAGTAGCACAGGTTCATTCTGGCCTGGGCCAGTGCCCTGAGCAAACCTTGGGTGTGAACTCCACAGCCAGTCCCACAACACCCAGAAGAAGGTCCACTCCCAGGGGCTCTAACACGCTCAGCATCACAGGATCACAGGATCACAGAAGCTCTGACACACCCAGGATCTCAGGATCTCAGGATCCCAGAATCACAGGATCAGAGAGACAGCTGGACTCTGAGGAGTTCTGACACAACCAGGATCACAGGAAGGACAGGTCCAGTCAGATATAGCGAGGGCAGGTAGCACTAGAGGTAACAAGATGGCAGGAAGCAGGCATAACAACATAAGCAACAGAAACCAAGGTTACTTGGCATCATCAGAACACAATTCTCCCACCATAGCAAGTCCTGGATACACCATCACACAGGAAAAGCAAGATCCGGATCTAAAATCACTTCTCATGATGATGATAGAGGACTTTAAGAAGGACATGAATAACTCCCTTAAAGAAATACAAGAGAACATATACATACATGCATACATACATATGTATATACATACAAACAAAACACTGGTATATATATATATATATATATATATATATATATATATATATATATAAAATCTTTACAATATTTTAATGTATAAATGATATCATTGTTAATTTTGGGTGCTAATTTAAATAAATTAAAGAACATCTGTAGCTTGTAAGGTGTTTGCCCTCAGTATGTATGTAAGGATGTCCAAATGCCATTTGGAAACTGAGTAAGGATGGGAAGTGGGCACCATCTGGTCAGCTGTGGGTCCAGATGAACAAAAATGGAAGAAACTCAAAGCTCCCTTCTGGTAGAGCTGGTATCCTTGTTCTGGCAGTCTTGAACATCATGGCTCCAGGTGTTCCCTCCTTTGGACTCTGCAATTCATACTAGTGGGCTCTTAGGTTCTCAAACCCTCCCCTCATACTGAGAGTTAAATCACTTATTTGTCTGGTTCTGAGGCCTTCAGACTGCTACTGAGTCACAAGACAGACGATCTGATCTCCCACCTTTTGGACAACCTTTTATGGAGCTGATTGGTGTGAGCCTGGGTACCAGAGGTTTTCCACAGAGATCTCTGCCCATGCCTGATGTGAGGGTTCCAGAGAAGGGAAGCGAGTGCAGGCAGGGAGACAAAGTCTCTGCAGTGCCTTCCAGGTCGCTTGGAGTCAAAGAGAAGCCAACTGGGCTGAAGAGAAGCCAACTATCCAGTGAGGAGTGCGGCGGGACCTCAGGTGGCTCTTCGGGAGAGAAGATCTCTTCCCAAGTGTTACAGCTCCTGGAACAAAAGACTCAGACGAAGGAGTAGTTCTCGCGCACCTTTAATTCCCTGGATAGGACTTTATACAGTTTTGGGGGGTGATTCAGGGTTCGACAGCAGTTACCTCTCACTAGCTTGGACTGAGAATTTGGGAGAAACCTTATTTGCATGTAGGAAGGCTTGGTGCTGCTCCGGTGTGACTTAAAGCCACACACCTCTCCTGTGGGTGCTGTGGGGCTGTAACTTCGACAGAAGCCAGGGGTCCGGGAGACATGATCAAACATCTTCCATCCATGTAGGTGGAAATCACCACCCACTGGCTCACACCAGGGTTCAAGACCTATGCTTGACTGGAGACCAGGCTGTCTGTATGCAGCCCATTGCCCCACAGATTGGCGTCCTTAATTACATATAGAAATTCACCTAAGAAATCCTGTCTCTGTGTACCATCTATCTATCTATCTATCTATCTATCTATCTATCTATCTATCTATCTATCCACATTCTGTTGGTTCTTTCTAGAGTGTTCTGATGTTTATGGTTAATTTAATCTTATATAGTTTTTGCTATGTTAAAAAAAAAAATACAAAACCAGGCTTGGGAGTGCTGGCCCTGGCCCTGACCCTCACTTCCCAGAAGACTAGAGCTGCCCCTGGGAGGCAGGGATTCGGGATAACTGGCCTCATCCCTCAACTGGGCAGTGTGGGAAAACTGCCCCTGAGGCATAAGAGTTGTTGAGCTGGCATCTCCCCTTGCTGGCTGCAGTACTTGAAAGATCTGGCCCCACCCCTCACCTAAGCAAAACAGGAGAGTTGGCCCTGGTGGTGTAGCCACAGGAGAACTGGTTGGCTGAAGAACTCAGCTTCCACTCAGACCCAGATCCAGGACTTAGAGTTGGCCCACCCCAACATCTACTGCTGGAGCACTTGAAGAGACATGTCCTGAAGATCCAAACGTGCAGGATCTTCATAACACAGGGCAGCAACAGGAAGTTTGAGAGAAGTTTCTTTGAGGATCCAGTATTGATAGTGCAGCAGAAACCACAGGCCTCGAACCAGACCCATAATTCATTGCAATGAATATTGGCAATGTACTGGATAGTTTTGTGTCAACTTGACACAGCTGGAGTTATCACAGAGAAAGGAGT
>NC_034590.1:124130611-124133055 GCF_900095145.1 Mus pahari | reverse complement strand
CCCCAACTTGCTTCTTGGTCATGATGTTTGTGCAGGAATAGAAACCCTGACTAAGACAGCAATAAAGATGTATGGACAAAAGAGAACACTGTGAGACATACTGTGATACATTGCAGCATCCACAATAAGATGTTTTTATGAGTTGTTGGGGGGGGGTGTTCATTGTTTTTTATTCCTTCTTTTTATTTAATTTTTTTTTTACACTCCAGATTTTATTCCCCTCCAAGTCCACCCTCTGACTGTTCCACATCCCATACCTCCTCTCCACCCCGTATCTCCACAAGGATGCCCCCAACCCCCAACCCCTAACCCCACCAGACCTCTAAACTCCCTGGGGCCTCCAGTCTCTTGAGAGTTAGGTGCATCTTCTCTGACTGAACCCAGACCCGGCTGTATATGTGTTGGTGGTTTCACATCATCTGGTGTATGCTGCCTGATTGGTGGCTCAAGAGTCTGAGAGATCTCAGGGGTCCAGGTTAATTGAGAGTGCGGGTCCTCCTACAGAGTTATTTACATCTCATATAGAAAATAATAATTTTCTACATGAGATGTAAATAAAGAAAATATACAATAAAAAGGGGGAAAAAAGAATCTTAACAGATAGGTTTGTTTATTTTTTATTTTTGTTTTTTACTTTCTTTGGAGGAGGAGGTTGCAATAACAGAGGGTGAATACAAGGGGACAGGAAAGATGAGTGGGATTGAGGTACATGGTTTGAAGTTCGAAATGAATCAATAAAAAGCTAAAGAAAAATACAAAATTGAATAATACATGCAGACAAATTCCACATAGAATTATAAATCAAAGTAGAAGACAATAATATAAAATTGAACTCAAATTTATCTCACTAGCATATGACGTACATTGGATTGAATTCTCTGGTAGATTCTCTTAAAATATGATCTGATTTTATGTTTGTTTAGCATTTTAGCATTGCTTTTTTAATGAGCATATTTGAAACATAACCCATAGAGAAATACAGAGGTACAAGTAAAACATCTTGTTCTCATAATAGAATTTGAAATGTTATTTCAGCTTATATTTCTTCCATGGAAACTAGCAAAAGCTTCAAACCAACAGAGGTCCAAAGTCTTGCATCAGACTTCTCTAATAAATCTAATACAAAGGTTCATTTAAAACTTTTAGAACACCTTAAAATAAACATACACACATATGTGTGTGTGTGTGTGTGTGTGTGTGTGTGTGTGTGTGTGTGAATGGTATAGCATGGTTAGAAATCACAGGACCTGAATTCAATTTCCTAGTGTACTGTAGAAAATTATTCTATTATCATTCATGATCTCAGATTTTTATGCTGGAGTTAAACAGCTATAGTGAACACACCTAACAACCCAACAAACATGATCATATCTAAGATAATTTTATCAAGAAACATTGTCACAAAGGCCTACAAGGTTAGGCCCCTATGGGATGTTGCTGCCACCTATTGGAAGTGTGGCTAAATTGCACACAGCTTTAAAAGCCTATGTTGTTTAGTGATAGAGCACTAGCCTGGTTTGTATGCATAAGGTCCTGATTACACACCCATTACTGCAAATAATAATAATTTTCTACAATATTCCACTTTAGGGCACTTACCTAAGACAAGCACCGAGCAGTGACTAATCACCCTCAGACACAGTACATACCGTGTGCTCTACACACTGTACCAGGGTCTCTCTATGACAGAATTACTAAACAAATAGTGTTGGATTCACACAACAGAAAGCTATACAGCGACAAAAATGAGTGAGATAGTGACATTCAGTAGCAACACGGATAGATGGCAAATGCTTAGAGCTGATTGAAACAAACCAGGCTCAGATTGTGTTTCCTGCTGCCTAAAGGGTTAACTTTTTTCACTCTGTCTCTGGAAGCTTAACATTGACACGGAACTTCTTATCAAGATCAGAGCATCTGGTCAATGACAGCACCTACCACTGTCACCCTCATACTGCTTTTTAAAGACTGCGGTTCTTCTTCCCTTAAGTATCCTCGATTAACTAAGGGAATTTCCTCCTCACCTCAAAGATATTCATACAGACCACTCACAACAAACTCAAGTTAGTATTCTTGTTTCATGAAACACTGGATTCTTTGCTCTGAGTTGTACCAGAGAAGATCAGTCATCTTGGTCTACTGAACATAGATCACCATTTCATCCAGTAAACAGTGTTACGTTTATTCCTAGATGATAAATTCAAAATCCAGAATATTTGTTACCCAATCTAATTCTGTAGAATATCTTGCTTGACTACAGTTTTACAGTATGTTGCCCATACACTCTCCAGGATACCTCCAAAATGATCTAGCAATATCATTCAAGCTTAAGAAAAACAATTTCTCATTGAAGAAGATCTCAGAAGATGGAAAGATCTCCCATGCTCATGGATTGGCAGGACTAACATAGTCAAAATGTCCATCCTGCCAAAAGCAATCTACAG
>NC_034590.1:124124065-124128551 GCF_900095145.1 Mus pahari | reverse complement strand
AAAAAAAAAAAAAAAAAAGAAAAACAATTTCTCTTCCTCAGACTCCTGGAGCATACTGATACGAGCTGGCAGCAATGAGGGCTGGATTTGGTGGATCTTCAGAGGGTAATCACTTTGCAAAATCACTTTGCAAAACAATCAATTGATATGAACTTTAAAAATATGTATCAAGCAAGCATCTTCCTCAGACAGGTACTGTTTCCATGGCTACATAGAACCATAATCATTGAAGTTTCCAATCATTTGGGTGTACCCAAATGCCTCCAATTCTAAGGATCATGGTCTTTTCCCTAAGTATATCAAGGACTAGGGTTATAGGTCAGTTGACAAAGTGCTTGCCATACAAACATGAGAACCTGAGTTCGATTGCCAGTACCCACATTTTTTAAAGCCAGATATGGCATAGCTCAGGAGATTGTCAAGTTTATCCTAGATACTTACTAGCCAACCAGTACAATTAAATCAGGGAGCTGCAGGTTCAGTGACAGACCTTGTCTCAAAAACATAAGATGGAGAGTGACTGAGGAAAGCACCAGATATCAATCTCTGACCTACATACTCAGAGACAGACAGACAGACACACACACAGAGAGAGAGAGAGAGAGAGAGAGAGAGAGAGAGAGAGAGAGATCCATATTGTGCACTTCACTCGAGAAACCCCATGATACGCACAATTAAGTTTCCTTATGATTTTAAGTCTTATTAATGTTTTTAGTGACTCCGTGGAGACAGTTGTATGACTGGGATGTGACTGAAAGTTTAAAACCTCAATGTTATGATTATTTCTAGAAATATGCAAAGCATCTAATAGTAACGGTAGCCACAGATAATATGATAATAGTCAAGTGCAGCAGTTGCTTAGTGTTCCAAGGCTTGCCATAAGTAAGACCTCCATCATAAGCAGCTTTGTTTAATGAGTACCAAGAAAGAAAAAGTCTTTCAAGTTTCTAGTGGGTTCTAACAAAATCCTAGAGTCTTCAGTAAAGTGTAGACAAACTAAATTCAGCAGCATAGTCAGTAATTATTCACTATGATCAAATAAATTTCATTTCTGGAACATAAATATATTCAATATAAATAAAGAAGTAAATCACAATAAATGAATGAAAAATAAAAACAATATGACTTAAAGAAATTTTAACTGGTGAAATCTATCATTTATCACCACACACCTATGGACACTTGATCTTTGACAAAGAAGCCAAAAATATACAGTGGGAAAAAATCATCTTCAATAAATAGTGCTGGTCTAACTAGCAGTCTGTATGTAGGAGAATGAAAATAGATCCATATTTATTACCTTGTACAAAGCTCAAGTCCAAGTGGATTAAGGACCTCAACATAAAGCCAGATACACAGAATCTAATAGAAAAGAAAGTGGCAAAGAGCCTTAAACTCATTGGCACAATGGAAATTTTCCTGAACAAACCTCCAATGGCTCAGGCTCTAAGCTCAACAATCAATAAATGGGACCTCATAAAACTGAAAAGCTTCTGTAAGGCAAAAGACACCATCAATAGAACAAATCAGCAACCTACAAATTGGAAAAAATCCTCACTAACTCTACATCTGACAGAGGGGTAATATCCAAAATATACAGACAACTCAAGAAGTTAACCTCCAAAAACCCAAATAACCCAACTTTGGAGTACAGAGCTAGACAGAGAATTCACAACAGAAGAATCTTGAATGGCCAAGAAGCACTTTAAAAAATGTTCAAAGTCCTTAGTCATCAGGGAAATGCAAATCAAAACAACCGGAGATTCCACCTTATGCCAATTCGAATGGCTAAGATCAAAAACTCAGGTGACAGCACATATTGGCAAGGATGTGGAGAAAGACAGATACTCCTCCATTGTTGGTGAGATTGCAAACTCTGAAAATCAATCTGAAGTTTCCTCAGAAAACTGAAAATAGATCTACCTGAAGACCAAGCTATACCATTCCATACCCAAACAAATGCCCCACCATGCCACAGGGGCACATGCTCCACTATGTTCATAGCAGCCTTATTTGTGATAGCAAGAAACTGAAAACAAGTCAAATATACCACAATGGAAGAATGGATACAGAAAATATGGTTCATTTACACAAAGGAATACTACTCGGCTATTAAGAGTGAGGACATCATGCATTTTTCAGGAAAATGGATGGAACTATAAAATATCATCCTGAATGAGGTAACTCAGACCCAAAAGGACATACATGGTATGTACTCAGTGATAAGTGAATATTAGCCAAAAAGTACAGGATACTAGGATATTACCCAGACTTTAAGAAGTATAACAAGTAGAAAGGCCCAAGTGAGGATGTTTCAATTCCACTTAGAAGAGGGAACAAAATAATCACAGGAGGCAAAGGGAGGGAGGGACCTGTTGGGAGAGGGAAGGGGGAGGAGAAAGGGGGAACAGGATCAGGTATTGAGGGGGGACAGGAGAGAAGCCAAGAGAACCAATAGAATGGATGGAGATAAGCAGCATGGAGAGGGGAGGGGATGGGAGGGGGACCCTCTAGAAAGTATCGAGACCTGGGAGGTGAGAGACTCTAAAGACCCATTGGAGGTGACCTTAGCCAAAGTGCTCAACACTGGGGAGAGGGAACTTGAAGTGTCCACCTCCAGTAGATAGACAGACCCTCAAGCAGAGGGTCAGCATTACTAACCCACAGTCAAAATTTCTGACCCAGAAGTAATCCTGTCTAAAAGAGCTACAAGGACAAAAATGGAGAAGAGACTAAAGGAAAAGCAATGACCTACCCAATATGGGACCCATCTCATGGGAGGGCACCAAAGCCTGACACTATTACTGATGCTATGATGTGTTTACCGAAGGGAGCCTGACATGGCTGGCCCCTGAGAGGCCCTACCAGCAGCTGACTGTGCCAGAAGCAGATACTTACATCCAACTGTTGAACTGAAGTTGGGGACCCCTATGGTTGAATTAGGGGAAGGATTGAAGAAGGTGAAGTGGAGAGCAATCCCATGGGAAGGCCAGCAGTCTCAACTTACCCAGACCCCAGGGTGCTCCCAGAGACTGAGCCAACAACCAGGAGCATACACATACATCCATACAAATACATCAAAGGTCTGCTGGTCAGGCCTTAGTGGGAGAAGATTCACTTAATCCTTGAGAAACTTGAGGCCCCAGGGAAAAGGGAGGTATGGTGGGGGAGGGGTACCCTCTCTAAGGCAAGGGGGAGGAGGAATGGGATGAGGAACTGTGGGAGGGGGACCAAGGTGGTGGACAACAACGGGAATATAAGTAAATAAATAATAAAAATTGAAAAGAAAAAGTTGAAGGTTTCTCATTAAAATCAGGAGTGACACAAGGAGGATGACTCTTCCTTCTAGTTCCATTAGTAAGTCAAACTCAAGCCAAAGTAACTAGGTAAGAAAAAGAATTTAAGACATTCAAAAAAAATTAGAACTCAAAATGTATACATATTCAATGTTTGTGTATTTAGAACATTCCAAATACACTACCAAAACAGCCATTACAATTAATAAATAAATTCTAATTTGTAAGATACAAACCCATGTCCCCCCCCCAAAAAAAATCAATACTATAACTAAAGCCAAAGGGCCATACTGCCTTACTGAGATAAGAGATAATATATTTGACATATGGAAAATCCAAAGAACGCACACATACAAATACAAGATGATAGACCTGATAAAGCAATACACATTTTAAGAGTTATTTATTTTGTTTTATGTGTTAGAGTGTTTTGTCTGTCATGTACGTGTATGGACCACATGCATTCCTGATGACCATAGAGGTTACAAGAGGACATGGAAGCAAGGTTACAGATGGATGTGCACCACCGTGTGGATGCAAGAGCAACAAGTGCTATTAACTTCTGAGTCATTTCTCAAGCCCCAAATCAACATACTTTTTAGCTTCAAAGAGAATAACACCAAAAAGAATAGAAAACTCAGAAATAAAAATTTTAACTACAAGTAACAGATAAGCTTTGATCAAGTTTATATGGTAGATTTGAGTTCAATATTAATGAAACAACAATATATGTTAAATAATATGCTTTAGTAGAAACACAAAAATTAAGCTACATTGATAGATGCACAAGTGTTGAAATCAGAGCTTCTGTGTTTCCCCAGGAGAAAAAAGTTCAACAACCGTCACTGAAAGTCTTAAGATATAATTATCATTAATAGTGAATATTGACTATCTGTCAGTGTGATTAAATATTATCCATACACTCAAGAGATAATATATATCAAGATATATATGCCAATTTGTTCAGCAAAGATCTACATAATAAATACTTTAGGTTTTGTGAGTCTTATGCTGTCTTTTTTTTTTAATGTTTCTTTTTTTCCCTTTTTTTATTTATTATTATTTTCTTTATTTACATTTCAAATGCTATCCCAAAAGTTCCCTATACCCCACCCCTGCCCCTGCTCCCTTACTCACCCAAACCCACTACTTGGCCCTAGCCTTCCCCTGTGCTGGGTCATATAAAGTTT
>NC_034590.1:124082444-124122400 GCF_900095145.1 Mus pahari | reverse complement strand
TGAATTTCTGGAGTCCAGCTTCTTGAGCTCTTTGTATATATTGGATATTAGTCCTCTATCAGATTTAGGATTGGTAAAAATCCTTTCCCAATCTGTTGTTGGCCTTTTTGTCTTGTTGATAGTGTCTTTTGCCTTACAGAAGCTTTGCAATTTTATGAGGTCCCATTTGTGAATTCTTGATTTTACAGCACAAGCCATTGATGTTCTGTTGAGAAAATTTTTTCCCTGTGCCCATATAATTGTTTGATTTTACAACCTTTTAACATATACTTTTTAAATAATTATTATACACAATCATTGAAGGATCAGGTTTGAACACTGGGCCATGGTTTACTGACTCCTGGCATAGATTTAAAGTAAAAAGGCAGGTTAAAGAGTTTTGTGCACATCCTGAAACATGCATATCCTGGGTCTGGCCTGCAAATACAGGTAATGAAGATGCCTGTAGCCTGTAAAGCAACCAAATATGAGATCACTCACTGGAGGCTATAAGGAAATAAGGACCTGAGATAAAAGTATGAGCAACTTCCTGTGTGTGTGCATGTACAGGTTGACGTATGTACTATGTGAAGGTGTACATGTGCCTATATGCAGGTGTGTGTGGAAGCCAGAGATTGACACTGAGTTTCTTCCTTAATCACTTCCAATCTTATTTTTTGAGACAAGATCTCTCAGTGAACCCATATCTTCCAGTAAGTTTCAGAGATTTTTCCAGTCTCTACCTACCCAGTACTGGGATTACAAGTGCCTACTTCCATGCCTGGCTTTACTGTGATTACACGTGCCCACCCACTTCTATGCCTGGCTTTTACATGAGTGCTGGGTACCAAACCCAGGTCTTATACTTGCTCTGCAAGTACTTTATGAACTGAGTCATCTCTCCAACTCCAAGAAACAAGTTTGATTATGGTATGAGGAACTTAATCATGTCCCTGCACCAGGCACTCCACCACTGAGTTATGTTCCCAGCTAAGATACAAAAAGAAAAATACAAACTGTAAAAGGAAGAGGAGGTTACAAAGAGTGAGAGAGATGGAAGGAAGAAATGTAGAAAGAGAACTGTAGCACAATAGAATCAAACAAGAGCTGCTACAAATAGTAGCTAGAAAGAAGGTCTCTGGATAGTGATCATCAAATATAAGGACAGGAAGGTGACTTCTTACCTTAGAAAGCCAAGTATCAATGGAGTAGAGACAGAATCAAGTAAACCTCTGAGGCAAACCCACTGCCTTAGCACACCTTCCGAATGGCTATAGAGTCCACCTTCTCTACTCCATCCCACTCCTCCCACTCACTACTTCTCAGATCTTCGGCTGTCCCTTCTGCTGCTACTTTTCTCTGCGGTCTCCTTTCTTTCTTTCTTTCTTTCTTTCTTTCTTTCTTTCTTTCTTTCTTTCTTTCTTTCTTTCTTTTCTTTTTTTTTCTTTTTTTTCTTTTTTTTTTTTTTTTTAGTTTGAAGAGGAAAATGGCAAGGAGTTATTCTGGCTCTCTTTTTTTCCAATTTTTATTAGGTATTTACTTCATTTTCATTTTAAGTGCTATCCCCAAAGTCCCCTATACCCCCCTGCTCCCCTACCCACCCACTCCCCCTTCTTGGCCCTGGTACTCCCCTGTACTAAGGCATATAAAGTTGGCAAGACCAAGGGGCCTCTCTTCCCAATGATGGCCGATTAGGCCATCTTCTGCTACATACACAGCTAGAGACACGAGCTCTGGGGGTGCTGGTTAGTTCATATTGTTGTTCCACCTATAGGGTTGCAGACCCTTCAGCTCCTTGGGTACTTTCTCTAGCTCCTCTATTGGGGGCCCTGTGTTCCATCCAATGGCTGACTGTGAACATCCACCTCTGTGTTTGCCAGGCACTGACATAGTCTCACAAGAGATAGCTATATCAGGATCCTTTCAGCAAAATCTTGCTGGTGTATGCAATAGTGTCTGTGTTTGGTGGCTGATTATGAGATGGACCCCTGGGTGGAGCAGCTTTTGGATGGTCCATCCTTTCGTCTCAGCTCCAAACTTTGTCTCTGTAACCCCTTCCATGGGAGTTTTGTTCCCAATTCTAAGAAGGGGTGAAGTGTCCATATTTTGGTCTTCCTTCTTCTTGAGTTTCATGTGTTTTACAAATTGTATCTTGGGTATTCTAGGCTTCAGGGCTAATATCGCAGTCTCCTTTCTAAAATGGCTCTTCCACCCAAAAAAATATGTAATTTATCTTATGGCAACCTCCAGAGTAACGTTTCTGAGCTATAACACTGAGCAATCTGCTCAGAAAAAAATTATTCTCTACCTCATTCTGATTAAATCCAAACCTCTATAGATTACATTCAATATCTTCCACTGTTGGGTCTCAATAAGCATGCCCAGTTATATCAGCTACAATTCACACATCAAACTTTACTTAAAACAATGACATTTTAAAAATTAAATGCTCATGAGAAGTCACACCCATAAAGAATCATCCACATGACTGCCTAAAGATGAGCTGAACAAGAACAACACCAATAGGCAGGCCAACGTGGTCAGGAAGACCATGAGGCCTCAACCCTACACAAACAACTATAGGCAACTAAGGACACTGAGAGTGGGAGAGAGAGTCTTCCCCAGGGAAGAGCACACCAGTTCATTATCCAATTCCAAATGGTCAGTCTTAAAAACATACATACATTATACAAACTGGCTGATTACATTTAGGAATATATATGTATATACATATATGCATGTAATATAGCAAGTGATGAAAATAGTCCATGGATTTGAAAAAGTGCAAAGAGGGGTGTATGAGATGGTTTAAAGACAGAAGAGGGAGGGGAGAAAATATGCAATTATCTCAAATATTTTTAATTAAATTCATTTTAAGAGTCAAGATTTGAATTACGAGCATTTGAATAAGAAGCTTATTTAGTGTCCAAGCCTTCCACCATCCCCTCGTTTCCCCAGACCCTATCCTAGTCATGCTCAATCTCTCCACCCTCTGGATTTCCTCTCTTTCATTATGCCTCTATTTTACTACACTCCTCCCCCCTTTAAAATGTCTTTCTCCCCTGGGTGGTCCACTTCTACTTTTTGGGTTTTCATGTGTACTCCAAGTTAAACATACAAAACAGCAAGTACCAAGCTAGAACTTACCAATCAGCAGAACACACAGCATTTGTCTTTCTGGACCTGGACAACTTCGGTACAATTTTTTCCAGTTCCATCCAGTTACCTACAAATTTCATAATTTGCTTTTCTTTACAGCCCAGTAATACTCCATGAGGAAATGTATCATATTTTCTTTATCCATTTATCAATTGATGAGCACCTTGGTATGCTCAATTTCCAAGCTTTTGTTTGTTGAACCACAATGAAAATGGATGTGTAAACATCCCAACAGAAGAAATTTCTAAGAAGAGAGCTTAAAAGGACTGCACACTTATTCTTTTTTTTATTAGATATTTTCTTTATTTACATTTCAAATGCTGTCCCGGAAGTTCCCTATACCCTCCCCCTGCCCCTGCTCCCCTACCTACCCACTCCCACATCTTGGCCCTGGCATTCCCCTGTACTGGGGCATATAAAGTTTGCAAGACCAAGGGGCCTCTATTCCCAATGGTGGCTGACTAGACCATCTTCTGCTACATATGTAACTAGAGACACGAGCTCAGGGGGTACTGGTTAGTTCATATTGTTGTTCCACCTATAAGTTTTCAGCCCCCTTCAGCTCCTTGGGTACTTTCTCTAGCTCCTCTATTGGGGGCCCTGTGTTCCATCCAATAGCTGACTGTGAGCATCCACTTCTGTGTTTGCCAGGCACTGGCATAGCCTCACAAAAGGTCGCTATATCAGGGTCCCTTCAGCAGAATCTTGCTGGCATTTATTCTTAACTAATTATTATGCTGGGATTCTGGGCAAACAAAATGATCTAAAGATAAAAAAAGATCAAAGGTTTACTTATAATGTTTTAGAAGAAGCTTTTTAAACACTTTAAATTTGTTTCCTCCTCTGAACTTTGCGGGGGGTGGGGAGCTTTAAGAAGAATTTGTGAATTAACACACAAAATCAAGAAGTACAAAGCTAAGTACATGGTCCAGCTCCCCAGGTTCCACTGCAGAGTAAAATGGGGTTAGTAAATACTTGTTCTTGCTTTCTTAGGCCAGCTGTATATGCTATTATTGTGTTCTGTGCAACCCAAAGCTGCTTCATCCATTACCAGAAGATATGATGATTGCCCTTTAGGGTGAGGACCTAGCTGTAGAGATGACATTTAATAATCATTGCCTTTGGTTCACTTATGTGAATTTTACTGTATCCAACCCCAGAGAGCAATTAACTACAAAGCCTTTGACTGAATTCTTTTCTCTTTCATAAAAAACCCCCTGGGGGAAACATAATGAAACTTCTCCAAGGAGAAAAGAAACAAACCCTTTCCATGTTCACCCCAAATACCAGTTTTCAAATACTTCCAAAACTGACCATAAATGTATATATCGGCTTATTTCAGTGGAACCTCTTAATGATTTCATGTTCTTCCCATCCTTCCTGTATCTTTTTCCTCCATCCCTCTATCTGCACTCTTTCTGTGCACCAAGCAGATATTTCAGTCCTTGAATGCCAGCCTCAATTCCTTGTCAAAACTCATCAGCATGTTGGAGACTGGTTGCAGCCACTGGAGTCTGGTTAAACTCATTCAAAAGAAGAATAGCACAAGACTGAGATCAGCAAAAGACAGAACAGGAGGGAGAGGGTGAGTGCAGTTGCTCATGGATCACTCTGTCTTCATAACTACATTAATCTTACTTACAGAGGACCCTAGAGACCTTCAAGCCCAGGTAGCACCCTCGGTTTGACTCACAGCTTTGTTCTCTGCATCATTCATTTGTATCTACCCTTCCTAGGATTCAATCAAATCTTGTTTTGGAGTTTTTTGTTTTGTTTTGTTTTGTTTTCTACTGATTTTTAAGGAACTTGATTTATTTCTTGGAGCAGTTTTATGTTGGCAGCAGCAATGAACTGATAATAAAGAGGTTTCCACATGACCTCTGCATCTTCTCCTAGGACCAAAATCATCCATCCAGTGTTATAATTGATGAGCTTTCATTGACATGGCAATGGTATCCAATATGCAATTTATTAATGCACCGAGTTCATGTTTGGCAGTGGACATGGTACAGGTTTGGGAAGACATAATACCAGGTATTCACCTCTACAGATGACTTCCTGACACAGCAGTTTCTCCAAACACTGTGGACCCTCTAATCCCACACATACACTCACTCCTCTACTTCTCTTTTTTCTTTTCTTTTTCTTTCTTTTTTCTTTTTCTTTTCCCAATGGTTAAACTTTACTATCTCAATCTGCATTGCTGGGTTAAAGTCTTGGCTTCTTTTGAACAATCCCTTTGTATTCAACAGGACTCTTTGAGTTTCATTGATCACTTGCACACTGGATGAAAGCAAAAGCTGGAATGGCAAGGCTTTGAGGGCTCCAGGTACCTGCATAGGAGAGGCATGAGTCACAGGAGCGAATGAAGGACAGAACTCAGATCTGGAAAAACTCAGAGTCCTGCCAACTCTACAGTGTGTCTGAGGTCCGTTTCAGTCTTTGTGGTTCTCTCCAAAATAGCTTTGCATGCTAAGTTCAAACCAGGCTGTTTGGTTATAAATCATAAACCTTTCTTAGATGTTTACTAGACTTAAGTTAGAAAAGGACTCTACTGGGTGTTTTCTTTGCACAATATTCTGTGTTAGGTGCTTAGTTTTAATGTGCTCTAGAAGGTTAATTCCATTTACAAAGTTGAGGTTCTGGCAGAAGTGAACCTAGTGAGGTCTCTGAGCTTCTCAGAGTCACTTTCTTCAACTATGTAAGATTAGTGTGGTGTTCACTACACCTGTACTGCATAACTTTGGTCTCTATATTTTGTTGTTGTTGCTATGACAAACTATTTGAGACTGAATAACATCCAGAGAAGATACTTATTTATCTTATAGCTCTAGAGGTTGCAAGTCCATAGGTAGTCAGTCACATCTGGTGAAGGCTTTATGCTACATCACATCACAGAGGAAAAAGTGTAAAGGTAGACAGATGGTATGTGAAGAGAAGAACAAAGAAACCAACTTCTTATAAGCCTACTTTTACATAAACTAATCCATTCCTGTCAGAACTAATTCAGTCCCAGAAGAAAGACACCAATGCTTTATCAAAGTTCCATTTCCCAATATTGATACCTTAACAAACAAACTTCAACATAAATTTGGATATGGAAAGATGATATGAAAACTATACCATTCTGTGTCACCTTCCACGGAGCCCTAGGACAAGGACACAGTGACTCATCTGGAACGCACATCTTAATAACTGACTGATCACTTATTATGTGTTGGAATTTTATACATGGCACCTTATGTTTTTGAAAGAAAATTCATAAACTACCTACTGCAACCTAATTTAAAGATAGAGAACTTGAAACAAGAGATATTAGATAGCTTAGCAGGGTGATAGGTGAGTAAATGGTGCAGACATGAATTGATTCCTGGGAGTCTCACGCCATATGTAACATTTATCTCAACTATAGTTTACTGCCCAAACATTAAGACAATGATGCAATTGAGGAGAATGTGTGTCTTTACATATATTTATGTATGTGCATGTTCATGTATGTGCAAGTGCACATGCAGGTGGAGAAATGTCTTCATTGTCATTTATCAGACACCATCTACCTTGATTTCTGAGATAGGTCAATTAATGGCTTAGAATTTTCCAAGTAGCTTAGTCTGGCTGTCCAGTCCACTGTACTGACTTTTAAAATTAGTTCTCAAAATCTAACTCAGACCCTCATGCTTACAAGCACTTGACTAACTGAGTCATCTCCCAGGCCCCTTTTGTTTTTAGTCCTCTGTGATGTGCAGCTGTTCATGCATGTGTAACTACTTGTCCATAGCATCTATAATGTAGATGATTATTATTAACCCAGGTTTTCTCCTTGTCCTTGTGGTCTGTGTAAAACATGGCTCTAACCAACACATGGAACAGCTCATCGGTAATTATGTTCATCTTCTTGGGATTCTCAGACCACCCAGAACTCCGAATCTTCCTCTTTCTGACTTTCTTGAGCATCTATCTCGTGACCTTGACCTGGAACCTGGCCCTCATCTTTCTGATCAGAGGTGACATCCATTTACACACACCCATGTACTTCTTCCTCAGCAATTTGTCCTTCGTTGACATTTGCTACTCATCCTCTGTAGCTCCCAAGATGCTTTCTGATTTCTTTCGAGAGCAGAAGACTATCTCATTCCTGGGATGTGCTGCTCAGTTCTTCTTCTTTGTCGGTTTGGGCCTAACTGAGTGCTTCCTGCTGACAGCAATGGCATATGATAGATATGCAGCCATCTCTAACCCTCTGCTCTACACCATCATCATGCCCCAGGGTCTCTGCATGCGCATGGTAGCTGGGGCATATCTTGGTGGCTTCCTGAGTTCTTTTATTCAGGCCAGTTCCATATTTCAGCTCCACTTTTGTGGGCCAAATGTCATCAACCACTTCTTCTGTGACCTCCCACCAATCCTGGCACTTTCTTGCTCTAACACATTCCTCAGCCAAGTGGTGAATTTCCTCATAGTGATCACAGTAGGAGGGACATCATTTCTCATCCTGCTGGTCTCCTACAGTTACATAGTGTCTGCTGTCTTGAAGATTCACTCTGTGAGAGGCCGGTGGAAAGCCTTCAACACATGTGCCTCGCACCTCATGGCAGTGACCATGCTGTTTGGGACAGCACTTTTCATGTACCTGCGGCCCAGCTCCAGCTACTCGTTTAGCAGAGACAAGGTAGTGTCTGTCTTCTATTCACTGGTGATCCCCATGCTGAACCCTCTCATTTACAGTTTGAGGAACAAAGAAATCAAAGATGCCCTGTGGAAAGTGATGGAGAGAAAGAAAGTGTTTCCTAACTTGTGAGTGATAGCACACTCCTCTACTCAACTGGAGACACACACGACCCTCGACATCACCTCTGCTTCTGCCTTGGGCAAAAAAGGCATTATGACAGAAGCCTGATATGACTGTCTCCTGAGAGGCTCTGCCAGAGCCTGACAAATACAGAGATGGATGCTTGCAGCCAACCATTGGACTAAGCATGGGGTTTCCGGTGGAGGAGTTGGAGAAGGGACTGAAGGAGCTGAGGAGGTTTGCAGCCCCATGGAGGTTGACCCCCTGAAACTCCCAGGGATTGGACCACCAACCAAAGAATACACATGGAGGAACCCATGGCTCCGGCTACATATGTGGCAGAGGAGGGCCTTGTTGGACATCAGTGGTAGGAGAGGCCCTTGAGCCTTTGGGTGTTCGGTGCCCCAGTGTAGGAGAATGCCAGGGAGAGAAGACAGGCATGGGTGGGTGGGGCGCACCCTCATAGAAGCAAGGGGGGATAGGATAGGTGGTTTCTAAAGGGAGACCCGGAAAAGGGAAGATGTTTGAAATGTAAATAAGGAAAATATCCAATTAAAAACAAGAAAGGCATTAAGTGTTCATATTTTAAAGTGAATTATTAAAATGATCCCTAAGAGAGTGTAGGGAGATATGACTGGAACTGGGGGGCATAGGACAGTGATGTGGAAAGCTAGTATAGTGAAACTCCCCTGAAATCTACAAGGGTGATCCTAGAGAAGACTCCTAGTAATGTGGGGTACAGTCTGAACTGGCCATCTTCTGCAACCAGGAAAGGCTTACAGTGGTGGAACTGAGACACCAACCCAGTCATAAAACCTTGTATCTACAGTCTGTCCTGCCTGCAAGATGTGCTGGGGCAATGGTGGTGCAGAACTTTCAAGAGTGGCCAAGCAATGACTGATCTAACTAGCGACTTACACCAGAGAGGTAGCCCCTGCTAGACACTGCCTTAATAGCCAGGAAATGCTGGATAGCCCAGCGTCCAAAGATAGAACCAAACAAAACTGACCAAAAAAGTCAGCGAAATGATTCTTAATATAATTCTGCTATACTCATCGATCAATGCCTAGCCCAACTATCATCAGAGAAGCTTCAACTAGCAGTTGCTGGATGGGAGCAGATGCACAGACTCATAGATAAACATTAGGTGAAGCTTGGGGAACTTCTCTGAAGAAAGCAAGAAAGGACTGTAGGAGCCAGAGGGGTTGAGAATACAAGAAGAGCATAGCCCACAGAATCAACTAAACAGGGATCATAGGGGCTCACAGAGCCTGCATAGGTCTGAGCTAGGCACTCTGTGTATGTTATGGTTGTTTAGCTTGGTGCTCTTATGGGACTCCTAACCGTGGGATTTGGGGGAATCTCTGACTGGGGCTGCCTCATCCAGCCTCAGTATAAGGATTTGTGCCTAGTCTTATTGTATATTGTCATGCTGTGTTGAGCTAATATCCCTGGGAGGCCTGCTTGTTCCTAAAAGGAAATGGGAAAGGAGTAGATGCAGGGGTTGGAGGGAAAGGTGTTGAGAGGAATGGGAGGAGGGAACCTGCAGTAGGGATATATTATATCAGATTGAGAGAAAAATAAAATAAGAAAAAGAAAATTAGGCCCTTCCTATCAGATGTGTCTCTGTGTTCTTCATACTCACTTGCTTGTTGCAGTCACCAGTCAAGGACAAAGGTGCAAGGAATTTCTGTATAAAAACAACTTTCATCATGGTAGCCCACTCATTTAATCTTCTGCTTCTCAAGAAGCAGAAGCAGACAGACCTCTGTGAACTGGTGCTAGCCCAATCTACATAAGGAGTACAGGGCTACATACTGAGATGCTATATCAAAAAAAGTATAATGACATATTTTTATAATAATTGTGACAAATATTTGTTATTAGGTAGTATACACCAAACACAAAAGTTACTTAATCAAACATTTGTTAGAATGTTTTGTTTGTATATAGGGTACAAAATGAAGAAACAAGATTTCAGCAAGAAGCTGAATGCTCTCAGCATCACACCAGAAATTAAAGCAGAACTCAGGTACACAAACAGATCTTCTGGAAATTTCTACTGTCAGATGGCAAAATTTGAAGAGATCTGTCATGCATAGGTTGAATAAATTATAAGAACAAAACATCTATTCCATTAAACAGGGTCTTCTTGTTAAATCCCCTTTCTGGCTACTGAACCATTCTCTAATCAAATACTTAGGGGCACTTTCCTTTGGTATGGCTTCTCACTGCCTCAGCTGCACAAGAACCTAACAAACCTGAGTCCAATGTTCCAATAGTTTTCTACTGTTACTCGTCTCTCTCCAAGTCTGTCATCTGGTGAGTCAGAATTGCCTAGATTTTAACCATGTTATTCTGTCAGCAGTCTGACACTGAGAATGAAGTCCACTACAGCTTAATGTTCTGTCTTAATCACCATAACCATACCTATTCTCTTCTCTATAAAGAGATCTCTCCAAAATCTCTTTTCCTCCCCTACCTGGTTAATACATACAGCTACATGAGGGGTACTGCGTATTTTCCATCATCTTTGGGGCAATATAGAGCAGCTTTCATATCTGTATAGCTTTTCAGTGTGGTCCCTCCCTGACCTTCTAGGAGAGATGGGGATAGTGTTCCACACATGCTGCACTATCTAGGCTTTTTCCATCATCAATCACCAAATCCTGAACTACAGCATCATTCATGACTCCAAGGGCCTCCAGGCCAGGAGAGGCACACAAAGGGAAATCAGATTGCCAGGAATCCTCATATCTTAGCTTAGGGCTCTGTAATGATATTCCTAACCAATACCTGGATTCTTCAGGAGTGTTGAGAAACCAAGATAATTAAATGTTTTAGAAAATAATTTAATAGCTATCATATATTTATGATATCAAACATCACACACACACACACACACACACACACACACACACACACGTCTTTGTTGGTCTTCACTTCTTAGAGGAAAGATGCCAAAGGACTTCTCATGGTATTCTGGCTGAGTCTTCTTCCAATGACTCATGCTGATTCAGCAGAGTCTTGCTGTTTCTCTTAGATCATGCCACCACTGCTGATTTGTGTTTGGTGTTTGCCATTGAACTGGACTGCTGGTATCCTAACAGCAAAGAGTGGAATCACCCCCCCCCCCAAGGAACTATTTCTAAACAGGTCCACAATGCCCTTTTCCTCTTAACCTTCTTTTTCTCCTACCTCTAGTTGGTGGGTTAGAAGGGAGTTTGAAGTGTTTAAGAACCCTAAATAAAGTAGGTTTTGAAAAATATCTAAGCCTACAAATCTCTGTGCCATTTTTCCCTATCCTTTGATCTACCAGATAGAACCACATGTGATGTAATCTGTATCTAATTTTCCCAGACAATGAACCCCATGAATGTAGATCACTCTGTTTATCTGATACCCAGAAGGTGCCAAATACATATTGTAATTGGTCATTATCACTGACCTTTTAAAGAAAATCAATGATATGATCAAGTGTCATATGGCAGTATGATAGCTGTCATATGGTTGTAGCATATTATTGATGAAATGTCTGCAAAAGGGTGTGAATGACTTCACACAAAGCTCGATGCTGATCTAACCAAGAGAAGTGGCTTGTGGGGATTTTTCAGGTTTTCTTGAATATACTTACATCACATCCTCATTGTCTTCTCATTGTGGAGGCAGGTTGGGGACAAAGAGACAGAGGGAGAAAATGCACACATATGTGTTGCTTAGTAACACTTTTAATAACTCCCATTGCATCTGCAAGTGCTTGCCTTCACCACTGAAAATTACATGTGCTACAAATATCTGACACAAATCCCTATGCTGACTATTATATTAGACGTCTAATTTGGTGTTTGAGGGAGCACTGTAGGCTGTGCATGTGTTCAGGTGAAGAAGAGCAAAGCCTTGACAATGGATAAACTGGCATGCTTGTCTTTCTAACACAACGGTAGGTAAGAGCATCCTGAAGACCTAATAAAATTTATGATTTATGTAGTGTTCAAACTTTAGTCTCTGAAAAGTAAAATACCCATTAGTAAATTAAATATATCTCATTTTGAACTAAAAGTTAGAAACTCTTAGCTCCATGTGGTAGCACACATCTATGATTCTATGATCTATGATTCACTGGGGAGGCCAGCCTTGTCTACACAGAGAACTTTGTGACAGCCAGAGCTACATAGTGAAATCTTGTCTCAAAAACTAAGATATATATATATATAGGTTAAATATAAGATTTATAGCATAAAACAGTACTTCTGAAAACACATTTAAATTAAAAGGTTATTTTCTTTATGTCAAATTCTATTGGGTTTTTATGTTAAACTCTACTATGAACATCTACTGAGTATCTGTGATGTATAGGTTATTAACCCCCATGGTTCCCTTCTAAAAAGAAGATTAAATGCTAGCTGCAAGCAGGAAGAGAAACTTGAGTCATAGAGTTGCCAATGTTGTAAAGACATTGGTGACCTACATTTGTATAGCACTTTGAAGTGATGGTTTATACTCACAGGCAGAAAGACAGCTCGGGGACTCTCACAGTAATGCAAATGAAAAGGAGATGTAGAATAAGGTCTTAAATGGAGTGAAAGAGAACTGTCACTTATTGGGGACCTACAGCACATTACACACTCACATCCATTAGTTCATACATCTGTTCCAAAAGAATTATTGAATAACTGGTGTGTGCTAGGGAGATGCTACTGCTTCGATGGAGATGGAATGAAGTCTCAGCTCCAGGAACTTTGCATTTTAAGGGAAAGTAAAAATACATATAGAAGATGCTGGACTTCCATAAGCAAAGTCCTCTGTGAAGAAAACAGGCTTCTCATTTCATGGAATAGTATTCCAAACTTCTAAATAGCCAAGTTGCTCAGGGTTAGAGTCAAGATGGAAACTACTTAAACCTAGCTGCAATACTTGTGTCCTTTAGGCAAGCTGCCACTAGGGCTGATCATGCAACCATGAAGTGATAATGTAAAATGCCTATCACTTAACTCTGACCTGTTCTTGAGCCTGAGTCTAGAAATTTCTGAAGTGATTGACTACAAAGCACAGATAAAATGCTAGTACTTCAAAGAGGTGCAAACTGTCAATAGTTTTGATCTAAGTTCTGAGAGAACCGAATAGACAAGTCCCAGGCTCTTCACTGAACCAGTGCCTCTAAGAGCCATAAGAAATAAAAAGAAAAACAGGAGCCTACTTCCCCACCCCAAGCCTTTCTTCAGTAAGTTGTATTTCTTACAACTTTGCAGAAAAGGAAAGGAATATATACAATATCAGAGTTCAACTCGCTAGAGAAAGCATTTCATTTCAAATGGAGAGTGTGAGTTACTTACTTTAAAATCAGAAGTGATTTTAATTTTTAGCTAGATGTTTCTAACAAGACAGAAGGCGATATACATTTAAAGTAAAGTTGCTTATCAGGTGTGGTGTGGCTCCCCTGAAATGTCACTGCTTGGGGGGCTAAGACAGAAGGTCAAGTCAGCAACAGCCTGAACAACCTCACAAGACCTTGTCTCCAAAAAAAAGTAAAAACTTAATCCCTGAATTAGTCATCAATTTCTCAGAATTGTCTAAATAAAATTACTCACAGAGAATGGCCACAACCATGGAGGTCTTCATCCTCTCAGACTTTTAGGCATGTAGGGTTTTTATTCCCTAAAAAATTATATCAGCCAATATATATTAATCAGTGATTGTTTTAACACATCACTAACGGGCTCTTGTCACAGTTCTGCAATGTCAGCAGCAAAGTTTGCAAATTTTAAACTATTCATTATTTACCACTTATTGGGCCAATTTTTACATCAAAACATTAGCCTATATTGTTCTTTCTTTGACTGTGTACTGCCCTGTGATGAGCCTCCACGGACCTTATGACACTAAGCATTTGGTTTATTCATTCTTTAACCTGAATTCCCAAAGTAGAATTTTATATTTACTAACATTTACATACTCTCCGAAATGGCATGCCTACAAGTTTTGTCCTTGGAATTGATCTTTGAAGGTATTACTTTCCCCACATCCACATCTAAATAACAGGCCTTTTCAACATTGGCCAATATTCTACATAAAAAAAAAAAACAGTATCTGACTGCAATTTTAATTTGCATTTCTTTCACTAGATTAACCACCTTTTCATATGTGGGCTGATCGCGTCTCTGTGTGACTTATGATCCATTTTTTAAAGCTTCTATCTGTGTCACATTGATTTATAAGAGTTTTTCATCAGAGATATTAGGAATAGACCAGGTGTGGTGGTAGGCATCTTTAATCTCGGCACTTAGGAGACGGGGCGGCCAGATCTCTAAAAGTTTGGGGCCAACTTGTTTACATAGTGAGTTTCAGGCCAGAAAAGGATACTTAAAAGAGACCTTGTCTCACAAACAACAACAACAACAAAGATTAATTTGAGGGTGGGATGGGGAGGCTGCAAACAGTTTCCCATTTTTCATTTATATTCAATTATTAATATTATAATACTTTTATTTTTCTATAATACTTTTAAAACCATAGTTATTACATATTGTCACTTAATCAAACCTAACTTTTTAATGTAATTTTCATGTACCTCAAAACATTTTTATTATTTAGTTATTTATTTATGTTATGTGTATTAGTGTTTTGACTGCATGTGTGTCTATGCATGACTTGTGTGCCTTGGTGCTCCTGGTGCCTGTGGAGACATTCAGTCCTCTGACAATTGAATTAACAATGCTTGGAAGCCACCACATGGGTTCTGGGGATCAAATCCGGGTTGTCTAAAAGAGCAGCCAGTGCTTCTAACCACTGAGTCATCACACCAACCCCTCCAAAAATTCTATTCAAAACCTTCACTCCAACCTTATGCTAATATTTTCACCGCTTTATTTGTTATCTATGGTTTTCTTTTCCTGCGGAAAAATATGTGTTTGTAACCTATTTCAGTTTTTAGTATCCCTATGTAAAAAGAAGTCAAGCATTCAAAGACATTTAGAATGAGGCTCAGGCAAAACTAGAAGATTAATACATCATGTAATTTTCTAAACCTATTTCTGGGAATTTATCTTAAAGAAATTATAGATGCATGCAAAAATATCACTTACCAATTGTTCCACACTGCATTACTTGAAAATATTAATTGGAATACAGGGCCCCCAATGGAGGAGCTAGAGAAAGTACCCAAGGAGCTGAAGGGGTCAGCAACCCTATAGGGGGTTCAACAATATGAACTAACCAGTAACTTCCCCTCCCAGAACTGTCTCTAGTTGCATATGTAGCAGAGGATGGCCTAATCGGCCATCAATGGGAGGAGAGGCCCTTGGTCTTGCAAAGATCATATGCCCCAGTACAGGGGAATGCCAGGGCCAGGAAGCAGGAGTGGGTGGGTTAGGGAGCAGAGCGGGGAGGGTATAGGGGACTTCCGGATAGCATTTAAAATGTAAATGAAGAAAATGCCAAATAAAAAAATGAAATGAAAAAGAAAAAAAAAAAGCTATTCCCTCAAGACAGAGGACAAATCACAGGTAAATGACCACATCGTGTGACTCTCTCCCTACCCAGAATCCAGGCTAGGACTATGATGGTTCTCCCTGCAAACCAGGGGCCATCTGTATAAGGAATTTCTAAACCAAAAATTGAAGACTTGGGTCCAGTTTTCCTACATAAAAACTTAGAAAGCCTTTTAGCATAATGATGTATATAACAAATGGCATTCAGTCTCATGCTCCAGGCCTTAACCTATTGCCTCCCTAGGTAGATGTGACAGAAGCCGATCCCAGCTATGGGCCAGAGAAACCACACCAACGTGAAAGAATTTGTTTTCCTGGCACTTACTCGCTTCCGGGAACTGGAGTTCTTTTTGTTCTCGGTCTTCTTTCTTGTGTATGTAACAACTGTGCTGGGAAACACCCTCATTGTGGTTACCATCACTGCTGAGTCCCGCCTCCACACTCCTATGTACTTCCTCTTGAGGAACAAATCCATTCTCGATATTGTTTTTTCATCTATCACAGTCCCCAAGTTCCTGGTGGATCTTTTATCAGAAAGGAAGGCCATCTCCTATAATGGTTGTTTGACACAGATCTTTTTCTTCCACTTTGCTGGTGGGGCAGATATTTTCTTCCTTTCTGTGATGGCCTATGACAGGTACCTTGCAATTGCTAAACCCCTGCACTATGTAACTATTATGAGGAGAGAGGTATGGGTGGCCTTGGTGGTGGCCTCCTGGGTGGGTGGTGGTTTACATTCAATTGTCCAGATAATTCTAATGCTTCCACTCCCCTTCTGTGGCCCCAATACCTTGGATGCATTTTACTGTGATGTACCCCAGGTGGTGAAGCTGGCCTGCACTGACACCTTTGCCCTTGAGCTTCTCATGATCTCCAACAATGGCCTGGTGACCCTGCTGTGGTTCTTCCTGCTCCTGGGCTCCTATACCATCATTCTGGTTATGCTCAGAACCCGTTCTGGAGAGGGACGGAACAAGGCTCTCTCCACCTGCACCTCTCACATCATGGTGGTGACTCTCCATTTTGTGCCCTGTGTTTACATCTATTGCCGGCCCTTCACCACCCTGCCCATGGACACAGCCATATCTATCAATAACACTGTCATCACGCCCATGCTAAATCCCATGATCTACACTCTCAGGAACCAAGAGATGAAGTCAGCCATGAAGAGACTGCAGAGGAGGCTAGGGCCTTCTGAGAGCAATAAGCTTGGGTGAGCCATCTGGTGGAGTCCAGAAGTCTAAGGCTAATTCAGTTCTCTGCATCTGCTACTCTAAGAATAAGAGAAAGCTGGTTCTATATATCTTCTGTGATATAGATGTCACCATATGCCTTCTATGATACAAACATACAAATCCGTTAGAGAGAATATGGAAATAAAATGAAGAGATGAGTCTAGACAATCTGTGCAACCTGACTTGAGTACAGGGGAGAAGTCCATGCAAAATAATTGACATCAATCCCATAAGTACTACTACGCTGTCATCTGTTGCTCTCCTGCCAACCCTTCCCTTGCTGTACCATCTCTGATGCAGAACAACACTACTGTCAACAAAGTTATCAGAGAAGGAAGGTCAATGTCATGAAGATGGCAGTTATAAAAGTCAGAATGGCTGCCAATGCATGTACACATTGGTCAATTATATTTTTTAAATTATTTTATTTATTTACATTCCGAATATTGCCCCCCTTCCAGGGTGCCCCTACCAGAGTTCTTCTCCCCATCCCCATCTCCATCCCCTTGCCTCTGAGAGGATACTACTCCACCCACCCACCCATTCCCCTCATCCCCTAGTCCCCCTATTCCCACACACACACACATGCCTGCCAGCATTCCCCTTCCTTGGAGCATTAAGTTTCTACAGAATTAGGTATATACTCTTCCACTAAGGCCAGACAATGCAGTCCTCTGCTACATATGTGTCAGGGGCCACAAACCAGCCCATGTATGCTCTTTGGTTGGTGGCTTAGTCTCTGAATATTTATCAATTTTTAAAAATGATTTTACATGAGTGCAGTATTGTAAATTTATTTCATCAATTAGTGAAAAGAGAAGGAATGATTTAAATTGGGTTAAATCTAGTGTGTGTCTGTGCATATATAAAAATATATATATATATCTAAAGCCTGGCAGTTGTGGTCCCATGCCTTTAATCCCAATATCCTGGAGGCAGAGGCAGATGAAGCTGTCAGTTCAAGGCCAGCCTGGTCTACAGAGCTAGTTCCAGTAACTCGAGGACTATACAGAGAAACCTTGTATCAAAAAACAAAATGAGAGAAAACAAAAACCTTTATCAATTTCCAGCTATCTTATATTCTTCATTCCATTCAACTGATTTGTCCACTGAAATTACCTTGAAGTTACACAGGCAGTTTGTAGGTGTACCTGTAACAAATCTATGATGTCACTGTGTAGGTCAAAGAACAACCTCTGGGATCAATCCTCAGGAGCCAACCACCTTATTCATTGAGACAGTGCCTCTCACTAGCCTGGAGCTCACCTATTCAGCTGGATCAGTAGCTGCTAGATCTGTGAGCTACAGGGATCTTCTTGTCTCTGCCTCCCCAACCCAGAGATTTCAGCCTGCACCCCCACCTCACCCAGCTTTTTCAAGTGGAATCTGAAGATCAAACTTAAGTCCTCATACTTGGGAGGCAAACATCTTACTGAGTGAGCCATCTTGCCAGCACCTTCCAGGACTTTGAAATAAAAGGGTGGATTTTTGTCTAAGTATTAGTAAACTATCCAAGACAGTTCATCACAATTCAAAATAAACAAACAAACAAAAAATAGCTAAGAAATATCTTCTACCACCAAGCCCTATTTTAATAATGGTATTCTATGAAAAGAAACATGTATGTAGGGTCATTTGCAAATGACTATTAAATTTTTTTTTTGGAATTCACCTCTATACCACAGGAAGGATTTCAGCTGTGGATATGTAAAGATAATCTTCCCTCTGGGCTTGCTTCAAATTTCACTCTCTGTCTTCTTCAGTCATTCAAAATTGGGGGGGGACGGCATGTAAGAAAGTTCAAGAAATTAAAGCACATTGAACAACTTTTCTTACAAAGTACCAAACTGATATAACGCTTAAGATTTAGTCAAGAAGTTTCTAGAAGATAATGTCCATTTGTGGTTCTTCCTGACCCCCATAAGACAAAGCAGCTTGCAACCAAGACGTGTAATCACAGGACAATGCTTCTTAGTTTTTCTTTTTTATTTATTGTTTCCAATTTTCATACACACACCTGTGTGTGTGTGTGTGTGTGTGTGTACACGCGCGCTCATGTATACATCAAAGTCCTGTGTGTGTATGTTTGTGTGTATACAGAACTTTGATATCGCACGTATACATTATCCTCTCTTCTCTCCCACTCCTACAAATTCCTTCTTCTCAAGAATAGCTCCTCCTACTTTCATGCCTTCTTTTTTATAACCTACTGAGTTTGATGAGGATTGTTTATATGAGTATAGGTGGAGTCACTTATTTGAGCAATACAAACTTACTAGTAGCAACAACACCAAGAATATGATTTCTCCATACCCCAGTAACAAATATTCATGGGCCCTGTCTTGAACAGGTCTTATGCATGTTAACCATAATGTTGTGAGTTCATGGGTGCGACAGCCGAGTCATGTCCAGGAGACAACATTTCTCAGCACTCTTTCTATCCTCCAGTTCTTACATTCTTTCTGTGGCCTTTTCTTTGGTGGTCCCTGAGCAGTGAAGTGGGTGATATAGAAGTCTTGTTTAGGGCTAAGTCCTCAACAGTCTCAGGACTCTGATGTATCTTTGAAACGTTCTTAAATTCCTTTCCCTTCATGAGTTTTCTTAAGTATTTTTCCTGATGGCCTCCACATATTTCCCACCAAAGATACATTATGTATCGTTTCATATACCAATATTCATTGAGGAGACATGTCATTGAAGTGGCTAGAGTGGTTTTGCTTCCCATTCCCCACAAATAAATTGTGCCTTTGTACTCATAAGAAATGAGTGGTCCTATGACATTAGATTCTAATAGACAAATCTTTCTCAAAAAGTCAGAGAACAGAAGGATGCATTGTTTTGTGCCTTCCACAGCCTTTGAAAAATTTTAAAAACAGCTGTCCTGATTAGTTTTAACAACTTGAAACAACTTAGAAATGCTAAGAAACAACTTAGAAATTGAGAAGCTGTTTTAAACAAATTGGCCTATGTACATGTTTATTGGAGTGTATCTTGATTGTTAACTGATATAAGAGAATCCAGCCCATTGTGGAAAAAAAAACATTCCTTAGGCAGGTTGCCCTGAAGCAAAAGAAAAATAAAAAAATAAAAAAAGCTATCTGAAGATAAGCATGCCAGTCAGCAAACAAAGTATTACCCAGCTACAGTTATACTTCTTTGGCTGTGAAGTACATTCTGTTATTAAAGGTGTTGCTACATGGAATAACAAGTTGGCCTGCTATCAAGGTTCTACCTTGACTTCCTCAGTGATGGACAGTGACCTAGAATCATAAGCTGAACAAACCCTTTCCTCCATTAAGTTGCTTTTGGTTGGGATATTTTATAATAGGAAGAAAAAAATGAAACTAGGACAGCCATATGGATACTTACTACTTCATAAGCAAATTAAAATATGTTAGTTTAAAAAGGGAGAAGGGAAATATCATTTATGGCTAGATAATTGTGCTTCTGGAAGCTATGAGTTATAAAAACTTCAGTGCCAGGTGGCATACCTCCTTAGAATCTGTTTCTCAGAGAGCCACTGCCCACCCTCCAAAAAGAAATAGTACAGATTTATCATTCTTCTTCATAGTCTACTAGATGATAAGATTATATTGCTAAAGACATTTTACACTTTTGTTATAAGATATAAAAAAAATCAGGCAGGAATTCAGCTGTGTAGCTCTCCACATTCTCTAGTTTTCATGTTGTCAAAAGGTAGTACACAGGCTGCTGGGTGGGGGAAGTCATCAACAGACTTACTCAACTTTGAACTCTATGAACTATGATACTAACAACCAGGAAAAAATGACCCCACTAGTGCAATAGCAGTACAACTGTTGTGGTGGGTAACCGACTATTCTTGGAAAGCCACTGGCAACCCCCCAAACAGTACAGATTTATCATTCTTCTACATAGTCCACCCACAGGAAAGAAATCAAGCCTGGTACTGTAAACTTTGTCAAAAATCCAGGGCTTGATGGGGCTAGAGTCTCATAATCCTATTGACATTGAAACTGCCTTCTAAGTATTTACATTTATACACATAGACAAATACTACAACCAGCCATAGAGAAGCTTCTTTTTGCCATGAATTGTACTAAGTGCAGAGACTTATGTCTATTCAAGGTACTGAGAATAAGTTACAGTTAAGTGCTCTGCCCTGAATAGAACATTTATACTACCTTCCCTCTCAAAAGCTCATAGGACATCATGGAAAAATAAGGACAACATAAACACCAGAGAGTCTGGGGAAAGGATATGAAGTACTATCCTCCTGGCATGACACAGCCATTCCAATCATGACCCTATAGGAGACAGAGCTGTCTGCACTAGCCCTGCACAAGACTGTACCTGTAATCAAGTAGTCATAGATCGAGGAAGGGCTCATAGAACCCTACCTACCTCTTATGAACTATTGGCTAGTAATGGATTCTGCAAAACGGGCAGTTATTGTCTTCAGTTGTATACCAAACAGTGAGCCCATCAGCTTCAACTGGATAATTCCACACTCATGCTTACACACATAACCCTGGTTAAACTCAGTGGATCACAAAACACAATGAAACATATCATTATGGTAGACAGGGAGTAGTAGAAAGGAAGGAGAGTTGACAAGGGTGGAAGGGAGACTAGAAGTGGTGGGTATAAGAGTAATCAGAATGCATGTGTAAAATTATCAAAGAACAAAAAATTAAAAAAAATAATGTGAATAGTAAAGAAATGTGAACACATTTACCTGGGTTCACATGAGTGATTTGTGAGTAATTAGTTAGAAAGTCTCTAATAGCTCCCGCTGGGACCATGATACTCAGAAGAATGACCATTCTATTTCAGTGCTCTCACATGCAAATTCCATTTGCTCGTGTTCATATTAAGTTTGGGATTCAAAAAAACAGTGCCCATGGCAAGTTTGGGATAGGAAGGGAAGTCACAAAGATGTGACTCCCAAGATCTGTCCTTCCAAGGTGAAGGCTAAAGAGATGACATTGAAGCCAGCCATGGCAAATCTTCATAAGGCCTTCACTTGTGAACACAATGTTTCTCTCTACCATCTACACTGAGATCTTAATGGTGTGTATTCATGGTTGGACACTGAAGAATTTAGGTAAGGACACTGAACTGTCAGAGTGTGGCATGCCATAGGTTGTGCAGAATAACAATTGAGAATAATGTAGCTAAGGTGCTTCAGAAATAACCAAGAAGTCAGGCACGCCTTCAGGAGAAGGAGCAACAGACACGGGCTCAGCATAGCAAAAGAGAAGGAAGGATTTGCTGGGAAAACAATTAGTTGGGGAAAAGTCATGTTTTGTCCCAGTTTAGGATTTAGGATGATCCTTGAGGATCATGAAACCTTTCTCTACAAATTAATTGCCTCCTTTTAAAATCCCCAAATTCTCTTTTAAAACTAGGACCATTTCAGAGGCAAATTTATATGCGTACTTTGCCAATGGCTGACTGAGTCTCCTTGATTTAATCCATAAACAGAAATATTCTGAAGCACAAAGATCCAGCAACGAAACTTTTGTTCCATTTGACCAGTTCCCACAAATCTGTTCAAACAAAATAGAATAAGTTGGCTCAAAGAGAGAGAAGCATTTTATATTTATATTTGGTTTTTTTGAGACAGGGTTTCTCTGTATATCTCTGGCTGTCCTGGAACTCACTTTGTACACCAGGCTGGCCTCGAACTCAGAAATCTGCCTGCCTCTGCCTCCCAAGTGCTGGGATTAAAGGCGTGTGCCACCACTGCCCGGCCCATATTTATTCTTTACACCTCTTCATGAAGTAAATGTTATGCTTTCCCAGATTTACAAAGAAATCTGGAAGAACCTAAAGGATTCATTCCAAGTAAGAACAAGAAGGAGGAAGAAACAGAATTCCAAACCAGTTATGTCCTGTTCTTAAGTCCTTAACTTTGTCCTGTAATAATACAATCAAGAAGCCCAGTAAAACATGGTTTTCTCAAGATCAGGGAACTACTTTGTAATCTGCATCAGGAGAAAACATCTTTATCTTTCGTCTTTGATACCAAGACAGAAAGATGAGCAAAATAGTTTCTTAAAGACTGGGCCTGCAGCTCAATGGTAGAGTACTTGACTTGAGTGCTGAGGACCTAGGTTCAATGACTGGAGAGCTAAGACAGGTAGACACAGTTAGTTTTATCTACATAATTTTTCAAGATCATTGGTTTCCACAGCTTGCCTAAGCATGCTTCTTAGCTGGGCACTGACCAGGAACTATATATCTGTATGATGGTGGCAGGTAATTACATCAAATTCAGATGCTAAGTGTAAATACATCTCTCCACTCTTAGTAAATGTTTGTCCTGTTGTCACCATTGTAGGCCTCCTCCTCGGACATTATTGAGGAATTGAAAGTCAAAGGTGACTTTACAACTCATTTGTTAGGTGATTTTCTGCATATCAAGAATTATTATCCTTCTATACTTTATCTTTAAGCTAGAATAGTCCCGGCTGACCTGATCAGTCCCAACTGGTCTGAGAAAATATAGCAAAGGAAAATTCCTCTCAATCATAATAAAAGAACAGACAAGCTATCAAAGAATATGTGGAAGCTGTCATTATGTCCCCCTGTGGTAGAGTGAATGCCAGAAATTATAAATTCCGACTTGAGCAGACATTATTTGATATTTCTTCATTGGAAGGGCAAAGAAGGAAATTTACCTTACCAACTGTCAACATCACTCCAGTGATATCAGGTTCTGGAGGAGGAAAAAGACCAGGGTTTTGAGAAAGAGGGAGAGTTGTCCTTCAGACAGGAGAACTACTCATACATTAGCAGAGCAGTGTGGTAGAGGTCTGAGTGCGAAGCTTCAGTCCTGTCAGACAAAGAAAGATGTCTGATCTTAAATGTTCCTTTTGCAAGATTTCACTTTACTTTTTTAACTCTGTGTATATGTGGAGGCAGTCTGTGCTCACATGAGTGCAGGCGCTTGGAGAGTCCAGAACAGGACATCAGATCTCTGGAGCTGAAGTTACTGGGAGTTGTGAGCTGTCTGGCCTAGATACTAGAAACTAAACTGGAGTCCTCTGCAATGCAGCAAGTGCTCTTAATCTCCAAGTCGTCTCTCCAAATCCTGACTGTGGTGGTTTCAATATGCTTCACCCAGGGAACGGACCTATTAGAAGGCGTGGCCTTGTTGGAGAAAATGTGTCACTGTAGGGGTGGACTTTAAGACCTTCCTCCTGGCAGCCTGCAGAGGATACCAATCTTTTTCCTGTTTGTCTTCCAACAAAACCATAGAACTATGAGAATCTGTAGAATTCACCAGAGCCATGCCTGCTAGAATGCTGCTATGCTTCCTGCCATAATGATACTGGACTGAACTTCAGAACCAGTAAGCCAGCCCCAATTAATTGGTATCCTTTACAAGAGTTGCCTTGGTCATAGAGTCTCCTTACAGCAATGGGAACCTAAATTAAGACACCAACCTTAAGGGTTTCTTCAGGAAGAAATCATGCAATTAAAGAATCAGGTCTACTTAATATATGAATAAAACTGTCTCTAATGACATTCTTTGTCATCTTTTTATTGTTGTTGTTTAAATGCCATCATTTATCCCCAAACTATGAGAATCTATAAAATGAAATTTTAAACTTAAAGGGTGTCATTTGTGTGATGTAGCATGTAAGAGGTGAAAGAAAGGTGATGGACTCAAATTCCTTTGTGACAGGGAGACAACGGTGGTAAAATTCACCCTTAGAAGTGCTTGGGAAAAGTTAGGATGGAGTACCTTACATAAATCAGTTTTAGATTTGTGTGTCCTGAAATTAATAGGAGGTGGGAGGTAGTAAAAGACCCAGGAATGAAGATCCAGGAGAAATTTGTACTATTACTCTTCCACTGACTTTCCATATTACCTTAGAGTTTTTGTTTTCTTTCATTGTGCTGAATTTGGTATCACTAAAGTGAGATAATAACACAGTCAGCTATTGGATGGAACACAGGGCCCCCAATGGAGGAGCTAGAGAAAGAACCCAAGGAGCTGAAGGGGGCTGCAACCCTGTAGGTGGAACAGCAATGTGAACTAACCAGTACCCCCTGAGCTCGTGTCTCTAGCTGCATATGTAGCAGAAGATGGCCTAATTGGCCATCATTGGGAAGAGAGGCCCCTTGGTCTTGCAAATTTTATATGACCCAGCACAGGAGAAGGCCAGGGCCAAGAAGTGGGAGTGGGTGGGTAGGGGAGCAGGGGCGGGGGGAGGATGTAGGGAACTTTTGGGATAGCATTTGAAATGTAAATAAAGAAAATAATAAAAAAATTTTAAAAAATAAAGTGAGATAATAAAATCTATCCCTTGAGCCTCAGAATGATATTAAGAAACACTGTATTTAAACGTGGTGGTTTCAAAAATAATAACCTCTATCCATATGGATCCATATTATGTTATTAGAGACTGACAATTCATTTCAGTGGCTGTAAGACAGACAGACAGACAGACAGACAGAGCACACAAATATGAGAGTACATACATGACACTGCCAAGGTATGGAAGTCAGAGAGCAACTTGTAGGAATTTGTTTTCTCCTTCCACCATGTAAGTTCTGAGAAATGGACTCAGGTCTTCAGACTTGGCAGAATATGCCTTTACATGCTGAGCCAATTCACTGAACCCTCAGTGGCTTTTAAACTTTAGAAACAAAATGTAGTAACATTTGGCTATTTGGATTTTCAGAGCTAGATGTAGCTTAGAAGTTTGGCTCATACGGCTCTCTAGAGTTTCTAGAGGTAAGTTGTAGCAGAATTCACAAGTCCCCACTAAGTACAATATGAGAACAAATGGTCTAGTCTAAAGAACAACTTGCAAGTTCCTAAAGAACATGCTGCAATTGCATTTCTGTGCATGTTCTGTCTCTATGGGATGCAAATCTTACTTTATTGCTTCAATAATTCTATCATTTCCTTCAAAGGTATAGACAGAGGAGGGAGTAACATTCAATGGAGCTGGGAAATCACACCAAGGTGACTGAATTTATTTTTTGTGGCATTACCCAGTCTCAAGAACTGAGCTTACTCTTATTTTTCCTTTTATCTACTGTTTATATAACAACAGTGTTGGTAAATGTCACCATCATGGTCACTGTGACCTGGGAGTCCCGCCTCCACACGCCCATGTACTACCTGCTTCGAAACCTCTCTGTGTTGGACATTTGCTTCTCCTCCATTACTGTTCCAAAGGTTTTAGTGGACCTTCTCTCAAGAAGAAAGACCATCTCTTTCAATGGCTGCTTCACTCAGATCTTTTTCTTCCATCTGCTTGGTGGGGCAGACATTTTTTCTCTCTCTGTGATGGCATTTGATCGATACATGGCCATCTTCAGACCTCTGCACTATGTGACCATCATGAGTAGAGGGCGGTGCACAGCCCTCATCGCAGCCTCCTGGGTTGGAGGCTTTGTCCACTCAATTGTGCAGATCTTTCTCTTACTCCCACTTCCTTTCTGTGGACCCAATGTTGTTGATAGTTTTTACTGCGATGTCCCACAGGTCCTCAAACTCGCCTGTACAGACACCTATGTTCTTGAGCTCCTGATGATCTCAAACAATGGCCTGATCACTACGCTATGGTTTGTTCTTCTCCTTGTATCCTACACAGTCATCTTGACAATGTTGAGGTCACACACAGGAGAGGGAAAGAGAAAAGCCATTTCTACCTGCACCTCCCACATCACTGTGGTCACCCTGCACTTTGTGCCCTGCATCTATGTCTATGCCAGGCCCTTCACTGCCCTCCCCATGGACAGAGCTGTTTCAATCACCTTAAATATAATTGTTCCTGTCCTGAACCCAATGATCTACACCCTCAGGAACCAGGAGATGAAGGCAGCCATGAAGAGACTCAGGAAAAGACTCATACTTTCTGAGGTAGAATAGTCCCATTACTTATTGTGGAAAAGGGAAACATATAATTGAGTCTTTTCATGTTGGGACTCAGCTATGTATAATTAACTATAGTAATATGGTGTGCATATGAAGGATATGACTCATAAAACTGTTTGTAAACATGGACATCAATAGAAAGTTAAGCAAGAAGAATATAACCTTTGAAGAGAGACTAACAGAAAGCAAAGAATAAACACGAACTATAATAGAAGCACCTGAGTTGCCTATCAATGGTCTGTAGGATGGGGTTTTAATTTTGACACATACAAGGGTCATCAAAATTCTAGGTCTCTAGCACCTATACCTCCATTTATTAGCCATTATTCTATGACTTGGGGGGTCTTCTATGAATTGAACAGTGAGTGATTTCTGCCTTCCTTTTTAAATCAACAAATGATTGTTATAAATGGTTTTTAAAGATTCCCTGCTGTTGTGCATTCTCTATGACTGTCAAAAGTAACTGTGCACTTGACTTACAGTCTGCCTTTGGAAAACCTTTACATATAAATACATAAAGAGCAAGAATCTAGAACTAGTTGCCTTACACTTAACGTCCAACTTGTACATATTGATTTGAGTGTTTGAAAAATAAAAATTTATATCCGACACAATAAATAAATATTTTTGTTATGGTTATGTATATACTGTTTTGCAGATTCCTTTACTGTGGTATGTTAAAATGCAATAAAGTTATCAAATTAACACATCTAATTCCCCTTTATAGTTTCAATGTCTAGATAGAACCCGGTCCATTTCCTCATAGTAAATCTCACTTGAATCCAGGATGAGAGAAACAAAGACATGTGAAAGTAGGGTTATTTATTTATTTATTTATTTATTTATTTATTTATTTGGACACTGGGTATCATTTTTAGTACAGGGTGGACTGGAACTACAGCCTCTCAGGATTATGCGTATCAAAAAAAATCAAAAACTTTGTTAGAACCTGTGTACACAATATGGTGATTACAACAGGGACAAGTAGTATTTGCAGAAGCATCTTCATTTCAACTTCCTATCTCTCTGTGTGAATACAGGGAGCTCTAGAAACTAAACTCCCAGCAATCCTATACAGAAGAGCAAAGTCATTTCCTATGTCCTCCTTCTGTACCTATGCATCTAGGAAGGCTGAAATAAAGGATCCACTCAATGAACCTAATAATTAATAATAGGATCATAACTAATAATAATATACATCCCATATCTAATTTATTAACGACCGATAGACATTGGAAGTTATAAGTCGTAAGAGTTAGAAAATAATTCTTTGAGCATAATGCATGCCGCATTGTTTCCTTGTGGAGCAGATGAAACCCAAACACACTGATATTTCTGTAGGAAGGTGGGGACTAGTCCTAAGATGGGCAAAAGTATATCCAAAGACTATGCATGAATTCATGTTAACTCGAACAAAATCATGCCTTAAACTTGGGTCGGGTAAGGACAAGCTTTACTAGCAAGAAACTGTACGTTAGAGAAAAATAGAACATAATGTGAAAGCTTATGCATAGCTTTTTCAAATATGAGTAAAAAATGAAACTGAAAGCTGAAAGCAGATTTATGACCAGAATGAAGCGTCTAGAAGTGCAAATTATAATGAACTAAGAAGGGACTACTCATGGACAAAGACAGAACAGTTCACTGGGATGTCACTGACAGACGTGGGGAGGAAAGCAAATTAACGTGATAAATGCTGAGTATAACAGGAGTTCCTTAAGAAAATATTAAGACTGCAGAAATACTGGGCTTCATTCTGCCTTGCCCCTGGAGTGCCCAAAGCACTGCTAGCACGCTGCTCAGGGGAGGCAGACCGTAATGGGCGTCCTCATTTCCCTGATTTCCTGGGTGGAAAGCAGCAGAGTGTGGGACGATTGCTGTGTTTCCCTGTCTCTTGTGTACCCAGGCGCCACTGACAAACCTCTGGGAGTTGGGAACTGGGTCCCTGGTCTGAGCTTCCACTTGGCATCCATTCGCCAGGAAGGAAGAGGAAGGCAGAACCATGGACAGGGGTGGAAGTAGTTAGTTTGGTTCCCAGTTAGTGCTGACAGTAGGAGAGGCTGGGAAAGAAAATCTCCAGTGGACAGGCTGAGCTCTTTCCAACCAAAGCTTCCCCTTTCAGTGATCCTTGATGAAGAGAGCCCTTGCTTCTTCAAGCTGCTTTACTTGATGGTGGGTGTGAACGCAAACACCTTATTCAGCGTGAACTAGGGAATAAATACCTTTTGCAGAAAGGAATGCCCAGGAAGGAAAGCTCACTGCTTAAACACTGGGGCCCACTAGATACCTTATTAGCACGAAGAACTACAGGTTGTCCTCTCAGTGAGGTGTCATGGCTACCGTGTTCCAGAGCAGGCAAAGTTATACAAATTGCTGGTCTCATCCTACCGCTCTGAAATTTGAGTTTCATGAGCTTTGGGTTCACTCAACCTTACCAGTTCTTCTGTCTGGTAACAGGGTCATTCGCCCCACACAGAAACACTATTTTAGGAGATAATAGTTGAGAAAAGTCCATAATTGATTAATTATACAGATGCTCAGACTAAAAAACATATCAAAATGGAATATAGAATGTGAGCTAAGCATATGTAGCAGAGGATGGCCTTGAATGGGAGGAGAGGCCCTTGGTCCTGTGAAGGCTCGATGCCAGTGTAGGGGAATGCCAGGACAGTGAGGGAGAAGTGGGCAGGGGGGAGCACCCTCATAGAAGCAGGGGGAGAAGGGATGGGATAGGAGATTTCTGGGGGGAAACCAGGAAAGGGAATAACATTTAAAATATAAAAAAATAAAATATCCAATAAAAAGAAAGTGAGCTGAACTGAAAAAATTTTCTGAGGACTCAATTGTACAATTAACCATGCAGAAGAAAGAATGAAAAAATGTTGATGACCACTGAGATTATCTGACCTGAGATAGATGGAGAGAGGGGGGAGAGAGGACAGGGAAGGGATCTGGGGTAGGGGGCAGTGTGTGAAGAGTGGGGAGTGGGAGAGAGGGCTAGGAGAGAGTATGAAAACAGGTGTGCTATCTCTGGGACAAGCCTGAGGCCTTGGGCAGATGGGGACACTCCCAGGAGTCTGTGTAGGAGACCCTAACTAAGACTTCTAGCAACTAGGGACAAGGAGACTGAAGGAGCCATCTTGTGTAACCAGGTAGTAATTCCAGTAGAGCCACCCACAAAATTTGTCCTTCAACCCAAAATTTGTCCTGCTTGCAAGATGTATACAGGGATAAAGATGGAGCAGAGAATAAGGGAATGGACAACCAATGACTGGGCCCAACTTTAGACCCATTCCATGGGAGAGAACTCACCCCTGAGACCATTAATGATGCTCTGCTATGCTTGCGGATGGGAACCTAGTATAACTGTCTTCTGAGGGCTTTATTCAGCAACTGATGGAAATGGATTCATACACCCACAGCCAAACATTAGGTAGAGCTCCAGGAATTTTTTGGAAGAGTCAGGGGGCGGGGGGACTGAGGAAGCCAGAGGAGTCAAGAACACCACAAGAAGACCTGCAAAGTCAACTAACCTGGGCCCTGGGGACTCACAGAGACTGAACCATCAACCACAGGTCATGCATGGGCTGGACCTAGGCCCCCTATATATTTGTAAATCATGTGCAGCTTTGTCTTCATGTGGGTCCCCTAACAATTGGAGTGGAGGCTGTCACTGACTCTGTTGCCTACCTTTGGATCCCTCTCTCCTTGTCTGGCCTGAATGGGAGAAGATGTGCTAAGTCCTGCTACAACTTGATGTGCCAGGGCAGGTTAGAACCCATTGTGTGTTGGGGGGGGGGGTCCCCTGTCCCCTTCTCTGAAGAGATGAGGGTAATCAGAGGAGTAGGTTGTAAAGGTGGGACTGGTGGTTGTGAGAGGAGGGAAGGGCTGCAGCCAGGATGGAAAGTAAAATAATTAGTGAATTAATGAAAAATAATTTAAGCTGTTTTTTTTTAAAAGGAAAGAAATTACATAGTCTGAACTTGCAAACTACATCTGCATTTAATGTCTCAAGAACCCAAATCCAGGGACTCATGCTTACCAGGCAGACACTCTGCCAACTAGGCTCCTTTCCCAGCTCCTGTAATAACTTTATTCTTATTCTGAAATAGAATCAAAGTAGGCTTGTAAAACACACACTGGGACAGGAGTGTAGCTCAGCCATACAGCGTCTATCGATCGCATATGAAGCCCTCAGTTTGATCCCTAAAGTTGACAATAAAAACAAAGTTGTAAATTAATCTTCGTGCTCTCCACAGTCTTTCCACGCACTCAATGAAAACTCTTGTAGCAACAAGCTAATGGGTTCCGCTGACTGATCGGTGCTGCTTCCCACCAGCTCACTAGACTAACTCCACGTTAGTCAAAGTGCCCAAAGACTTCCAAAGACTTGTCAGTCTCATAGCTAGAGAGGTGGGCAAGTGGTAAAGAGCACACACTGGACTTGCCCAGGACTTGAGTTGGTTTCCTGGATTCCTTGTTTTCCAGGGGCACCCAAAGCCTCTAGTATCCATAGGTACCTACACACACACACACACACACACACACACACACACACACATGAGACACCGTAGCTAAATAAATATTTATAAAACTCAGCACTCTCTCATTAGCTTTTTAGAGATAATCCACCACGGCGGGGCGGGGCAAGATGACATGGTGAAGGGTGGGTACTACTTTTGCATAGGATCTGAGTTCTGTTCCCAGCACCAACATTAGATAGCGCACAGATATCATAGGTATAGATGTCTATACCTTGAGCTCCAGGCAGATATGATGCTGTCTTCCAGACTCCACAGGTACCTGCACCCACGCATGGACACACGTTGGTAATTTAAAATAAATACATCAAAAATAAATGTCTCACTACTAAGTTGCTTTCTATTTTTAACTCTGGTTTGTTTTGTTTATGTTTTATCATCTAAAGTAATTCCATCATTAAATTTTGGGAGGCTTTTTTGAGACAGGGTCTCTCCCCATAGTCCTATCTGTTCTGGAGTTCATTATGCAGACCAGGCAGACCTTGAATTGTCAGAGATCCTCCTGCCTCTGCCTCCCAAGTGCTAGGATGCTAGGATGAAAGTTGTGTGCCAATACCTCCAGCTAATTTAATTTGTTTTAAAATAACTTTATCATCCCACTAGAATGGCAGAGGATATGTCTCTATCTCACTCTCTCACTCATTCCTGATCCCTAGAAGAATTAATGACATACTGAGAGGAGTAAGAGTCCTGTTCCTTAGGCTGGTCTCCATCTCACAATATTGTGGAGGCTGCTCTTAATCTTCTGATCCTTCTGTTTCTCCCTGGAGTGCTGGAATTATAGGTAAAAACCACTATGCCCAGCTTATGCAGTGCTTGACATTGAACCCAGGACGTCTTATATGTTGGAGAGATATTCAAGTTCCTGGGTGAATACTAAACTTTATCTTTTCTGCATGCTCAGTATAGGCTAGAAACTCCAAAGTTCCTATATTATTGCTAATTCCTTTTTGGTTTTTTTTGGATGAATGGAAACTCTTGCTTTGAGTTCATTTATTTATTCTTGCCCTGGTTTTATTTTTATCTTCAAATTCCATCCTTATATAACAAAATATAATAAATAAACTTGTTATTTACAAAATATAACAAAACATTGACATGTTTATTCAAATTCTTCCTCAACAAAGTGTATTGCATGGCCCAAAGGCTCCTCTTACTGTCTCCTTATGCATAATTTATGAAACCATTAATCCCTTTGAAAAGGGGCGCCTTTGTCTCCGTCTTTCTTTATATCAGTTGCTTTTTAATAAATACACTAGATGATGCTAGGAAAGAAAGAAAAAGTCAAACTAAGGGTGCGTGCAGCCCTGGATCACTGTGATGAGGCAGAGTTTGTGGCTCTAGAAATAGCAACAAACAGTTTTAGGGGCCTCTACTGTTTTCTGCTTGGTGAAAGGATTATGAAACCACTGGAGGGCCAATCTTTCTAACTTCTTCAAAGCTTGTTTCCATGTTACAAAGAAATATATTCAAATGTACATCTTTTATGCTTTTGAAAACAAGAAGTCAGAGCCTGGGCATGTTTCAGATATGTTGTTTGGCATGCTTTAACAGAGCAGAGTAAGTGGAAAGTGGGGGAATCAGATTGCTCTCTTATCATTAGATATCACAGACATGGATTTTGTAGCGGCTTTTTCTATATCAGGTCTCTGTTTCTTCACAGATTACTATATCTGTTAGTGACAATTTAATAATTACCATCAGTGAAACTAGCCACTCCAGTTCCACCTCCTTGCCCAGTAGCTCTCATAACAGACCTGACACTAAGGGATCAGGTCACAACATATAGTCCCAGTACAAAATGCTAAATATACAAATCTAATATTCTCTTCTGTGACCTCTAAGGAATTTGTACACTGGTCATAATGTGTTGATGTCTGTGAGTACAGACATGCATGTTTTGATAGCACTTTAATGAGTCCCATTGAAACTGCATCATCGAATCTAGAATCAGTTACTGCTACTTTCCTGTCCAGTGATATTCTCATTGTCATTCTTATATTAAGCCTGAGGTTGAGGGATTTGGGCATAAGACAGGAACACTGTCCAAGTCCAAAACCCTTAAAGAGGCAAATCCTTGAGTTTGCTCTTTCTCTTCTGAAAATGGAGCAAGGGCACTCAAATCTTCAACAGCACATCTTTTTCCAAGAATTATGTTGCTTCATGCTGCGCTGAATAGCATATGATTTTTTGTTTGAAGTTTTGGATCAAAGACAGTGAGTAAAGGCACTTAGGTATCTAGCCTTAAGGTTGTGCATGCTGAAATTCAGATGTTGTCACTGATGTTTAACAAAATTGACTTTGAATATTTTCCAGGGTTATCAGATATTTCAAACCGAAGATAATCATCTCACACACTCACACAAACACAACAAAGGTATGTGTCAAGTATTAAAAACAGGGATGTTTTTTAAAAGATGTAGAATTCTGGTGCACTAGGTATATCATTAGGAATCTGTTGAGAGCCTAATATGTGACTGCTACATGTTAAAATCAACATAAGGAGAGTCAAATGAGAATCTTCAGAAGATATTTTCAAAAATCACTGTAATACAATATGAACCTGAAGTTTGGAATGGAGTGGACAGTGTGTCTATATTTATATTTATATTTATATTTATATTTATATTTATATTTATATTTATATTTATATTTATATCTCCTCCTGATTATGCAAGCTTGCTTGCATAAAATACTTACTTAAAGGGCAATAGGCTTATATCATTCATTCATTCACTAAACAGTACCCAAGAACCATGAAATGCAACATTTAAAATAGATTTTACTGAGGTAATGAGGCAAAGTATAATCTGTTACAAGTCTTTCATTGTGTGTTCCTCTAAACTCCCTCACTGCACTGCTTTTTTGTGTTCTCTGTGTAGCCACACCCCTGTGTATCTTTTCACCCCTGATCCCTGTTATTTTTCCACCGCTGTTATTCTTCCAGACTATGACACTCCTGTGCCTCCTCTACAAATGCTTCTCGAATCAGCCCTAGATAGAACACTGCTATTATCCTCGAGGGTGTGGATGGACGTAAACACTTGTCTTTCCACCATACCATTTCTCCAGGGTAAAACCTTGCTGCATTTGTGTTTGTGTTGTCTGGATGGATGTTAGTCCATCCCCAACAGTGCTGTAAGCATCACAAAATGTGTGAGGAAGGCCTGAAGGACTCCTTGACTAAATGCATATCTCTGAAATCCCTAGTCAATTCAGTGTGAGGAATGTAATCAAACCTAACTTGAAGGACTCTGGCTCTGTTTTCTAAACAAGGCCTCTACCACACAGCCGTATGGAGGCTCCTGAAGGTGTGTGCTACAGTAGGTTGGTCTTGGGCTGACTCCAGGTTTATTGTGAAATTTTAGAGCTGTTTAGAAAAATAACTCTTTTGAGACTTTTTCCTACTACTTTTACTCCAAAATGAGTTGAAGAAATAAAATCCTGCTGAATTCTTGCACAATAACTATTGTAGTGCATCAGATGGCTTTGGGATTGAACGTAATCCCACCAAATTTCAGTTTCACAATGTAACAATGTATTGAGTGTGAGGAAAATAGTACACCTTTCTTCATCTACTAAAAATTAGTAAAATCCCTTCTTCATTGGAATACACAAGAGAGGCACTACAAGGCACTTTGCCTTTGAGATAAGAAGTAGTCAAAAAAATCCTAACTGCACAACCCTTCTTCCTCAGCAATCTACAGATGGATAAGATGATGATGCAGACAGAGGGGATGATGATCACAATCTGTGAAGGAAGCAGATCTCTAGGCAGCTCCTGTTCTCTGCCAGAGGCTGAAATTAGGAACCCACAGTAAGACTCAGGAAACTACATCCTTCTTCAGTCCTCTGTCATTTCACGTGAGTCCCCTTGGCCCAGTTACTGCCTTCTCCCTGATTGCTAGGTTCAATATTGTCTGCAGGTCACAGTAGATAAGTCAGAATCTCCATCATTCAGCAACTCAGTGGTAGACTATGAAGGAATAAAAACCATATTTCAGATAGCCAAAACTTGCACATTGTCTTTGTCCAAATGTGATCTTATGCAATGTAGAAAATTAATAATAGTGTTAACAAAAATGGGGACAGATAAACACAGAACCTGACGAAGGTTTTTCCATTTCATGTTCTTAAAAAGTCAACCTGAACTCTTAAAATGTAGCCCACAAAGAAGGATAGCTGGCCAAGAGGTTTGAGTAGATTTTATTAAAGCAGAAAAAATTGATAAGGCATTAAACTGTACATCAGTAATGTTTCCGTTTTAAAATACAATGCTTAAGTGTCACTACCTATTATATTTTTTCCTAACATTTCTCCATAGGAAAAGAATTAATGACTTGTTTTGTAATTGGCAGCCAGGTTTGATTACCAGCTTGATTATGATATTTAAAATGTGGACAGCTCCACCACTTTTGAGCACTTTGGCAAAGCAGAACTCAACTTCATCCTAGGAAGACAAGAGAAGCAACCCAAGACTTGAAACAAAAAGGCAAAGAAAGAGGGAGATTTAATGAGATGGAAAACTACACCAGGGTGAAAGAACTTATTTTCCTTGGCCTGACTCAAAGTCAAGAAGTGAGCATGGTGCTCTTTCTTTTCCTTCTCCTGGTGTATGTGACAACTCTGCTGGGAAACCTTCTCATCATGGTCACAGTGACCTGTGAGTCTCGCCTTCACACCCCCATGTATTTCTTGCTCAGGAATTTGTCTGTTGCTGATATCTGCTTTTCCTCCATCACTGCCCCCAAGGTTCTGGTGGACCTTCTCTCAGACAGAAAGACCATCTCTTTCAATGGCTGTCTCACTCAGATGTTCTTCTTCCACCTTATTGGGGGAGTGGATGTGTTTTCTCTGTCTGTGATGGCTCTAGATAGATATGTGGCCATCTCTAAGCCCCTGCACTATGTGACCATCATGAGCAGAGGCCGTTGCATTGGGTTAATAGTGGCCTCCTGGGTTGGGGGCTTTGCCCACTCCATAGTGCAGATTTCTCTCTTGCTGACACTTCCATTCTGTGGACCCAATGTTCTTGACACTTTCTACTGTGATGTCCCCAGGTCATCAAACTTGCCTGCACAGACATCTTTGTTCTTGAGCTGCTGATGATTTCCAATAATGGCCTGGTTGCTACTCTGTGGTTTGTGTTGTTGGTGGTATCATATACAGTCATTCTAATGATGCTTAGGTCTCATTCAGGAGAGGGCAGGAAGAAAGCCATCTCTACCTGCACCTCCCACATCACCGTGGTCACCCTGCATTTTGTCCCCTGCATCTATGTCTACGCCAGGCCCTTCACTGCCCTCCCCACAGATAAAGCCATCTCTGTCACCTTCACAGTCATCTCTCCTCTGCTAAACCCCTTGATCTATACTCTGAGGAACCAGGAAATGAAGTCAGCCATGAGGAGACTTAGAAAAAGACTTGAACCTTCTGATAGAGAAGAGCAATAGCTTGTCCCTGTTACAACATTTTCAAACATTTGTACATAAAATAAGCTTTATTCTTTATACTTGTGTGTCGCTTTTCTTCCAACCGTGGCATAAAACAACCCAAAAGATCTCAAATTAATAGTTTTAATTCTCCCGTATATTTTCAGTATGTAAAATACTGTCTCACAAAATCACCAAGTAAATCTCAATGGAATCTGTGAAATATGAAGAAATAAATACATGAACTAGATCATTGCGTACTGTAATCGTGCTTTAGTTCTGCTTTGCTTTTGTGTTTTGTTTTCTGACACAAATTTCATTATACAGTCTTGTCCACTCACTGGGCGGTGGTGGCACACACCTTTAATCCCAACACTCCGGAGGCAGAGACAGGCGGATTTCTGAGTTCAAGGCCAGCCTGGTCTACAAAGTGAGTTCCAGAACAGCCAGGGCTACACAGAAAAACCCTGTCTCAAAAAACCAAAAAAAAAAACAAAAAAACAAAAAAAACAAAACAAAAAAACAATCTTGTCCACTCTGGCACCCACTATTTGCACAGGCTAGCCTCAAATTCTCAGAAACCTTCCTGTCTTGGCCTCCTAAGTGCTGGAATTAGAGTTGTGAACCACTATACCCAGCTAGATTTTCATGTTTAAAATTTATTTCTAGAACAGACAAATCTTCATGGGAGCCTTCATAGAAGAATATAGAAATGACTTAGTTAGCAGTGTTGTGAACTAGGTCCTATGTGTCTAAAAAAGAAGACTCAAAAACATTGTGTGAGCACAATGCAGTCAAGTAGTGCTTAGAAATATTCTAAGTCCAATCAACCTATGTTGTGAGTAGATACAGAAATCCTTGGAAGCCTGAACTCAGTGTAATCATGGATAAAAGAACAAAAGGTATTTCTTTCCTCTTTCCTCATTGTATCTGGGAAGACTGAGAAAAAGGATTCAGTGAAATGTTTCTAAAAGTTAATAATAGTGATTACCATAACTGATAATAATGCAGACTCACATTCTCATATTTGACTTATGAGAAGCAAGGTTTAGAAATTGACATTTCTTATATTTAGAAAGATAACATCATGCATATATTGACATGCATTGTTTCCCCGTGGAGAATAGCTGAAAAGCAAATATATAATTATTTTTACAAGGAAATGCTGGAATGTTCCTATAAGATAAAACAGTGTGTTTGAAAATTATGCTTAGATTTACACTAAGATCAAATACTGTTGCAATAGTTCAGGTCAGAGTAAATTTTATAACCAAAGATATTAAGTACTTGAGTAATGAAATAAATAACATAAATGTTTAGAGAAAAAAGTAAAAGATATTTTTGTAAAATGCTGTTCTGGTTACTTTTTATCAGCTTGACACAAGCAAGGATCATCTGGAAAGAGGGAACCTTGATTGAGAAAATGCTTCTATAAGACTGGCTTGTAGGCAATTCTGTGGAGCATATTCTTAATTAGTGTTTAATGCCAGGGAGTGGACAGCCCACTGTGGCCTTGCCACCCCTGGTCAAGTGGTACAGAGTTGTTGTTTTGTTTTGTTTTGTTTTGTTTTGAAAACAAACTAAGCAAACCATGAAAAACAAGTCAGTAAAGATTGAGAAAGTGTCACACCACAGAGATAGGACACAGAAAATGGTAATTGATAAACATGGAGAAGAAAGTAAATGAACATAATAAATGCTGACTATAAGAGGCATTTCTAGAGAAAATAATAAGAATGAAAAAGCACTGTTTTAAGAAAGAGTAGCTGATAACTTTCGCAGCTGATGAATTATATATAAACATGAAATCTACCAAATCAGAATCTGAAGACTGAAATGAGGTGTTGAGTGTGAGGGTTCAATGGCATCGTTAAGCAGGCAGGAGAGAAATCAACAAACTCAGAGATGGGTCCTTTGACGTGTATAGTTGGAATTTGACAGGCAGGCACACCCACATTTAGTCTCTGAAAAGCCCAGCCATGCAGGTACCACTGTGATCTTCTTTTATGACCATAGTTTACTGGATGAAAGAGGTGCAGACAGCTTTTGAATGGCCCAGAGCTGGTCATGGCGAATGCCACAGGATTACACAGACCCAGATGCAGCGTCTCCTCTTCTCTACTGTACAATCATGAGAAAGTGGCTGAAGCTCCTTGAGGAGATGGGCATGATTACAAAGTGGAAACAATGTTAACACTAGAATCAAATAGATATGAGTATAAAATTTGAAAGTTCATTAAGTCAAGGTCCTAAACTAGAGGCAAAGACCTCTGTAAAATCATCCTAGAGACGTAGCTAGTGATTGACTTTCCAAGCATTGCTTCAGTCAACAATTATTTAGTACTTGCTGTATGTCAAGGCAATAAATCAATCAATACTTTGAGAGAAAACATAAGTTGTACAGTCTGAGAAGCATAAAGATAAACAAGTAAAGAGAAATGAAGAGAGTCATAGACACCTGTGAGATATCATGAGGCAAAAGAGTCCTAGGGTAAGTAATGGACTGAAGCTTACAACTTTTGTTTAAAAACATTATAGATAGATAGATAGATAGATAGATAGATAGATAGATAGATAGATAGATAGATAGATAGATAATGTATATACATATAGACCTATAAACCTAATAAGTACACACAAATCTCAACACTTAAAATACCATAATAAAACTTTCCAAAACTGAAAATAATCAGGAAAAAATGACTTAGCACATACAAGGAATATTGAATCACTTTAAGAGCTGAATTCTCATAAGAAATTGATTCAAAGACAACAAGAAAACAAATTCAAATTGCTAACAGAAAATGCCAGTCAACAAAGAATTATATTTCCAATGAAAATGTAGGAAACCATATCAGATAAACAAAAATGGATTATATATAACAACTTTCCCTATTTAAAAAAAATGATGAAACTTCTGGATAAAATTGTAGGACATTCAGCAAAAGATATAGGCAAAAGGAAAGAAGTCCTAATAAAACACTGGTTGCTTAGGAGGTAAGGAAAGATTTAACACATTGAACCTTATTAAATTAAAAGCTTTTGTAAAGCAACAGAAATGGTCAACTGGGTAAAAAGGTAGCTTACATGATGGGAAAGAAACTTTGCTAGCTACACATCTATCAAAGCATTAATATGTCTAGAATTCACAAAAAAATAAAAAAATGGAAAATGAAGAAAACAAGTGGGCCAGGTATGATGATGGCTACCAAGGACCAGCCTCAGCTTGGAGATGGGTTCTGAGAGAAGGAGTATTTGATATCAGCAACAAAAAAAAAAAAAGATTCAAATTCAAATCATGGCTCCAAGCTGCAAGCCTATGTTCTACTCAAGACAATGTTCTACTCAAGGCAGCTTTCCATAGTGTCCTCTTTTCTCTGGGGACCTCCAGACAATCTCTCTCTCTCTCTCTCTCTCTCTCTCTCTCTCTCTCTCTCTCTCTCTCTCTCTC
>NC_034590.1:124080318-124082354 GCF_900095145.1 Mus pahari | reverse complement strand
GTGTGTGTGTGTGTGTGTGTGTGCACTCGCACAGGTGCAGGTCTGTGTGTGCTCTACTCTGTTTGAGACAGTTTTCTCTTGATATTCTAAAAACTCTCTGGACAGCTCATACTTAGAGACCAAAAAGTCCAGTCACTTATTCCATATATCAATTCAGTCTTTACCCCAGGTTCCCTTTTGATTATCCCATGAATCATCATCCCATGTCCCCAGCCCCTTTATTTTTAGGAAAAGCACAGACAATAAGATAGCTGGGTGGGGCCCTGCACTGAAATTACTATTCCAGCCACCACTAGATCTAAATTGACTGACTTGGAACTCAGGAATCCACCAGCCTTTCTGTAAATAAATAAATAAATAAATAAATAAATAAATAAATAAATAACCTAGCTGAGTAGGATCTTGCTTTATGATCACCACTCTCCAAATCTCTTTATCTCCTTCCTTAGTATCTTTCTGAAAAACTGACGCACAGTATAGCTGCCTCTGTTCCTTATACAATGTATATTGCATCCTCATATTTTGTATAGTTGAGTAGAGAAATTATATATTTTCAAACTCATGTTTTCAGCATTCTTTCCCACAACTGTAAAGGCTGCCCTGAAGGTCAGTTTTACCATTTTGCTGAGACATAGTCACACCCTTACCTCCCAGTCTCATGCTGTCTCTTGCTACATCCACTCCAGTAGTGACTCGTGTGACAGGCCTGGAAACCTGGACACAGTCCCGAGGCAAAAAGTTCACAGAAACTTAGTCTCCTGGAACTGTGACATCCCATAGCACATATGCTCCAATTTTGTCCTTGCATTAGTCAGAGTATGGATCTGTCTGCTTTCTTTCAGTATTGTTTTATTATAAGTGTCTCCAAGCAATGACTTGCCAAGTACCTAAGCAAAATTGAACTTTGCTTCCTGGCCTTCACCAATGCCCTAGGTAGTCCTTGAGCTGACCCTGGGCTTGGAAGTCAGTAAGAATGTTGCCTATTCAGTGACATTCAGAATTGCCTATAGTATTGTAAGAGAGATAGTGAAAGAAATCAGGCATTACTATCTACTACATAGAGTTAGAAATCTCAGGGCAAGCTTAGCAAAGTAAGTTTAGAATTCTTAGTATAGTTATGTATAGCAGACTATATTACTTATTAGTAGAAAGTTCACACACACACACACACACACACACACACACAATCACTTAGAACAATAGCAGAGTCACTCCCCCCCACACAGGAATTTACAATGACCTAGGAAGAAGGAAGGTTGTGGTCTAAGAAGGAACTAGAGTAAACACTTAGAACTATAGATAGCTGAGTCACTCCCATACACAGGAATTTACAATGGCCTAGGGGGAAGGTGGACTATACAATAGATTAGAATTGGAACTATGGCAAGGGCATGAAGCCCTTGCCCCTGGCTTCTAAGAATAAGCTGACCTTTTTGTATGCATTCCTGTTTTGTGTAAGAGTCACTTATAAGACTGGTGCTCGCTTTGAGACAAATTGCATTCAGATACCACACTCTCTTGTGTCTGTGTCTGTTTGTCACCCTTTTCTGGCCAACTCCCTGCCCACTTGTAACTGGAACCCTGATTTCTCCCACAGATTGGGGGGGGGGGGTGACTGAGGCCAGTCCTCAGCAGTCTCTGATTATTATGGAGCCATTAACCTTGTCAGAAAGGACACTCCTCGAAGGAGAAACATGAAAATATGTACACTATTATACAAACAAACCTTTCACCCACAGCAACCATCGACATTCATGCTGGCTCTGTTCCAGGAGCAAGAACCATGTCGTGCCATTTCTTACAAGTGGCCAAGTAGGTCTTGGCAGATGGCATATGCCTTTAATTTGAAAATTTGGGAAGCAGAGACAAGTAGTTCTCTGTGAGTTCAAAGACAGCCTGCTTTACATGGTGAGCTCCAGGACACAAGAGCTGCATGAAGAGAACTGTTTTTGAAACAACAGAAAGAAAGAAAGAAAGAAAGAAAGAAAGAAAGAAAGAAAGAAAGAAAGAAAGAAAGAAAGAAAGAAAGAAAGAAA
>NC_034590.1:124072765-124080268 GCF_900095145.1 Mus pahari | reverse complement strand
GAGAGAGAGAAAGAAAGAAAGAAAGAAAGAAAGAAAGAAAGAAAGAAAGAAAGAAAGAAAGAAAGAAAGAAAGAAAGGGAAGGAAGGAAGGAAGGAAGGAAGGANGGAAGGAAGGAAGGAAGGAAGGAAGGAAAGGAAAAAGAGAACAAATACCCCAATTAAATAATAAAAATGTATAAATGCCCAACAAATACTTAAATAAAACCTGTTCAACATTCCTAACCATCAGAGAACTGTGAATCAAAACTGCTGTGGAGGGCTGGTGAGATGGCTCAGTGGGTAAGAGCACCCGACTGCTCTTCCGCAAGTCCGGAGTTCAAATCCCAGCAACCACATGGTGGCTCACAACCATCCTTAGCAAGATCTGACGCCCTCTTCTGGAGTGTCTGAAGACAGCTACAGTGTACTCACATATAACAAATAAATAAATCTTTAAAAAAAAAAAAAACTACTGTGGAAGTCCATCTCACCCCAGTAAGAACAGCCTTTATTAAGTAATCAAATGACAACTGCTGAGAAAGGATGACTGTAGAGAGAGGTCCTGCTGGGAGGGCTGTAAATTGGTGTCATCACTCTGGAAATCTGTGTGGAGGCTCCTCAGAAGTCTAAACATAGATCTGCCATATGACCCAACTGCACCACTTCAAGATGCATACTCTCTACCTACAAAAGAGACAACTACATATCCATGTTCACTGCTGCCTCTGGCTAAGAAATGGACTCAAGCTAGATGTCCACTGAATGATGAATGGATAATGCAAATGTAGTACATTTACACACTAGAATTTCGTTCAACTGCAAAAAAAAAAAAAAAAAGACAATGAAACATGCAGAAAACTGGAGAGAACTGGAAAAGACAAAGTAAGATAACCCAGGCCCAGAAAGACAAAGCACATAAAATCACTCTCTTTCATATGTGTGCTTTAATCTATTTTGTGTTTAACTTGGAATGTTTCTACAGACCACAAAAGATATGGCTTTGGAAAATAGACAGAAAGCAACCTAAAGGCAGATAGACATTAGAAGTGCAATTAGAAGGGGAAATCCTGGGCTAATGAGACTTAAATGGAGAGAGGATGAGAGGATGAGGGGATGAAGAAAGGGGTGGGGTGGATAATAACCAACACTAAACATGCAGGAGGACATATATAAAAACTTGCACACCTACAACCTATTTTTAGAAGATATTTTAAGTTTGAACAGAGGAATCCTACATGGGTAAATACAATTACCAATTCCAGAAGCCATGGGTGACCAAATGAACATCATAGTGCCAACTGCAGTGTCTCCCTCTGAGTTAGTTCAGAAAGACTTCAGAAGCTCCCAAAACAACACAGGACATCACAATTGCCCTTGTTTGGCCACTTCAACTACATGGCAAGATCCTATTGCTGTAGATAACATATACCTGGATTACAGGACATAATGAAATCAAGCTGGAACTAAACTGCAATATTATTTACCCTGCTGCCTACTGTACATAATATGAGAAAGTTCCATGGAAGCTGCTGGAGGAGAAAAGTTATTAGCAGTCATATACAGCTTTGAAGTCTGTGACACAAGATACTAACCTGCCAGGCAAGATGTGCCCAGTGGTATAATACTGGCATGACTGTATAATCACTCAGCTTGAATTGAAAGGAATTCCCACATGGTACTGTAAACCTGGTAAAAATCCAAGGCTGGTTTATCACAGGGCCTGAGAGTGTGAATTACCAGTAACATTTTGCTAATTTGGCATGTTGAAACTCCCTTCTAAATATTTATGTTTATATCCATAGGCAAATGCTACATTAACCATGTCCAGAGAAGCATGCCTTTGTAGTCAACAGCAGTGAAGACAGAGACTGACGACTTCTTGGGATTCTGAGAATAAGTAGCAGTTGAGGTCTCAGTCCTAAACAGGTCATTTACACCACCCTTTAAGGCTCAGGAAACATCCCAGAAGACAAAGGAGAAAGAAGGTAAAAGCCAGATAATAGGAAGGAAAGCTGCAAAATGCTACCTTCTAAATCTCATACAGCGATCTCAATCATAAGCTGACAGAAAATGCTTGCACAGGGCTGGAACATGATTGAGGCTGTCAACATCCAGTAGTAAACTGGAATGGTTGAGGTGGAGGTCATGGGACACTACCCCTCCCTGGGAAACTATTGGCTACTATGGATACTGGAAAGAGAGGAAGTCACCCTCTTTGTTTATGTGCACCCCGGGGAGCCCATCAGTCTCTAACAGATAGTTTACATCCATAATCATGCACATAGCCGTAGTTAAACTAAATGGGTCACAAAGAAAGCAAAAGGACATGAATGTGGGAGATAGACTTGTATGGTGGGGTTGACTAGGGTGGGAGGGGAAAAGAGGAAGTGGGTGATTATAATACATTATGTGTATTATTAAATTGTCAAATAATATGCTTAATTAATAAAGAGACAGGCCAGGCACAATAATGCACATCTTTCTTTTTAACCTTTTATTGATTCTTTGTAAATTTCACATCATGTACCCCAATTCCACTCATCTCCTCATCCCTTTGTATCTGCCTTCTGCTCTTGCAAACTCTCCCTGCTAAAAAAGAAAGAAAGAAAGAAAGAAAGAAAGAAAGAAAGAAAGAAAGAAAGAAAGAAAGAAAGAAAGAAGGAGAAAAAGAAAAAGAAAAGAAGATAGCAGATGGAAGCCTATGGATGTGTCACACGGCCTACCCTTTTGTTCACACATCTTTTCTTGCAAATGTTCTTTGCAATGAGTCATTGATCTGTTTCAAAGCCTCTGGCTTCTGCTACACTATCAGTACTGGATCCTCACTTGGACTGCTCTTGGATATGCTGTTGTTTCCATGTGTCATGGAGATCCTGCTGCTTTGAATCCACAGAACCTGCTCTTTCATGAGCTCTGGCAGTTCATAGATGGGGTAAATGTTGGGATGGGGCAACTCAAAAGCCTGGATCTGGACCTGGATGGTCAGCCTGCCAGCTCTCCCAAACCCACACCACCAAGGCAAGCTCTCCAGCTCTTCCCCAATTAGCTCACCCAGTGCCACAGCCAGTTCTCCTGATCTCATGCCCACGAGACCAGCCACCCACCCCCATGCCACCAGGACCAGCTCTACTGTGCTGCTCAGGTGACGTGCAGAACCTGCTATCCTGAGTGCTGCAGCTGATGAGGGGTGGAGACAGTTCTCCTGTTCTCATAACCTCAGGGCCAATCTTCCTTCCAGCCACAGGTGGCAAGTGGGGGGCGGAGGGAGGGCAAATGATGCACATCATTAATCATAGTACTCTGGAAAAAAAGGTAGTCAGGTCTCTGTGAGTTCCAGGCCAGCCCCATTACATAGCACATTCCAAGACAGCCAGTGCTACGCAGTCAGACCCTATCACAAATAAATAAAATAAAATAAAACAAAATAAAATTTAAATTTAAATTTAAAAAGACCATGTGATAATATAAAACAAGAACAGCTATAATCCCCATAAGACATTAATATAATATCTATGACAGTGTTAAAAGTTGACCTATATTCACCCAAGACAAAAACATGTTATACTCTAAAATGAACATTGTTGCTGCTTTGAATTATGTGTATTTATATACATACATGAGTGATGGTGCCTGTAGAGACTAGAGCAGTTGGCTCTCCATGTAGAGTTATAGGTGATTAAACACATGGATGCTAGGAATTTAACTCAGGTCCTCTGGAAGTGTAGTATGTGCTCTTAACCTCTGAGTCTTCTCTCAAGCCCTGAAAATTCTATTTATTTATTGTATAGAAGTGTATGCATGTGCTCTTAAACACTGAGCCATCTCTCTAGCCCCCAAAATTCTATTTATTTATTTATTTATTTATTTATTTATTTATTTATTTATTGTATAGGAGTTCTTGCACCCTCTGCCTGTGGTGCCCACAGAGACCAGAAGAAAGCATTGGATCCCCAGGAACTGAAGTTATAGTTGAGCCTCTCTGTGGATTCTAGGATTCAAACCCAAGTCCTGGAAGAACACCCAGTAGTCTTATCTGCTGAGTTATTTCTCCAGCCCCAATAATTACATTTTCTGCATGCTCTGGCTACCATGACCTCCCCAGGTTGGACTTTACCCTGATAGTCTAAGCTGAAACAAATCCTTCTTTTAAATTCTTTTGACAGGCATTTTGACACAACATTAAGATATGTAAATAAACAGCTTCCATACTTTGTGAGAATAGCAGTTAAATAAAATGTGCTTTTTTGGCAAGGTCAGTTATCTCTACCATGTACTGTCCCTTTTCTTTTCTTTGTATCTTCTGCTTTTCATTTGAGTTGTCACATGATGACAGAGACAGGAAAAGTGGGGCTAAGAGTCACTTACCCCGGATCACTATACAGAAGCAGCCTTCACAGCCTTGAAAAGAACAACCACCAAAGATTGACATTTTAACTGTGTTCCAGGGCCCTGGATCTCACCATCCAGTTCTGTAGAGCAGTACATTAAGACAACACCAGTGCTACTGTATGTACAGTTGTACCAATGCCCCTCTGTGTTACCAACTTAGTTCTATCTACCTCCCACCAAATGGGTGGTTTTGTATGGGATAATGATGGGAAAGAGTTGATAGCTGTGTCTTTCTAAGTATCCTCATAGGATACTTAACAGATTCAGAAGAGGTGGACATCCAGGCTCAAGAGCCGTGGTGTTCTTTACTTGATAAAGAAACTAAGTGGTGTGAAACTACTTGAGAGCCAGCTTTGGTTTTCTAACTTCTTCACTTTATCCATGTAAGAAATATAAGAAATATGGGCATTTAGGGGCTAGAGAGATGGCTCAGCGGTTAAGAATACCAGAATTGACCCAGGTTCAATTCCCAGCATCCAAGTGGTAGCTTGTGTGAGTAGTCTGTAACTCTAATCCCAGGGCATCTAGCACCCTCACGCAGACATACATGCAGGCAAAACACCAATGCACATAAAACAAAGACTTTTTTAAAAGACAGAAACGTGGGCATTCAAATATATGATTTTATACTTCTAAAGACATAAAGGGAACCCTGGAAATGTATTAGACACAGGGACTGACATGCTTTATCAAAGAGCTGCTTAATCTTTAGAATAAAGGCATTCAATTTCTGTCTTGACAACCTAAATAAAAATGTTGGGCTTTTTTCCATAATGATCTCTGTTTACACATGGGTGTATCTGTTGACAACAATTTAATAATCCCCACTGAAACTCCACCACTAGCAGTTCAACTAGCCAGTTGATTTCCACTTACTTGCCCAACTCTGTTTAGCTTTCATAATAAGCCTGAGACTAAGGGACCAGGACACAACACAGGGGCCCAGTGCAAAATGTTAGAGTCAAACCAAATAGATTTCTTGTTTTGCATCTAAAGTATTTGGACCCCAGCCAACATATGTCAATAATTATAAATGTGTATATATGCATGTTTTAATGTTTTAATGACTCCCATTAAAATTGCACCATCAATGCTACAATCAGTCAGTTACTTCTACTGTCCTACCCAGTGAGAGTCCCTTTGTCAGGCTTACGTTAAGCCTGAGGCTAAGGGATTTGGATATAAGACAGAAGCAAAGTAGAAAAACCTCAAAGATGTGACTGCTTGAGTTTGCTATCAAGGCAAATGAAGCAAGGGCACTAAGATATTCAATCATGCAAAGAGTTTTACATCCAGAAGCACATCTTTCAGTGATTAATGTCAACAGTTGCTGCACAGTGGACCTAGCATCATATCATATTATCTGAAGTTTTGAGATAAAGGAAATAGGTAAAGATATTCAGCTGCTAGCTAGGGTTATTTGCATATTGAAATCAAGATGGTGCCACTGATTATGTTTAACTAATTTTACTTTAAATGTTTTTCCAGGGATATTAACTATTTTATACCAAAAACGATCTTCTCACCAACAAACAACAAAGGTAGGTGTCACGAATTGGAAGGGGACATTGTGTTAAGAAGAATTCAGAGGGTGGCCTGGGTCTGAGACAAATCATTGGTCAATTGTTAAGAGCTTTACGGTTACTTGGTGTATGACTGCCACGTGTTAAATCAATGCAAAAAAAAAAAAAAAGGTTTTCTGATAAAGGCAACTCTTTAATTTTTTCCAATGTCCTTATAGTGAAAAATGTAAAGATACACATATTGAATTAGAGGGAAAAGAGAACAATGTGTCTCCATTCTGTGTATCTCCTCCTGCTTTCACAATCTTCCTTCCATGAAATGCATACCAAGTAGGTAGTATTCCTAGATCAATCACTCATTGAATCAACAATACCTAAGAACCATGGAATTCAATAGTGAAACATTTATTGATGATGTAATGAAGCAAGAAGCACTAAAAAAAAAAAAAGCCTTCTATCAAAGCTCCAGGTACCCCTCCACTAATCCATTGCACTCCATTTTTCTGTGATTTCTGTGTGGTGCTGCCATTTCACCACTGTTTGATATTGTTTCCCTGTCTCTGCTGTTGAAATTTATCCAGACAGTGACAAATTCTTGTCTCCACTGTTAAAGCTTATAGTTTCTTATAACTGCCTTAAATAGAGCCCTGTGCTTCCATGACACTAGGATATAATTGGTTGATCCCACAACTATTGTCCCACTAAATATTTGTATTTTCATTAGATTGAATACTGCTCCAGAATAACACCTTTGCTACACCTTTGTGCAATGTAGCTAGCGTAAGTCTAGTTCCAACTGTACAATAAGGACCACAATCAATGTGTGGAAAAGGACTCATTGGTTAAATGTATACTTTTGAAATTCCTAATAAATTTGGTGTCATGAATACAATCAAATCTAATTTGGAGAAAATCTGGATCTCTTTTTTTTGAACATTCGTTTTTGCTGCACAATCTTAGGTGCTGCAGATGTGTGAGAGAGTGCAAAGGTCTATGATGAATCCAAGTTTATCTGGAAACGTCGTGACTTTCCTAATAAATAACCAGTCAGGAAGCATTTTTCTGGAATCTTTACACTAAAATTGAGATGAATAAATAACCCCAATTTACTGGATAATTAAAGAGTGGTTGTTGCAATAAGATGAATGGCTTTGAAGCTAAATAGAACCACATTTAAAGCTCAGATTTTCAACATAAAATTGCTGTGATTTTGTGGTAGTCCCACTTTTCATCTCCTGAGACTAACCAAAAGCTGCTTATTCACAAGAATGAATGAAAGAGCCATTCACAAGACTTCTTATTGCTTGAGGTAAATAGACCCTCGAGGCCACCATGACAATCCAACTGCTTTTCCCCAAAACCTACAAATGGATCTGATGATGATGATGATGATGATGATGATGATGATGATGATGATGATGATGATGATGCAGACTGGAAAGGAAGAGGAGTAGATTTCTAGTTGACTCCTGTGTTTTGACAGAGGCTAGTTAACATTGGGAACCTGTATTCAAACCAAAAAGCCTCATCCTTTTTCAGTCCTATGGCATCTCACATGAGTCTCATACACACACACACACACACACACACACACACACACACACACACACAC
>NC_034590.1:124062537-124072713 GCF_900095145.1 Mus pahari | reverse complement strand
AACACACAGAGAGAGAGAGAGAGAGAGAGAGAGAGAGAGAGAGAGAGAGAGAGAGAGTTTCCTTCTCTTCCCTGAATGATCAAACTGATATTGTTGACAGCTCACAGTTCACAGTGTCCCATCATTCACTTGGTTGCTAACAGAATAAGGAGGTAGTGAAACTACTGGCCCAGTATCTGTCTCACCACTGTGGGCTCAGCAGTGCCCCTCTCACTAAGCACCTGAACCCTGCCTTTAGGGGGAAAACAAATAACCTTTCAGAAGAATTCCAAAATCTCCATGTGCTCACATCCAAGACTCTCCCTGTTCAACTGATACAGAGAATAACAAATTAGAGACAGTTAACTTGAAAATTGTCCCTCTGCTTTACGTTCCTAGAAAAGCCAGAATCTTTGACCCTCAAGTAGCATAACTGAAAAGGAGAATTCAAAAGATTTCATTTGAGCAAAACAAACAGAAAAATGGTTTACTGAGACCATTGGAAGTTTGATACCAAAAACAAGATGAAAACCATGTTGAAATTTTTTGTTTGTTTAGACTACCTAAGTGTCACTACATAATGTGTTTTCTGTACCAATATTGCTCTCTAGGGGAAAAATAATTGAACAATTTTCTATGTACCAATGTGATTTGATTATTTAATTAACTGCAATATTTAGAAAGTGGACAACTTGATCAATTTATGGTATTATAGCCATAATGAGGAGCTTCTGAATCATACCCTAAGAGCTTAGGAAGACAAGAGAAATATCCCGAGGCTTTAAAAAAAAAAAAAAAAGAAAGAAAGAAAGAAACAAAGAAAAAAACAAAGAAAGAGACAAAGAAAGAAACGAAAAAAGAAACAAAGAAAGAGATTTAATGAGATGGAAAACTACACCAGGGTGAAAGAACTTATTTTCCTTGGCCTGACTCAAAGTCAAGAAGTGAGCATGGTGCTCTTTCTTTTCCTTCTCCTGGTGTATGTGACAACTCTGCTGGGAAACCTTCTCATCATGGTCACAGTGACCTGTGAGTCTCGCCTTCACACCCCCATGTATTTCTTGCTCAGGAATTTGTCTGTGGCTGATATCTGTTTTTCCTCCATCACTGCCCCCAAGGTTCTGGTGGACCTTCTCTCAGACAGAAAGACCATCTCTTTCAATGGCTGTCTCACTCAGATGTTCTTCTTCCACCTTATTGGGGGAGTGGATGTGTTTTCTCTGTCTGTGATGGCTCTAGATAGATATGTGGCCATCTCTAAGCCCCTGCACTATGTGACCATCATGAGCAGAGGCCGTTGCATTGGGTTAATAGTGGCCTCCTGGGTTGGGGGCTTTGCCCACTCCATAGTGCAGATTTCTCTCTTGTTGACACTTCCATTCTGTGGACCCAATGTTCTTGACACTTTCTACTGTGATGTCCCCCAGGTCATCAAACTTGCCTGCACAGACATCTTTGTTCTTGAGCTGCTAATGATTTCCAATAATGGAATGCTCACCACACTGTGGTTTTTCTTGCTTCTGGTGTCCTACTTGGTCATATTGTTATTGCTGAAATCTCAGTCAGGAGAGGGCAGGAAGAAAGCCATCTCCACCTGCACCTCCCACATCACCGTGGTCACCCTGCATTTTGTCCCCTGCATCTATGTCTATGCCAGGCCCTTCACTGCCCTCCCCACAGATAAAGCCATCTCTGTCACCTTCACAATCATCTCTCCTCTGCTAAACCCCTTGATCTATACTCTGAGGAACCAGGAAATGAAGTCAGCCATGAGGAGACTCAGGAAAAGACTTGAACCTTCTCATTGGATAGAGAAGTAACTTCTGCCTGTTGGCACCTTAAATGTTTCTAACATTAGTACATATATATATATATGCTATCCTTTCTCCTCATTTCTTTTATTCTGATATATTAAAACACCAAAAAGTTGTAAAATTGATAGTTCTAATTCTCCTTTATATTTTCAGAATTTAAAACCATGCCTTAACAACTGACTTAAATAAATCTTGCAGATATCTATGAGGTGGAAAGAATAACGAATTAGAATATGATTCCAGAGTCTATTAAGTCTTTAGCATCTGTTTTATTCCGTTGGTTTTATTTTTTGACATGGAATTTTATTCTGTCGCCCAGGCTAGCTGGATACTAACTAAGTGTCCCAGGGTATCCTCAAACACAACAACCCTCTTGTACTTGCTACCAAGTGCTAAGATTGCAGGTGTGAGACAAAAATACCAGGATAGTTTCAATTACTTAATCTAATTTTATTTGTGAGCCAGCAGGGCTTTATTTATAGACACAATCTGAATTTCAAAGAACTTTCATGTGTTAACTTTAGATTTTGAACAGATATTTTTCACTGAAACCAAAAGGACTCCCAGTGATTTAATCAGGATTTCTGCAGTTTTACTTTTTGGAGTATCTCTTGCAGCTTTATGATGTCACAATCAAAAGATGGATGCAGTTACAACCCAAAGAAAATTACATTTTCTCAAAACTCATCATTCCAAGTTCTAATCACCCTATTTTGAGACTATGTACAAACAGATATCTACAGAGTATTCCAACAAAACATCAAAGAATATATAAAAACAAATCTTATAAATTCAGAAAATTTGAAGTAATGCCATGTAACTTGTCTGATCATAATACCATAAAACTTAAAATAAACAGCAGATGAATCTCTAGTAAATATAAAAACTCGTGGGTATTAAGCACACATTTCTGGATGATAAATAGGGAAAGGAAGGAAGAAATTAAAGTTTTCTTGAGAATAAAATAAAATGAAAACACACTGCAACAAAACCTCAGAGACATATTAAAAGCAGTTCTAGGAAGGAATGTGCAGCTCTAAATATTTAAAAATAAGAAGGGGGGCTAGAGAGAATGGTTCAGTGGTTAAGATCACTAAATGCTCTTCCAGAGGATCGAAGTTCAATTCCCAGCACCCACATGGCAGCTCACAACTGTCTGTAACTCCAGTAACTGACACCCTCACACAGACATACATATAGGCAAAACACCAATGCACATTAAAAAATAAATTTTAAAATCAGAAAGTGCATAAATAAATGATTAGTGGTAGAACTCAAGATTTTGGAAGGGCAAAAATGAAATAAACATAAATCTAAAAGATTGGAAGAGATAGTAAAAACAAAACAGAAATTAATGAAATAGAAACAAAGAGAACAGTACAATGAATCTAAGAGAAGATAAACAAGATACGCCTTTGGTCCAAATGGCCAAAAGAAAGAAAGGACTCACATTAGCAGAAGCAAAAATGAGCAGGGAGCCATTATAACAGACAGCAAAGAAATTTAAAATATTATTAAAAGTTTACTATAGTGCATTAAATTGAAAATACAAACAAAATGGATAAGTTTCTAGATTCAGTAAAAACACCAAAGTTAAACCAAGAGGAGCTCAGCAACCTAAACAGACTCATAACAAAGCCTAATAAAAGCTTCTCAACAACAACAAAAAATCCAGACCCAAATAGATTCACAACAGTCTTCTCTTGGATGCTCAAATCAGACCTATGACTAATACTTCTTATTCAAAAGATCTATCTCATTTCAATGAGTAATAATTTATAATGTGTATACCTATAACTTCTATAACCCCAAGTCCCAGAGACCTGATTCTCCTTTCTGTGCTCCATGGACAAGAAAGCATGCACATGGTGCATAGACACACATGCAGGAAACAGAAATAAATAATTTTTAAAAGAATGACAGGTTTTTATCCAGGCTATGGTGGTGCATGCCTTTAATCCCAACAGAGGGGGCAGAGACAGGAGGATCTCTGAGTTGAGGCCAGCCTTATCTACAGAGGAAGTTCCAGGAAATGCAGGGATACACAGACAAACCCTGTCTTGCAGGGAAGGGGGAAGTTAAAAATAACAGTTTTTAAATACTAGAACCGACTTTTTCATTTTGGAAAGATCCATGAAATGAATATATTTTAAATATCAAAATATAAACTTTGAAAGAAATAAACATCACTTATTAATTTGAAAATTATAGAAATAAAAAAATCATAGTAACACAGGTGACAGCACATGGTGTCAAGGATGTGGAGAAAAGAGGAACACTCCTCCATTGCTGGTGGAACTGCAAACTGGTACAACCACTCTGGAAATCAATCTGGAGGTTCCTCAGAAAACTGGAAATAAATCTACCTGAAGACCCAGCTATACCACTCTTGGGCCAAAAGATGCCCCCACCATACCACAGGGGCATGTGCTCCACTATGTCCATAGAAGCCTTACCTGTGAAACAACATAGAAATGATTTTTAAAGAATAAAAATGTTATCTTCAGATGCTGAGAAAAATTATTTTCAATTCATAAGTCTGAGTCAGCAAAACTACTTTCAGGAAGTAAAAATTGTTTTAGTAAAGTGGCATAGATAATTCCCCTCTAAGATCCATGACCTCACTAGTCCCAAGAATCTGGGTAAGCTCTAGTGCCAGACCTGATTTCCCTCCTGTTAAACAGACTGTAAGTCCAATTAGAGAGCTGTTGGTTACTGCCAAGATATCAGTGCCACTATTGCACTCTTACGGCTGTCTTACCATCCTTGTCTTTATTGTGTATCATAGGTGTCACTGTGAGGTAGGATTACTGGTTGCTTCAATCCCTTGGGCACTTGTCTAGAACCTTCAACAAAACTACAGCAAAGGCTCGGGGAACATCTCAAGAAAGGAAATCTGCTATAAGACTGTGTCTCCTAGAAATGGTAGAGAAGCTGTACCCATGGTACCTCAGCAGTGTGGCTGACTGAACCAGACCTGAACAAGTACAACACCAATAGGTATGCTAACCTAGAAAGAGAACATTTCATGGGGCTCCAACAATGCCAATTACTCAACCTTGAAAGCTAAACATACCAAACAAATTGGATTTGTGCATACATTCATATATATGTACCAATAATAACTAACGAAAAAGCACAGCATGAATCTGAGAGGGAGTGGCAGAGAGGACATGGGAAGGAATAAATCGAACTCAGTGTGTTACTAAAACAAAAACAAACAAACAAAAGGCCATGAAGTTGAGAAAGATCAATGTGTCAGAGACAACTGAAGGAATTGAACTGAAAAAAATCAGGGTTTGATATGATCAACATGCACTGTACTAACTCTTATGGAATTTTCATAAAATTTATAAATGTATATTTTAGGAAACATAAACAGTGATGAACTGCAAAATGGAGGGCAATATAGTTTACTAGGACCAAGAAAATAACTTTCCCTTAACTCTTAGTAACAGCCATGAGAGAGAGTTGACTTTCACTAGAGAAATGCCGTTTATCCTACTCCCGTTTTTCAGGAAGAAAGTTGAAAATGAATATACTGATTTGTGATTGTTATTGTTTGTTGATGTTTTGTTTTAGAATTGGGGTTGTGAGGTTTTCTTCTTCCTTTTTTTTTCTTTTCTTTTATTTTCTTTTGAGACAGGGTCTCTCTATGTAGCACTGGCTGTCTTGGAACTCACTATGTAGAAAAGGATAGACTTGAACTCAGAGATCTGCCTGTTTCTGTTGTTCAAGTGCTAGAACTTAAGGTAAGTGCCATTGATTTTTATTTAAAGAGGTAGTAATATAGGCTGTGGAGCACTCACAAAAAGGGACCCATCATGACTGCCCTCCAACAGACCCAAAAAGCAGCTGAAAGAGTCAGATACAGATATTTGCACCCAACCAATGGGACAGAAGCTGCTGACCCCTGTGGTTGCATTAAGGAAAAGCTGGAAGAAGCTGAGGAGGAGGGCAACCCTGTAGGAGGACCAGCAGGCTCAATTAACCTGGAATCCTGAGATCTCTCAGACACTGGACCACCAACCAGGCAGCATACACCAACCAAAATGAGGCCCCCAACATATACAGCAGAGGACTGCCTGGTCTGGGTTCAGTCAGAGAAGATGCACCTAACCCTCAAGAGACTGGAGGCTCCAAGGAGTTTGGAGGTCTGGTGGAGTGGACAGTGGGGGATAAGGACATCCTCATGGAGACAGGGAGCAGGGAGGAGGTATGGGGTGTAGAACAGTTGGAGGGTGGATCAAAAGGGGAAGAAACTCTTCTGTGAGTTACCATGACCATGGTGTCTTATCACAGCAATAGGAAAGCAGCTTAAGACAGTTTTCATGATTGTGCCTTGCTCCCTCCATACAATCTCACTATGTATTCATTCCACACAAGCCCCACCCCACTCAGATCAGCCACATTCCTGCCAAGATTCACCATGCTTTTGCAATACTTCCAGAGATAATAGCTTACTATTAAGTTACTTTCTATCCCTACTCTGCTCTACTTTTACATTCTGAAATACCCCACAATCTTATTTATTTTAGCAGATACTTGTATCTTAGCCCTGGAATGTCAGTGATACCAGATCACTATCTGACTCACTGTCTCATACCTGGCATCTTGAAGTATGTCACAAATACTAGTTAATGTTTTTTAGTGAAAACTAGTTTTGACATTTTCTACATGCTTTACTTCCATGACTTTTTCACCTTGGATTCTGTCCTCAAAGTGTATGACAAAATAAATATCTTCTTCTTTAAATTGCTTTTTTGGGGGGACAAGGGGGTGTTTTGATACAGCAATAGGACAGGTTACGTTGAAAACTTCTATGCTTTGTGAAATTATTACTTAACTTTTAGACCATTTTTTGAGAAATAAGTTTGTCTCTACCCTGCATTTATCCTATTCCTCTTTTTGTATCTGTTTCTCTTTTTTCATTTAATATAGAATAAGATTAAGTTCTATTTTCATTTCTGTTGGTGTGATAATGTAGCCTGATGAACTTAGAAGAAATGGGTTTGTTTTGGCTTAAAATTCTAGGTTACAGTCCATAATTTTGAGGAAGTCAAACAAGGAATCTCAAACAGCTTGTCATATCACTTTTACAGCCAAAAGCAGAGAAAAATCAATCCATCCCTGCTCAATCACTTGCTTACCTGTACTCAGCCCAATTTTCTCACTCTTATATAGGTCAGGACTCCCAGCCTAGGGCATGGTACCACCCACAGTGGTCCCGGTCTTCCCACATTGAGTAACTTAATAAGACAGTAACCCAAAGACATAACCACAAGCCAACACAACGTAGACAACCCTTGGTTGAGACCATTTTCCCAAGCAATTTAGATAGTATCAAACTGACAATTAAAACTAAGCATCACACTCCATCATTTGTCAAACTTGACACACAAATACATCACTTTTGAACAACAACCTTCAACTGCTTGTCCCCAAGGTCTCAGAGTTTCTTCATAAGTCAAAATATAGTCCAATGTTAAAAGCCCTCTTAACTGTGGGCTCCTATAAAATTTTAAAGGTTATATAATTCCAGCATATGGTGTCCTAGAGTAACATTCTTATTCCAAAAGTGAAAAAGCAGAGTATCACAAGGAGAAATGAAACCAAAGCAAAACCAAATCTGGAAGGACAAATATCACGCTCTGTAGCTCAGGGATACCTGAAGCTTGTTTTCTGGGCTCCCAGTAGCTTGTGTAGTACAGGGCATGTCATATCACTGATTCTCTTCAGTCTCAGCCAGACCAGCACACAAAGATTCTTAGCCAAAGTATCATAAAAGCAGCCCTTCACACTGTTGCTGATAGACTCTCTTTTGCTTTGTAAAACCTTATGAACCAGGCATCAACTGTCCTCATATTCCAAGATATAACTAAAATGGACCATTAAACATGGTTTCCAATATTCAAAAGATTTTCCACCTCAATACACCAAATACTTCCTCATTCTTCCCACAAAAATAGTCCAGGAAGGCACTGGAGAGATGTACCAATGATTAAAACCACATACTGCTCTTCCCAAGAACCTAAGTTTGATTCCCAGTACCCAAAGTAATTACAAGTTACTACTTGTAACTCTCACTCCAGAAATGTCAACATCTCTCACTGCCTCAGGCACCTCTATGCCTGTGAAGTGCATATACTTCAACAGATGTACACAAATATATATATAAATAAATAATGAATAATTGTGTTTTAAAGATAGTCCAAGATATAAAATGTGCATGGCTAGAAATATCATAGTCACAACCACATTCTTGGTGCAATTTTTTTTGTTTTTTTGGTTTTTCGAGACAGGGTTTCTCTGTAGAGCCCTGGCTGTCCTGGATCTTAAAGTGTAGACCAGGCTGGCCTCAAACTCAGAAATCCGCCTTCCTCTGCCTCCCAAGTGCTGGGATTAAAGGAGTGCACCACCACGCCCAGCTGCAAATTTGTATTTCAGCTTCATTTCTATAGCTTTGAAAAAATACCCAAACCCAAACCCAAACCCAAACCAAAAAAAAATTAAGGGAAATGGGTTCATTTCAGTATATAATTCCAGGTCATACTTCATCACTGTGGGGAAGTCAAGATGAGGGAAAACTCAAACTGCCTGTAACCCCACCTCACTGCCTAGAGCAGAGAGAAATGAATGCATGCCTACTCCCTTGCTTGCTTGCTTGCTTGCTTGCTTGCTTGCTTGCTTGCTTGCTTGCTTGCCTGCTTGTGCTCAGCTCAATTACTCCACTCTTATATAGGTCAGGAATGGTGATGTCCACAATAGCATAGGTCTTCCCTACCAGTTAATTAAGCCAATCCTTCACAGAAATGTCCATAGGCCAACCCAATGCAAACAGTCTCTCATTCAGACTCTCTTCCCAAGTAATCCTAGGTTATGCCCAGTTGACAATTAAAGCTGACCACCACAGTGACTGAGACAGGAAGAGAGGGACTAATGATTCAGTCCTGAACCTCTGGGGATGGAAGAGTGAGACTTTATCTCCCTAGAAATAACAATAACCAAGAATTCCTACACCAAGCTGCCAGAACATTGTTTCTTACTGTTTCTATTCTGCACAGCTCTGTATGAACAATTATATCAATTTATCTCTAACTGCATATAAACTTAGGTCTATCTAGCTCTCCCCAAATGACAGGTATAGTTTTGCAAGCATACTCTACAACATCTTGAAGAGATAGATATGAAGGTTCAAGCACCAAAACTACTCTCTGCTTGCTAAGGAAATGAATTCTGAGGCTGCCTACAGTTTAATTCTCTTTTCTCACTTCTTGCCTCATCTATGAAATCCATCATAACATATATACACACAGAGACATATATTTATATGCATATACAGATATATATTTAAATATATAATATTTTATGTATTTGAAAACACAAAATAAGTTCTTGGAAAGTTTTTAGGCACCATATCTGGCATGTTTCCCAAGACCTTATTAAGCTAAGAATAAGGGGATTTGATATCTCAATTGGATACAGACCAAAATTTTTTTCCATATAAATCTCTGTGTGTTTACATGTAGATGTATACTTTAGCAACAATTTAATAATTCCCAAAGAAATTCCATCACCTCCAGGGGAAGTAGCCAGTTGATTTTCTTTCTTGCCCAACAGTAATCCTCTGCCTAGCTCTCATAATAGGTCTGGGACTAAGGGACCAAGACACTACAGTATAAAAAAAAATTAGAAGATATAAATCAAATAGATTTCTTTTATTGCTTTTAAAGAATTCTGAACACCAGACAAAATACATCAATATACATTGATGTACATACACGAGTGTTTTGATAACACTTTAATGAATCCCATTGAACAACATAGTCAAAACTACAATCAGTCTGCTACTGCTACTTTCCTGTTCAATAATATCCCCTTTTCCACTCTTATATTAGGTCTGTAGCTAAGGGATTTGGATATATGACAGGGAAAATACAGAAGAGCCTCAAAGGTGTTTTTTGCATTTCCCTTTGTCTCTTGAAACTAAATACACTAAGACATTCAACACCCAAAGGTTCATTCCAAAGTTCATTTTTCAGTAATTAACCTTACCAATTGTTGTACACTGTACCTAATAACATATAATTTTTAAATAAAAATTTAAGGGCAAAGGGGACAGATAAAGACATTAAATTGCTAGCTGTATTTAAGGTTACACATGTTGAAATTGAGATGCATTGTTGTGTTTTAATAATGTGACTTTCAATATTTTCTAGAGATTGTAATTACTTCTAACCAAAGATGAGCATCTCACTGACAAGCAACACAAAGGTGAGTGTTGAGTACTGGAGGGAATGGGGGTATTAAGAAGTACCATAATGGTCTTCGTTCTTCTTCAGTTTCATGTGTTCTACAAATTGTATCTTGGGTATTCTAAGTT
>NC_034590.1:124060605-124061936 GCF_900095145.1 Mus pahari | reverse complement strand
TCCCAATCTGTTGGTGACCTTTTTGTCTTATTGAGAGTATCTTTTGCCTTACAGAAGCTTTGCAATTTTATGAGGTCCCATTTGTCAATTCTCAATCTTACAGCACAAGCCATTGCAGTTCTATTCAGGAATTTTTCCCCTGAGCCCATATCTTAGAGGCTTTTCCCATTTTCTCCTCTATAAATTTCAGTGTCTCTGGTTTTATGTGGAGTTCCTTGATCCACTTAGACTTGACCAAAATGTGGACACTTTGCCCCTTCTTAGAACTGGGAACAAAACTCCCATAGAAGGAGTTACAGAGACAAAGTTTGGAGTTGAGACGAAAGGATGGACCATTCAGAAACTGCCCCACCCAGGGGTCCATCCCATAATTAGCCACCAAATGCAGACACTTTTGCATACGCCAGCAAGATTTTGCTGAAAGGACCCTGATATAGCTGTCTCTTGTGAGGCTATGCCAGTGCCTGGCAAACACAGAAGTGGATGCTCACAATCAGCTATTGGATGCAACTCAGGGCCCCCAATAGAGGAGCTAGAGAAAGTACCCAAGGAGCTGAAGGGGTCTGCAACCCTATAGGTGGAACAACAATATGAACTAACCTGTACCCCCATAGCTCGTGTCTCTAGCTGCATATGTAGCAGAAGATGGCCTATCCAGCCATCATTGGGAGACAGGCCCCTTGGTCTTGCAAACTTTATATGCCCAGTACAGAGGAACACCAGGGCCAAGAGGAGGTAGTGGGTAGGGGAGCTGGGGGAATAGGGTATAGGGGACTTTGGGGATAGCATTTGAATTGTAAATGAAGTAAATACCTAATAAAAATTGAAAAAAAAGAAAGAATAGGAAAAAAAAAAGGAAGTACCATAATGCACTGGGCATAAGATAAGTCTTCGTGTATTTGTTGAAAGCCATTGAATTGTGTAGCACTGTGGCTATTACATGTGAAAATCAATGTAAAGAGAGTTTCTTCCAAATGAAATTTTTGTCAAATACTCTTGTGATACAAGATGAGAAACTACATCAATTGAATCTGTGAACAGCTAGAAAATAATATGTCTCCAATTCTGTTTCTATCTCTTCCTTATTATGTTACTTTCCTTATATAAAAAAACAGATCAGCCCTAAGTCTTAAATGATAAATAGAATTAAAACTGGTATTTACCTAATTGGTGGAAGAAGAGTTGAATAAACCAACTTGCTATAATGTATTGCACATGAAGAGCACTCCAAAGAGTCTGTAGCTAGAAAAGGCTTTTTTTTTGGTTGATTGGTTGGTTGGGTTTTTTTGTTTTTGTTTTTGTTTTTGTTTCTGGGGTGTTTTTTTTTTTTT
>NC_034590.1:124047845-124060310 GCF_900095145.1 Mus pahari | reverse complement strand
GAATCAGGGTCCCAGTACTCAGGTGGGCAAAGAGTCGGTGAAACATAACAAACAGACGTGAACACAAGGGAGTATTGATATGAATGTAATTTCGCATTTATAATACAATAGAAAAACAAAGAAGTTAGGCAGTGCATCAGCCAAGGTACATCAAGATGCATAATGGCTCTCTACACAAAACATAGAAAATGCATACATAAAATTTTGCAGGAACCAGGCAGTGTTTACAACTGAGATAAGATCAGCCCTATCTAAAATCAGCTATTCACAGGAACCAGGTGAAAGGGCTAATACACCCAGGTGCAATTCTGGTCTATTGTTTAGCCCACCTCCAGGGGTCCCTTAGTAAATATTTAATTATGCTATTCCTCTGGGCCTAGTGAAAAACATGCCCCAGGGAAGTTCTACTAACCTTTTCATGAATAATACAATACTCTAGTTCCTCCTTAAACCACAACCCTCCTTCTTCCTAGTCCATTGTAAATTCCTGCATATGGGAGTGACTGTAATTCTAAGTTTACTTTGTTGAACTAGCTCTGAGATTTCTAGCTCTTATCCAGTAAACTGGAATGTCTGATTTCTTTCACTGTCTATGAATACTGGAGGTAGTACATCTGAATGAGTAGCATTACCTATAATATAACACCGACTATCGCAAGACAAATCTGAAGCATTCGTGCTACGGATGCCAAGGCTCCAGGATACTAGTTTCCATGAAAATTTTTTGCCTCAGGACTGCTTTTGAGCTTGCCACACAGACTTCACTGGAGTGGGTGTGGCAATGAAGAAGTTAAAACTATTATTTAAAAAGAAAAGTAGCTTCGTTTATTGTCTAAAGTGGTCTTGCTTTTTATGTTTCCTATGCCTCCCACCCAACACTAACTTGTTTTCCCTCCCAGCATGTTTTGATTGCTTTTCAGGAACCTTGAATACCATTTTGGTAGAGTTTAGAAGAGAAGCCACAAGACAAGCAAGCACAAAATACTGCTGGAAAAATGGAGCCAGACGAGAATAAGAGACAGAGCCATGCCTTCTCAGTCAGAGCAAGCAATGGAGGGTTGCAAGCAGCTGTTGATGGGAATCTTCAGAGAAAATAGTGAGAAATCAGAGTGTCAGACAGAGCATACTTGGGGGCTTGGTCAGTCTCCAAAGGCAGAATAGAGAGGAGGAAATAGCAAAGTTATGATTTTTGACTTAGTATTCAAAAGATACGCAGACTTAGCAGCAACTATCTTCAGAGAAATTGTATTCCACTTTTTTACCATGCGTTATATCTTTAAATTTTCACAAATCATTCTCTCTTCTTAAACTGTAAATACACTAGCAATATCGTTGAATTTATAGTTACCAATTTTAATTTTATCATGTATGAATTATACTCATCAATTAAATTCAGTGTGGTATCACATAAGCTTGCAGCATACACTAGGTCCAGCCTCCTTTTATCCACCCTTCACATACATACACACACATACACACACACACACACACACACACACACACACCACCCTTCTCAACCTTCATTAGTAACTATTCTACTTTCAGACCAATTTTCTTACCTTCTATACATGAAAGGTGGAATGTGACATATTCATCTTTCTGTGTCTAGTTTATTTTGGTTAGCATAATTTGGGCCAATTCCTTTCATTTATCTAAATATTTTTGAACATTTTAAAGGTATTTTATATACAAGGCAGAAAAATGATTACAAACCTACATTTTCCTTGATGCTAAGTGTGATAGTACAACACACTAATACCAATATTTGAGAGTTTGAGACAGGAAGATGAAAATTTCAGTCCCACACTGAGCTATTTATTCAGTGTTTCCCAATAATTCCCCAAGGTGGCCAATAACAGCTTATAAAAACAAAGCATTATTCTTTACTAAGACTTATTTTCTTATTTATTTGTGGACTTGTATATATATATATATATATATATATATATATATATATATATATATATATACATACATATTGTGTGAGTGGTCATGGAGGCCATAAGAGATCATTGAATCCCCTGAAGCTAGCATTACAGGTGTTTATGATTTGCCCAGTGTGGATGCTGAGAAACAAACTCAAATCATCTGCAAGAACAGCATATGCCTTTAACCTCTGAACCATCTCTCCAGCCCTCACACTATTCTTACTCAATATCCCTCACTTATTGAGAGTCCATGACCATACTAGTTCCATTCAAAGAGGGAAAGAGGCAGAACCATAACCAGTAGAGTTTGGAGCAGTAGGTCACTGTCCTTTTCTGGTCTCCGTCTTTGAACAAGAACCACAAAATTCCATCATGGCTCTCAGAACGCTCTCTGCCATCTGCTACTAAACACATGGGTCAGAGTTGAGCCAAGTTATCGAGGGAATTAATTGTTCCTGCTCCCATGGAACGCATTTTACAATCTTACATGAGACCAAAGAGTCCAGGAAGCTTGTATCAATTGTTGGTCAACAAAACAATACCTCAGGATCACCAAATGTAATAATAAAATATTTACCACTGAGTTAATAAGGCAAGTGATTGTCTGTGACTAATAAAAATTAAAAATCTAGTCAGGTGGTGGTGGCACAAGCCTTTAATCCCAGCACTTGGGAAGCAGAGGCAGCAGATGTCTGGGAATTCTAAGCAAGCCTGGCCTATACAGTAAAACCCTGTCTTGGAAAATATTAACAATCTCCATTCACCCCACATTCTCCTACACTACAACTCTGCCACAGGTTTGTCGCTCTCTGTGTAGTCATGTTATTTCACAACTGATTAGCCTTTTTAAATTATTTTCTTTGTGTTATATACACTTCTGCTCCTGCTCTTGGTAAGTCATCCAGCCTGTTTAAAAAAATATATTTTTTTTGTCTTTTCTGATAACCTTTCAGAAGCAGCCCTGGATAAGGTTCTGCTGTGTCAAATCACTGAGCCAGCACTGGTTCCAACAGCTATCTGTGCATTTAAATCTTGGTATTTCCCATCAGACTGAACATTGATTTCCCCAAACCTATTCTGCTCTTGTGTTTTTGTTGCTAGAATAAGCCCAGTCCCAGTTTTGCTAGAAGCTTTGTAAACTATGTGAGAAGGGACTGTATGCATCCCCACTTCCTAACAAACAAGGCCTCAGGAATGCAATTGACTAACTTTAGGGAACATCTGGGGCACTACAGGTGGGTGGGAAAATGGGTTGGTCTTGTGATGGTTCCTAATTTATCTGGAACATTGTGGCTTTTTTAAACAAATATCTCATCTTGGTCTGTTTTCTACTGTCTTTACTTTAAACTTGGGATGAAAATTTAATTCCACCCTTCTGAATGCTTTCAAAAAATGGTGGTTATAAAAATGGCTTTGGAGCTAAGTACAATCACATCTTTAATTCAGTCTCCCACTGTACTACTATTATGGGTCTGAAGAAATAAGCTTGCTTTTCTTCTTTTTCTTCCTATTTAGGGAAAAAGTAAAAGCTTCCTCTTTGTGTGGACGTACACTGCGACTATTCACAGACACCTCAGCCTTTAACATGGAGAGACTCCTAAGGTCAACATTACTCTGCAACTGCTTTATCTCAGTAACATACAAATGGATCTGATGATGGTGCAGACAGTAGAGATGAAGGAAGAGCACAGCAGAAGAGCAAAACAGGTCTCCAATTGGCTCCTATCTTTAGTCAGAAAGTAAAACTAGGACAGCAACATTAAGACCTAGGAAGCTACACCTTTCTGCTCTACTACTCTCTTATGACTGCCACCAGCCCCCTGCCCTGCTTCTTCCTCCTCCATGATTGATATCATCTACAGGTTCACGATTAGTGAAAGCCCACATCATTCATTGAGTTGAGGGCCAAATAGGGAGAAGTTTAAAAAAAAAAAAAAAAGCAGTATTCCAATGTCTCCTACAGAGGTCTCTGCACTGACCCTCCCCTTCTGTGTAAACTTGGAATTCTCCCTTTAATGAAAATAAATCATCTTCCAGAAATTTTTCTGAATCTCCAATGTATTTTTATATAAGTGTCTTCCTGAACAATGTAGAAAACAATTAATAATAATTATAACTAATGAGGGACAATAAACCTGAAGACAGTCCATTCATTTCAAGTTATTAAGAAAGCCAGAATCTTTGACTCTGAAAATAATGTAACTAACCAAGAGAACAGAACAGATTTTACTAAAGCAAAACAAATGGAGAGAGTATTCAGTTAAGGCATTGGATGTTTGCCACCAAAGCATCAAACTAAGCCTTTGCAATTTTGAGCAAACAGGAGAGCATGGACAACGGTATGCAGGTGTACATCATGCCAGAGGCCAGATCAGGATGCCATATGTCTTCCTCTATTGCTCCCTGCCTCATCACCTTGAGAAAGAGGTGTCTCAGTGAACAGGAAACTCTACATAGCCATCCAGATTCACTTGTCTCCATCCCCAGTGCAGGGTTCTAGTCACTCACACAGACACATCTGGCTTTTTATGTAGGTGCTGGGAATTAAACTTGGGTTCTCATGCTTGAACAGCAAGTGGCCTTACCCACTGAGGAAGCAGAAGATTCTAGTTACAATCCATAATATCAGGGAAGTCCACTGATATGAGAAGACCCAGAAGTTAGCCTGAAGGAGACTCAGGAAAAGACTTGGACTTTTCTGATGGAACAGACAGGTGAACAGCTCCTGTCTATCACCATCTTTGAAAACATTTGCACCTCAGATACACTGATACAATCTACTGATTTCTGACTAGTTTTTCTGCTTTTACTAAGATACACTTGACTTTCAAAGATCTCATCAGTTTGATATTTAAAAGAAAATAAAAATAAAATTATTAGCCTGGAAGATAGATATTCCTTTTGCAACACAGCCTTGGAGGAAATAGAAGAAACTCAATCAAAAGACACTCAGACATTCTAGTATTGTGACCTAAGACAGCTAAGACACATATTAAGAACACAACACACAGGGGTTCTGGAACTTTATAATGTCTTCCATGAAGTTATAACATCTATGAAGTGACCACATCCAAATTAAGATTCTTTTACAAATTACTATCAACTGAAGACTTGTTCATCTGAAGTCCACCATAATGACTAGCTCTAGTGTTCAGTTTGACACAACCTAGACTCACCTGGGAAGAGAGTCTCAATGATGCATGGTTCATATTGCGTTGTCCTGTGGGAGATTGGTCCTAGTTAAGTTAGTTGATATGAGAAGACCCCGCCCAATGTGGATGACACCATTCAATGGAGCAGTAAAGGTGAGCACAAGCAAGCAAGTGAGCAGGCATGCATTCATTTCTCTCTGCTCTAGACTGTGGACGTGATGTCATAGACTGTTTTACATTCCAGCCATCTGGACTGTCCGGCTATGATGGACTGTAAATGGAATTATAAGCTCCTTTCTCTTCTACGTGACTTTTTATCCCTGTGTGACATGACAACAGAAATTAAACTGGAATGCCCACACTGAAGAGCTTGAGAACATTTGCTTTGGAGTCAGCACAGATGTGTCAGGACTGCGACCCCCACAATTGTGACCCTGAGAAAAAGTTCTTCCCTGATCATTCTCTGAACCTCAAGACAGGAGGCCTCCATTTCAGTGTATCCCCTCAGCATCTAAGCACACATTGATAAGTAGACACTCACACATACACATAAATTAAAAATGAATTAAAAATCTTTAAACAGTAAATAATATGAATAATTAATCAAGAAAATGTAAACATGCATAAATTCAAAAATCAATAGTATAAATAATTATTTTAAGGGTTAACAGCAAGGGGATCCTTGCTTGTAATCCCAACACTCAGGAGGTGGAGGTAAGAAGATCAAAAGTTCAGTAAGGTGGGGCAGAGGTGGCACATGTCTTTAATCCCAGACCTAGAGAAGCAGAGGCAAACAGATCTCTGAGTTTGAGGCCAGCCTAGTCTACATAGAGAGTTCCAGGCCAGCCAGGGCTACGTGGAAAGACCCTGTCTTAACTCCTCCCCAAAAAGAAGATCAGAAGTCCAATATGAGCCTTAATTACATAAGGAGTTCAAGACCAACTTGGGCTACATGTGATCCTGTCTTTAAAAATAAATATAAACAATTTATTTTATTTTATTCTCCAATTGCATGACTTACTAAAAACAGCAGAAGTCTATCACAGTACTTCAGGCTTTCTATATGGATTAAGAAATATATGGGCAGGTGGACATCTCTATTCAATGTATTAACTTTAGCTTTATTGGTTTCCTTATGATATTTACATATTATATTTAATATGCTGTAAATTTTTCATTTTTCTGAAGGTAGATCCTATGTCGTAAGATTGCTGAACCTAGAACAAAAAATTTACGTAAGGTACAAATCTTAGTCCTCAACTTAGTCAAGCAAAGACTCTGACATGAGGCTGGGAGCCTAAAAGAAATAACACAGAGGCTGCTGAAACAACTTAAGGGAAACAAGAAGAGGAGCTGTGCTAGTTGAGGTCAGAAAGATAATGGGAGAATGTGACCAAGTGGTTACAAACTATGGCATAGGCCACTGAAAAGCCCTTGACAGTCACACTGAATAATGTGGAAAGTATTTGAAAAGCTTCAAAGAACAAAATAAGTCTGCATATTTTGAAAGAACCAAAGGCTCTTCCACAATGAGTAGACAGAAGGGACCATCACCCCAAGAAATAAATAATGAAGATAGTAATGGTAGCAATGGTGGACACGATGAGTTATTTGAAAAGCTCTAAAGGTCAAGTTAGTTGGATCTGCTGATGGACCCGGTGTATGTTCCTACTGTCTGTGCACCCTGTGAACCTAATTAGCCAGTCATCAGCCCACTGAGAGCTTCTGCATTTTCCCCCACAAGGTTCCTTCAGTTCCTTCCAATGCTCTGCATTACTCACCAGGAATCCACCCCTGAGTAGATGAAATTGCCTTAGATCACTAGAAATGGATCTGGGCATTATCGTCATTTCCTAGAAAGTATCCATACATGGGGGAAAAGATAAAATAATAAAACTTGAATTTTATATTTATTAAAACATGGTATTCCGGCTGGGCATGGTGGCGCATGCCTTTAATCCCAGCAGATTTCTGACTTTGAGGCCAGCCTGGAGTGAGTTCCAGGACAGCCAGGGCTATACAGAGAAACCCTGTCTCAAAACAACAACAACAACAACAACAACAACAAAAAAAAAAAATTAAAAAAAAAGTGGTATTCAAGAAGTTACAATTATATAGTGATGATGCTTTTTGTTGTGGTTTTGCATGGATATATTACTATTAACTCTTTTTTTTAAATTTCTGAATTGCTAAACAAGCATTAAGCAAGTAAGGGAGAAAGATCACAGGAAACCAGAAGAGTGAAGAGAATTCAAGGATTTCCTGGCAGATAAGTCATACTTTACTCAATACAGGCAAAGGCCAGCACACAGGGAAGTAGACAGGCAGCCTCCAGAAGACATAGTCCAGGACACATAGGCCCTGAGGAGGCAGGCAAAAGAGGCCCACAAACACGTAGGCTTTTGCAAAGACATACTGGATACACTAGCCTCTGACTTCAAGACCACCTTTATATAAAATCACACAAAAGTGGCATTCTGCCAGAAACCCTTATAGACATCAGTGTTTACTTTCAGAGTTTCCCAGGCATTTGTCAGACATTTGTGCTAACTCCTAGTTCCCAGATATAAATATTGATATCAGCACCATGTTGTCTGAATACAATTGGCCTATTGGCTATCTGTTCCCTATAGCATCATTGGGGAGGTGGAGAAGCAGAAGGAAGGAAGAAATTTTTCTTGAAGAATGACTAACAGTAGTACTACAACAGACATATACAGTATAAATGGGTAGTGCCTTGTCAAAATTAAAGAAAGTTCTCAAAACCAAAACCTGTTTCAAAGGGACCCAGTAGCTTCTTGAAAGTGCCCCCAGTGGCCAAAGTAGAAACCCAAGCAACAAAGTATACATAACATGTTGCATTATTGCTCAGAGAGGAAAACAGATATCTATGAGCCCATGCAGATGTAAACATTTGAATATATAACTAAATTCAGGGTGCTTATGTGCAGAATTTTAAATAATTTGTGCAGGTTCTCCACCTTCTACAGGTGAGCTAGGGTTAATTTCCTTCTGGTGTTTACAAAAGGACAGCGCAGAAAGAAAGAAAAAAAAAACTGAAGAAGTCTAATAAACATTGCCTGGGTCTGGGGTTTAAAGTTAATAGCATCATTGATACACTATGGTCACAGAGTGTGTCCTTTGATATGATCAGATAAGAACAACAGTATATTCCTCCCACCACCACCCCCCGCAAAGCTCATTACTTCTGTCTAATTATGAGGAAAATAATATGACACTAACTCAGATTTAGAGACGTTCTATAAAATCCCCGTCTAGCACTCTTTGATGCTCTCCAGGAAAGGAAGTCTGAGAAACTCTCTGGGCCTCAAGAGCTTAAAAGCCGTGGCCACTAAATGTAATCCAGTATCCTGGATACGATCATGAGGTAGAAGAGGACTAAAGAAATCGAAATAAAGAATGGACTTTACTTAATTACAGCTTTTCAGTATGTGGCCCATTGGTCCTGACAAAGGTATCATGGAAACACCACTACTGAGATCTTGCTTGAGATATACAAGAACTTTCTGTAACTTTCTTGCAAGTCTGCCATAAATCTACTCTAAAGTTTAAAAGTTAACAGCATGTTTACGTTCTTAAAAGTACCTGGCACACTGAAATCTCAGTGAATACCTGCTCTTATTTTTGTATCAAGGAGTCTCTCAAAGCATTCCATTTCTATCCCTAAGGTTTTTAACAGTGGGAAGGGGATAATGTTGGAGTCTGGAATAATACAGAAAAGAGATTGTCCTGCCAACAGCCATCTGGGGTGCCTCCTGTCTTTGTTAATTCTATTTAAATTGGACGTGAGGGTTTGTCATAAGAGACACCTTCAATGAGTCACACAGGTTTAAAGTAAATCCCTGTGTTACTGAGGCCATGATAATCCTGAATCAAAACTCTTCTTCAACAAGTAGTCCTGCAAAGGTAAGGACTCCATCCAGTGACCTTTCACCTGGGAGACTGCTGCACCTACTGAATTTCATTCTCATTGTAACTGGGAAGGGACAGCTGGATCTGGACTCTGAGTAAAACAGAGATTTCCTGTGTAGAAGGAAATTGAGCCATGCTGCCTGGAGGCTGGCTGGGGCCAAAGGAAGGAGAAGCCAGCAGGCAGTTCTGCACTACTGACCCCACGGAGAGCAATTGTTGCCAGTAATTGGGGTAAAAGGTCTTTAATCCCAGCACTCAGGAGGAAAAGGCAGGAACTCTGTGAGTTCCAGGACAGACTGGTCTACATAGTGAGTTCCAGGACATATAGAGGGCCACTGTCTAAAACCTATAGATCCTAAAGACCACCAAACAATCAAAATAGCTATTGAATAAAATCATGGTTGTCATTGTGCAGCCATCTTGGTTTTTTGGTTTGGTTTGGTTTGATTTTGGGGGTTTTGTTTTTTTATTATTATTATTCTGAGACAGGGTTTACTGTGCAGCCATCTTGCTATCATGTTTTATTAATTTTTTAGCCTAAGTAGTCACTACACTGCTTCAGCCTGCTTCAACCTCTTCCCAAATGACAGATGCCCTGTGAACAAAAAGTGCTGAGATATAAAGTGAAAAGGTCTTTCTTCCAAACTTTATGTCCAAAACCAAACCCATTTTTCTATTAGAGTTAGGACACAAGGAACTCACACGTTTAGATGCTACAGAAAATGTGTATTAAAAACATCTGTTGCTGAGTAACATCTTAATTACTCCCACTGAAACGACCTCACTGTCAACAGAACTTTTCCACAGTCACATCCACCATAATCCCTCTGGTAGTTCTCACATTTGTTCTGGGACTTCGAAGTCAGTGAATATGATGGAACACAGTCAATCCGTGTGGAAGCATCAAGAAAATGTCATTCTTGGATCATGCCCTTTGTCACAACAATAAAAGGAGAGGCCACCAAAAGATACCCTCTGGAAGCCAACAGTTTCCAAGGTCTACGTGAACATCATTTAAGATGTCAGAGTTCTTGAAAAACAATTGAAGATCTTAGGTAAGTAATGGAGTTCTACAGCTTTGCATGCCTGTGGTATCCTGTGTGTATGAACATGGGGAAGAAGGTAAGAGCTGGATTAAAATCTAAATGTAATCATCCAAGCAATGTGTGTATACAGAATCCTACACTTCAGAGAATGTTCTGTAGCAAATAACATGATTACAAATATTTACAGAGAGTACACTATGAGGCTAGACATGTGAAAAGGAGGTCAGTTTGGAACTTGGAAAAAGGTAGTCTTTGTTACAAGAAACTACTTGAGCTGTACTGAGATTTTTCTCAGACATTCTTTATCTATGTAGGTGGATCTCCTCTGACTGAAATTCTTATATTTAATTTTAATGTAAAAAGAAAAATGATATATTTCAAACCTTCAGAAACATTGAAAGACTAATACAAGGAGCCGGAGAGATAACTCACCAAGTAAAGGTGCTTCCTACCAACCCTGATGACATGGGCTCAAGCACCAGATCCTTCGTAAAAGCAGAGGAAGAGAAGCAACTCTACAGATAGTCCCCATGCTGTGGTGCACACACACACACACACACACACACACACACACACACACACACCAACTAAAATATGTAAATAAATAAGAAGTTAAAAATAAATTTTAAAAGACTAATAAAAGTACAATCATTTGCTAGAATGTTGTAGCAATGATTTCCTTATGTATATTTTCCAATACCTTTGTGTTCAAGCCATTTCTTCCCAGACAAAACTCCAGTTCACAAGCAGCTTTTCAGCATCCAAATGGACCCCTTGCCTATCCCATCCTCATGGACACCAATATAGTCATCACCACCACTGTGCAGCTACCCTCACCCCATTAGAGAAAAGTCCTCCTTTTCACACTTAGTGTCTTATCTATTTTGAGATAGCCCCTTCAATCCCAAATAACTGTTAAGAGTTTTATTATTTTCCACTGTGTATAGATTATATTCCTTTTCTCAAATAACCTAGAACTCTGCCAAGGCACCATCAATATATTCCAAGTAATTAAGTGGATTAAAAATCACAAGCTAGGGCAGAAGTTGGAGGAGGTTAAAAAAAAAAAAAACTTAACTCCTTAATCTGAGCTATGGCCTGTCTTCTTGCATCCCACAGAGCTTAGTGTTCTGTGTGGATGGGTACCAGAATGGAAGGTTTTGATGGTTAAGTTGATCTCCTTACCATCTCTGGTAATTATACAGAGTTGGTATTTTCTAATGACCATCTCTCTGAATCCAAGCATTCACCAGCTCAGTTAGCATTTAGCTGATCTAAGTTAGTCAACATAGCTTCTACTAGATAACCAGCCTGTATGTGATGACCTCTACATACTACTGCAATCTCCACAGCTTCCCTTCACCGTGATCTGCATGCCACAGAAATGGAGACCACACACCTGCCCAGTCCTCACAAAGACAACACAAGGTCTTAAGCCTTAGTGGCTCTTACTCTAGAGGCTTTGCTGAACAACTTCTGGTCTACTTAGACGATGCCAGCCAAGAAGCCAAACAAAGCATGTGTTCTTTTGACATACAATGCCCACCACATTCTGCAGCATTCATTATCCTAACTTATCTCCATTAGAACTGAAAAACATATTCCCAAAATACAAGGGGAAAAGGTAATCACTGCCTTTCTTTATCTCTCTCTCTCTCTCTCTCTATTTATCTATTTATTTAGTTTCCCTTATAAGAGGAAAGTGGAGATAAATTCAGGAGAAAGAAATTAAGGACTATTACAAGATTTCTTCAAATACAAAAGAAAGGAACTAAAAAAGCAACCCAATTATATGGTAAGCACATATAAGAGTGTGTGTTCTGATGAACATGTTTTAGGCTTTGCATCCTGAAAAATACACAGGTCCTCTAAGATGCTGGTGTGTTTCAGAAGCTGTACGTGTGTAAGTGGTTAGCACAGAGTCTTACCTTAATAGGCACATAATCGTGTTTCCTATTCATTAGGAATGCTTTAAATACTGATGTCTTACATGAATTAATTCATTTAGCCCTCATGAAATGATAGAGAAAGGGTGTCATTGTCAGCAAGTGACAAGTACAGAGACTGAGGCCAGATGGGTAAAGTAACTTGGTTATGTTAAAACAGTAAGTGTTCCACTTTGGCCAGTCAGTGAGGAGGAGGTGGGGTGTGTACCATCTCTTCATTAGGACCCTTTGGGTTATTTATCTATTTATTTATTTATGTCTTCCAAATTAAATTGCTTTAGAGAAGATATAGAAAGAGGAAAAACCTTGAAGGGAAATTAATTATGTGGAAAGAAAAATCTTCATTAGAACTGAAAAACATATTCCCAAAATACAAGGAAAAAGGGTAATCATTGCCTTTCTCTCTCTCTCTCTCTCTCTCTCTCTCTCTCTCTCTCTCTCTCTCTCTCTCTCTCTCTCT
>NC_034590.1:124041905-124047299 GCF_900095145.1 Mus pahari | reverse complement strand
CTCTGCCTCTGCTTCCGCCTCCCTCTGCCCCTCTGCCCCTCTGCCCCTCTGCCCGTCTGCCCGTCTGCCCCTCTGCCCCTCTGCCCCTCTGCACCTCTGCACCTCTGCCCCTCTGCCCCTCTGCCCTTCTGCCCCTCTGCCTCTCTGCCTCTCCTCTAGGAGTGCTGGAATTAAAGGCATGCACCACCCCACTCTCCTCATTTTAAATGTGGCTGGTTGTTTTCCTATTCATGAATTTTAAGAGTTACAGTCATTCCATTCCTAACTATTTCCCTGAGAGAATTGGAAATACATTTAACTAAGGCCACATAGCTCATAACAGCTGTATGGGTTAACAGTGTTTAAAATAATAATAATAATAATAATAATACGACCAGAAATGTTCATCAAGTGAATGGTTAAGTACACTGTGGTATCTCCACACAATACAAATTTAAAAAAAAAAAATCATAGGTGAGTTTCATGAGTGAAAGAAGCCAGAAAAAATTTGATATGAATAATGGGTTCAATTTACAGAAAATTCTAGACAGTGCAGGCTACTGTATAACAACAGAGCAGAAGCTTGAAATAGAAGAAATAGAGACTGATTATAGAAAGGTCACATTGTAGATAGGTCCACTGTCTTAACTGGAGCAATCATGACGGGGCAGTATCCGTAGATCAATGCTTACCAAGATGTACACCGCAAACATGTGCAGGACTCAGAGTAACAGTCCACAGCTGAGGGGCTAATCCACCATCTAAGCTAGTTGAAAGGAAAGGTGTAAATAGCGAACTGCTCCAAAGGAAGACAGTAGTAAAGGAGAATGATGATGACCTTACGTTTTTCTAATTTATCATGGAATGAAATTTATGATTAATTCCTGTAGAATTTAATTCAAAGGGTATTGCTCAGTGAGTAGAGGTTCTTAGAACCGTTGAGTCGGAGTATCCAATCTAGGTAAAAAAAAAAAAAAAAAAAAAATCCTCATTAAATGTAAAATGTTTCTCGAATAAATAAATAAATAAATAAATAAAAAGGAAATACAAAATGTTCTAGTTGTACAAAATAGTCACTGCTTTATGAAACACACACACACACACACACACACACATCTACTCTGTATCTCTCACACTACAAATATCTGAATACTTGTTATCCACCTGTTTTCCTTGAACACTTACAGCTTCTTTAATTAGAACACTGCTTTTTTATACATTCTAAAAATATTTGTGATTTACGAACACAAATAACTAAATGCACACTTATATAATAAAATGTTATTTGGGACATATTACAGTAAAAAATATAATAACCTTGAAATAGCAAGCCATGAGGCAATCAATAGTGCCTGTGTGCTTTCAGTTCTGATACTTGCCTCCAAGAATCTGAGCTTGCTAAGGAAAAGTTAACCCTTGCTAAAATAATACTGTTAATTTCTCCAAGATATACAAGAAAGGAAAATTATGATTCGATGGAGCTGAGAAATGACACCAGAGTAAAAGAATTTATATTTCTGGGTCTCACTCAGTCCCAACACCTGAGCCTGGTCTTATTTCTTGTTTTGTGTTTTGTGTACGTGACAACTCTGCTTGGGAATCTGCTCATCATGATCATCGTGACCTTTGAGTCCCGTCTGCACACGCCCATGTACTTCCTGCTCCGAAACCTTGCCATTCTAGACATCTGCTTCTCCTCCATCACAGCCCCAAAGGTCTTGGTGGACCTTCTGGCAAAGAAAAAGACCATTTCCTACGCAAAATGCATGACGCAGATGTTTTTCTTCCATCTTCTTGGTGGGGCAGACATTTTTTCTCTCTCTGTGATGGCATTCGACCGATACATGGCCATCTCCAAGCCCCTGCACTATGTGACCATCATGAGTAATAGGCGGTGCACAGCCCTCATCGCAGCCTCCTGGGTAGGCGGCTTTGTCCACTCAATTGTGCAGATTTCCCTCTTGCTCCCACTCCCCTTCTGTGGACCCAATGTTCTTGATACTTTCTACTGCGATGTCCCACAGGTTCTCAAACTCGCCTGCACAGATACCTTTGTTCTTGAGCTCCTGATGATCTCAAACAATGGCCTGGTCACTACCCTATGGTTTATCTTCCTTCTGGTGTCCTACATGGTCATCTTGATGATGTTGAGGTCTCAGGCAGGAGAAGACAGAAGAAAAGCCATCTCCACCTGCACCTCCCACATCACTGTAGTCACCCTGCATTTTGTGCCCTGCATCTATGTCTATGCCAGGCCCTTCACTGCCCTCCCCACAGATAAAGCCATCTCTGTTACCTTCACAGTCATCTCTCCTCTGTTGAACCCCTTGATCTACACTCTAAGGAACCAGGAAATGAAGTCAGCCATAAGAAGACTAAAGAGAAAACTCACTCCTCTTGAAAAGTAATAAAAAAGAAACCCCAACTCTCGTTACCAGGAACTGTTTGCTTTGTTTTCTGTACATTTATATATTCACATATTGTCAATTAACTAACTACACTTTCTAGGAAACCATTTGCTTTTCTATTTATATTAGTAGTAATTAATAACCCAATTTCTATATGGCACAAAGTAAATAATCATACAGCATCGGGCTGGTTGATTTATGTTATTTAGTTGGTTGGTCTGGAAACAAGGTCTCACCATGTATCCCTGGCTGGCCTTGAACTCATAGAAATCCACATGTTTCTGCCTCTGGATGCTGGGATGGAAGGCATAAGTCACTAGACTTGACCCGGTTTCTTCTTCTTTTTTAAGAATAATTTGTTTTATTATTATGTGTATGGATGGTTTGTCAGGACGTATGTGTGTGCACCATGTGGATGCCTGATGCCAGTGAAGGCTAGAAGAGGGCATTGGATACCCTAGAACTAGGGTTACAGATGGCTGTGATCTGCTATGTGAGTGCTAGAAACCAAACCTGGGTCACCTGCAAGAGCAAGTGTTCTTAATGACTGACCTACCTCTTCAGCCTTTGATTAATATGGTATGGTATATCAATCAACGTCATTAACCTTAACTCTTTTTTTTTTTTAAGGAAAGGAGTTAGAACTGGTGGTTTTGCCTGTAATGCCAGTACTTAGAAAGTAGTGGCAGGAGAGCAAGAGCTCAAGGCCACCTTGAAGCCAACCTGGGCTATTTGAGAACAAATCTTAAAACACCAAGCAATAAAAAAAAAAAGAGGAAATACTTCAGCGATTAAAAGGTCTTTAGTCAAGTTAGGCAGAAATGTCTTTAACAGCCGACTCATTGACTTTTTATCTCATGATTATAATTTCTTACATTGTTGGGTCTGCTGTACAAAACTGTTTTCCTGTTCTAGAAGGCTCTCATGTTCAGTGTCTCTGAGGGCCACATTCATGGGTGTGACTGGCTTCTCACAGGTTGGGTAATCTGCTTCTACTTAGTTAAACTATTAATGGACATGGGCTTGTGAAAATGTTCCCAGATCATAAAGGTCACCTTCCTGGATTCCAGTCATGAGTGAAGCTTGACAAGAGTTCTCACGACCTGGAGGTATTTATGATAATGCAGAATAAGACTTGCCAGTTTGACATATGAGGTTAGAAAGGAGAAGGAACCCATACAGAGACCAATCCATCCCCAACATCTGAGTGACTGTTCAGTTGTCAACTTACTAGGTTGGTTTCACTATTCATGTTTCCTGCTACATGGGTTTGGGGACACATGGCAAGGGATGGGAATAGGAAGGACAAGGAGGGCAGGAGGGAGGGAGAAAGAGAAGATAAGACCCTTATCCTGTTAGCATTTATGGAAAGGCCAGATAGACTAGTGTTACTGTCTAGCAATGTAGTAATGACAAGTAGCTGAAAGTGTTAACTTCAAAGTTACAAGACAGAGTCAGCAGTCTTTTATCTGCCACCTGCAAGTTCTGAGATCTTGAGCAAGTTATGTCTTCTCTGCCGAAGTCATTCACTTCTAACTTACATGAAAGTGATTATAACATTCCTCTCATAAATGTTTTGTTTCGTGGTGGTGGTGGTGGGTTTGGAGGGTTTGTTTTGTTTGTTTTGTTTGAAATAGGGTTTTTCTGTGTAACTTGGGCTATCCTAAAACTTGTTCTGTAGAGCAATCTGACCTCAAACTCACAAAAATCCACCTGCCTCTCACGTACTGGGATTAAAGGCATGTACTACCACTGCCCAACTCATAGAGTCTTAAATCTCAAATAATACTATATTTAAGAAACATAATTATATCACACAGTTAATTCTTAGTAATAGGCAAATTTCACTACTGTAGCATCTCTATTTCTCTACCTAACAATCTTCTGCACCCCACACACATACATTGACCTGCCACTCTCCTAAATGTTATTCTTCCACATTACTAAATTCTAGGAACTATAAAGAATTGAAAAGCATATTGAATTCAAAACATTTATATCATCTTAAAATTACCAGCTCTCGAGCATCAAAATATGACAAGAGTCTTGCTTGTCATTTATGAAACCCCAAGGGACATCACCATGGACTATAAAAATGCTTCAGTGATTAAGATCCCTTGTTGCTCTTGAAAAAGACCCTAGTTTAGTTCCCAGCACCCACATGATGTCTCACAACCATCTGTAATTCTAGATACAAGGGATATGATGCCTTCTTCTGACCTCCATGGACACCAAACATTTATGTGGTACATATGCATATATTCAGGCAAACAAAAAGTAAATTAAATATATATTTATATCATTTTATATATATATGAAAAGTAAATTAAATATGTATTTATATCATTCTATATATGTGATAAGTAAAATAAATATATCTTTTAAAAAGAGATACTCTGAAGCTGATGAAAGATACATTACAGGAGAATTTTATATCTAAAAAAAGCTATGAATTATAGATAAACCCTCAGGACTAGGGGGCCTCAATAAATAAACCACTTATCTTGTAAGAGGAAGGATTTGTAATCCCAGACTTGGGGAGACAGAAACAGAAACGTTTCTGGGGATCATTGACCAGACAATCTGGCCCAATTGGTGAGCTTCTGCTCAGTGAGAAACTTATCTTAAAGAAGGTGAGTGGAATTCTTGAGGATGTCAAGCACACAGGACAAAAGCAAGCCCAAGATGAGTTCTCCAAAACATGGTGAGTGTGGAAGACAAACTTGATATGTCTCCTTATTGGATTTCTCTTGGCCCCATCACCTGATTGACCACATCTAAGTCTTAACAGTATTAACTTACTTTCTTAAGCATAGAAATTCTAGGAACTATTTGCATTCTCCAGATTACTGATCTTAGGGTCCTGCTACCTTGCCCTAGTACTTTTGGTGTCTAGAGTAGCCCTGACTGGACTGGAACTCATAGACCAAGCTGACTTTGAACTCATAGAGCTCTACCTGCCTCTGCCTCTGCCTCTGCCTCTGCCTCTGCCTCTGCCTCTGCCTCT
>NC_034590.1:124027648-124041855 GCF_900095145.1 Mus pahari | reverse complement strand
GCCTCTGCCTCTGCCTCTGCCTCTGCCTCTGCCTCTGCCTCTGCCTCTGCCTCTGCCTCTGCCTCTGCCTCTGCCTCTGCCTCTGCCTCTGCCTCTGCCAGTGCTAGAATTAAACCAATATACCATCATGTCTGAGCCCCAGGGTTCTCTTTATGAAATTGCCTAAGAAAAAGTGCACACCAGGACTGGAGAGATAGCTTAGTGGTTAAGAGCACTGGCTGCTCTTCCAGATGTCCCTAGTTCAATTCCCAGCAACCACATGGTGGCTCACAACTATCTATATAATGTGATCTGATGCCTTCTTCTGGCATGCAAATGTTCATGCAGATAGAGTATGACTCATAAACATAAAATAAGTATTTTTTTTTTTTAGAAAAAAAAGATGAAAGGGAAGTACACACCAAGCAACCCTAACCACCCATTTCTCACTAATGTCCCTTTATTTCCTTATCTATCTTTTGCAATTCATTCAAACCAATGCCTTTATCTCTGTTAGAATCTGAGAGCATAATATATCTAAGTCATTGTATCTCAGACTAGAGTACCAAGATGTCAAGGATCCTGCAACCTTGGCATGTGTTTATGTCTAGTGACTCCCAAGAGCCATGTCAAGGCACACAAAATGACCTGAGGAAACAGCCATTTCATCTGACTGCACAAACAATTATTGGGTTCACGTAAATTTCAAATTGAACTGAATTTTTTTCATTTAAAAATTGTTTGTTTTCACATGATCCATTGAGATATATTCATCAGATAAAATTATTCATATTTTCAGTATACAATGTGAAATATTCTGCAGTGATGTATGTTTTGATGGGTTTTTATGTTCCTTTCTGAAGAACATCAGAAAGGTTAAGTGAATCAGTGCACATACCACTTTTTAAATGTACTTTGGTCGGCTATGTTCTCTCACTCAAATGTAATGATCAACATCTCTGAGTGCCCATGAAAAAGAAATACACATTTATTTATAAAGTAAGTACCTTGATGAATATCAAAACCTGTCACCACGCTGCCTCCCTGGACTCTGAGTGAACTGTGAATCTCAGCTATGTGGATTAAAATAGCTGCCCGGGGACCATGCACATCTTACTTTAAAAAATAAATTAGGTGTATGAATCTGCATACTGTAGCTCAGAGACCTGCAGCCACAGAGCTCTTGTTTTTGCCACCTCGACATTTTCTGTTTAGTTCAATTTCCCAGCTGATTTCTGACAAAGTAACTTTTGACCAAGAGGGAGAAGACAACGTTTTCTTCCTGAAGCAAAAAAGAACTGTTTCCCTGTGCTTTCTCCCAAGGAAAAGCCACATTCCAAAGGAGCACTGACACAGCGCGCGCGCGCGCGCGCGCGCGTGTGTGTGTGTGTGTGTGTGTGTGTGTGTGTGTGTGTGTGTGTGTGTGTGTGTGTGTGTGTGTGTATGNGTGTGTGTGTGTGTGTGTGTGTGTGTGTGTGTGTGTGTGTGTGTGTGTGTGTGTGTGTGTGTATGCATGTGTGTAAAAGCAACAGAAGGTGACAGGAGGTAGGGGAAGCTGCTGACATTTTAATGACTCCCATGAGAGTTCCATTGTATTGGCCACACTACATCCACATTGATCCCCAGTAATATTCCCTTTGCTGTTTCCTATAATGGGCTGCGGCTAAGGGACTGGTATGGGTAGCCCAGACACTGAAAAGCAAAATAGAAGAGTCAGAACATTGTTAGTCCTTAAGGTGGCTCACCCAACCCATTCCATTTCCCAACCCTCTGCACCCCTACACCCTACATCCACATTGCCTCCTATCCTCAACCCCTACACCTACATTCCCCACCCCACCCCAGTCTAAAAGAATATATGCTCAGTAGTCTTGAGACAGACAGGCTCTATGTTACATGTAGAATTTCCAGCGAACAGACGTCCTGACTCAAAGCATTGAAAAATACTATAAGGTCCATGTCCCACTTGGCAGTTAAACCAGCATGAAACTTCTGAAACCATTATGGCTTTTCAGAAATGCTACAAGTGTACAGAATGCTCCAAACAAAGCAAGAGTCTTAAAGCAACAAAAATAAGTGATAGGAAGATAGTAAAACCTACCCAGCACGTAATAAGAGTAGCCAGGATGTCTCTACATCTCACTCTGTAGGACTTTGAGGCAGTGGAGTCTAATGAGTTTTATTCCTTGCTCAGGAATGCAGTTTAGAAGCCTTGAGTGAGACGTTTTTATTGTATTAGAGATCAAACCCAGGGCCTTGTACACGCTAGGCAAGAACTTTACCACTGAGCCATATCCTTAGTCCAAGTAAGGTGTTCTAGTGACTCACTTATCCAGAAGATCATGTGCCACCAATGATGAATAATGCTCCTAAAGCTTTAGAGTTCAATGAAAAAAAGGATACTTGCAGGATAGTGAGGTGGTTGGTGGTTCAGTGGGTAAAAGCACTTGCCACCAAGCCTTGACAACCTGAGTTCAATCCCTCTAACACATACGATGGAAGAATTGAACTGGCTTCTGCAAGTTGTCCTCTGAACTCAACATGTGAGCTGAGGCAAATGGACATGAATAAATATACATAATAAACAAATAAATATATATAGAGAGAATTATAATTTGGGAGGAAGTTTTTGTTTGGCTTACATTTCCATAATATTGTTCATTATTGAAGGAAGCCAGGAACCCAAACAAGGCAGGAACCTAGAGGCAGGAGCTGGACATGAAGGGATGCCACTTACTGGCTTAATCTCTATGACTTGTTCAGTCTGCTTTCTTACAGAACCCAGGACCACCAGCTCAGGGATGGTGGAACTAGTGCCAGTAGAGAGAGACAAGAAGATATTGGTTTTTCTTGTGAGTGAATAAATAAGAGGGTGCTTCTTGGGAAAGTGTGATCTTTTAAGGGTTTTCCCCCAAAGACTAGAAGAACAAAGTGAAAGCAAATCAGAGAAATTAAAACTAGATTCAGAAGAAAAAAACCTGTGTGGATAGTGAAGTTAGCCAAGTAACAAAAGAGATTGAAGAGACCTGAAATCCACCTGGAAGCTAAAAACCAAAAGGTGACTCTGACAGCAGTTGGTGAAGACTATAGTTATGCAACAGGAAAAGTAACTGCTATCAAAGTGAATGATCCATTACATTTTGGTTTGTATAAATTTGTTATTGCGGGCAGGGGCACATATGTGTACAGGTACTACAAATGCACCTTGCATACAACATAGAGGGCAGAGGTTAACATCTGTGTCTTCCTTGATTGATCTCCACTTTATTCTCTGAGACAGGATCTCTCTGAACCCAGAGTTGTTCTAATTAGACTGGTATAGCTAAGCATCTTGACCCAGGGATTCCCCATCTCTGCTTCCTGGTGGCTGGGATAACCGGAAGTCTATACCATCCCTTTCCAGCTTCTTCCTAGAATCCAAGCAAGGGCTGATCATTATACTGGCATGACAAACACTGAGTCATCCATCCAGAACCACAGAAGTCACTCTTTAGACATGCCATTAAGATGTTACAGAGGAAATAGTCAATATTTACTAATTTTTTTTTCTGAGATAGGGTCTCACTGTGTAGTCCTGATTGATCTGGTACTCATCCAGGATTCCCCATCTCTGCTTCCTGATGACTGGGATAACCGGAAGTCTGTACCCTACCTTCCCAGCTTCTTCCTAGGATCCAAGCAAGAGCTAATCATTGGATGGCATGACAAACACTGAGTCATCAATTCAGTCCACAGACGTCATTCTTTAGACATGCCATGAAGATGTTACAGAGGAAATTGTCACGTATTTACAGTTTTTTAAGACAGAGTCTCACATACTCCTCGTTGATCTGGAACTCACAGACATCCTCCTACCCCATCTCCCAAGTATTGCACGTTTCTTAATTTTAACTTATTCTTGAAATTGAATTGACTTATACAGAGAAAAATGCACTTGCATGCACAGTTCAAAAATTTATACACAAATTGAAAATGCCTTTGGAACAAGCATCAGGTTGACACATTATTAACTCCTTAGGTTCCTCTCTCAAGCTCTCTTCAATTGCGTCTACATTAATAAAACAAAAGAAGGTTTAGTTTTAGGTACATAGGTTACTTAGAATAACAATGTCTGAAAAATTCACTTATACTGTTAAAATGTTCACCAGTCTTATTGCTGCTGTGTATTATATAAGTTCAACACTGTCCTTTCTTTTATTGGAGGAGTGGGGAGTAGGTGTCCTTTTCTGGTTTCAGGAAATTGTGATGTCAACACTTTTCCAGCTATCTCTTGGCAGACGTCTGTATAAATATATATAAAATATCTATAAAAATAGATTTCTAGGTAATATAATATATAAAGATGCATATCATATATGTGTATATATACAAGCAGACTTATATAATTAAGTAATAAAGATGTAGTACCAATCTCACATAGCACTTGCATTGTGTAAGAGTTCCAGTAGGTCCCAAACCTTTACCCTTCACTTGGTATTTTTCATTTGCTTAATCATTGTTACATTTTTTTAAATAATTTTCCTTCATCTTCTCCATTGTTAGAGAGAAGACTGAGGAAAAGAAGGTCTGACAACAGGCCCAAAGTGGGATCCAGCTCAGGGGGAGGTCCCAAAGTCTGACACTGTTACTGAGGCTACAGAGTGCTCCCAAAAAGGGATCTGTCATGACTGCCTATGAAAGACCCAACAAACAGCTGAAAGAGCCAGATGCAATATTTGTCTCCAACCAATGGACAGAAGCTGATGACCCTTGTGATTGAATTAGGGAAAGGCTGGAAGAAGCTGAGGAGGAGGGCAATCCTGTAGAAGGACCAGCAGTCTCAATTAACCTGGACTCCCGAGATCTCTCAGACACTGGACCACCAACCAGGAAGCATACACCAACTGGTATGAGGCTCCCAACACACGTACAGCAGAGGATTGCCTGGTCTGGGTTCAGTCAGAGAAGATACACCTAACCCTGAAGAGACTGGAGGCCCCGGGAAGTTTAAAGGTCTGGTGGGGTGGGAGGTGGGGGGAAGGGGTAGGATATCCACGTGAAGACAGGGAAGAGGTATGGGATGTAGACCAGTTGAAGGGTGGCCCAGGAGGGGAATAAAATCTGGAGTGTGGCTGGGCAGTGGTGGCGCATACCTTTAATCCCAGCAATTGGTAGGCAGAGGCAAGCAGATTACTGAGTTCGAGGCCAGCCTGGTCTACAAAGTGAGTTCTAGGACAGCCAGGGTTATACAGAGTAAACCCTGTCTCAAAAAAAATTGAACAAAAAAGTCTGGAATGTAATATATATATATGTGTGTGTGTGTATATATATATATATATATATATATATATATATATATATATATATATATATATATATATGTGTGTGTGTATATACATATATATGTGTGTGTGTATATATATACATATATGTATACATATATATTTTTAAAGGAATATATAAAATAAAATAATAATTTTTCTTTTTTATTCTAGTCCTTGTGTGTATGATCATGTGTTGTAATTTTAAACTGTAATTTCACACTAATAAAGTTGAACTGCTATTCAGATATCCTCTCTTGTGCAAAGTTAGTCTCTATCTCCTCCATTGCATTGAGTTAGTGACAGAATCTACCAGCTTAATGACTGAGTCAGAATTCTGGGTAATCCTTCAGGTAATATCTGCATCCTACATTGCAATCACAGAGCGTGCATTTAAAAAGAATATTTGCCAGGCAGTGTCGTATACCTTTAATCCAAGCACTCAGGAATCAGAGGCAGGAGGATCTCTGAGTTCAAAGCCAGCCTGTCAGGTCAACAAAGCAAGTTACAAGGTGGCCAGAACAATACAGAGAAACCCTGGAGAGAAAGAGAGAGAGAAAGAAAGAGTCAGAGACAGAGACAGAGAGAATTTTTCCCTCCTTAAGTCCACATTCCACTGAAAAGACCACATTAAAATTTAGACCATATTATATAGTCATTATACTGTTATTCTCCCAGAGATGTACTTGGAAAGGGATGTGTGATCTGAAGGGTCAGGGAAACTGTACCACAGTGAAAGAATTTGCTTCCTGGAGACTGCTCAATCCCAAGAGCTGAGCTAGATTTTATCTGCCTTGCTTCTGGTGTAAGTGACAACTCTGACAGGAAACGGCAACACCATCCCCATGAATCTCTCACTCCCCTGAGAACTTCCTGCTCCACAGTCTGCTCCTTTCATCACACTCCGCAATCAGTCTGTCAGGAAGAGAACCATCCTCTGAATGGCTGTCATCCAGATGCTCTTCCATTTTCTTCCATCTTCTGGAAAAAAAAAAAAAAAAAACTTCACTAGGGCCATACTTTCATGAGCTGGCTACTAAGCCTACCTTTAGTAAGTTGTCCCCTTTGTTTTATTTGGTTATATATTCTTTAACCACCTCTCCTGATACCAAAAGAGCTCACAAGTTCTAGAAGAAAAATTTTGCAAATAGTTGCAAAATATGAAAGAAATCTGAAAGTAATTTAATCGGGAAGATTTACAAAGATAAAAAGAGCCGGAGGCAGTGGAGCATGTTAGCAACACAGGCCAGCCTTTAGTTCTTGGCCATAAGGATCATCTCCTCTCTAAAGTGTCTAAGGCCATCAGATGAGAGACACTATCTCAAAAAGTAAGGTGAAGAGCAAACAATTACAACCTCTGCCCTCCACATCCATTAGCATGGATTCACGCACCTACAAACACACACACACACACACACATATACACAGGAACACACACATACCACCCCCACATGCACAGGAAAGATAAAAACAAATCAAAAATAGTTAACATGGTTGGGTTTTTTGTTGTTGTTATTGGTCTCTGTGATAACTTTGAATACGTAATCGATCAACAAGGAAAAAATAGATTGATAAAATACCTCACATGAAGAATTGTGTTCACTTTTTTTTTAATTCCTACCTGAAGTGAAAACTTACCATTTCTTTGGAAAGTCAGTTGTGTCAGGATAACGTTTTTCTGGGGCAAACATGTGAAGGAGTATTTTCCTGAAGCAGACACGGGTAAAAGGATGTTTTGCTAAAGCAAGCACATGAAAGGACATATGATGAAGGGTTCTTTGCTAACAACACATACGTATTGGTTTGCCTTTCATTGCCTATCTCAGCTCCGATTGTTGTGGCTCCATAGAGAGAAATGCACCCCCTTTCTGCTTCCTCAGACTTGGGCCAATTGGCAGAGCGATGTCAGCTGATACAAACTCACATGAAGTTTTGCTAAGACAGTCTCACATGCTGACGCAAGGCACGTGGTGGGGCAAGACCCATGGAGGACATGCACTGTTCGGAAGGACTATAAATAGGACTCAACCGACAGTGATGGGGACTTGCATATCTAGCTTTGTAACACTTCCTGGTCTCTTGTCTTTGCTGATCTTCACTTCAAGAGAGACACAGCAATGAACTTCTCCTGGCATCCCTGGAGGTCTCCATAACTCTTGCTGATTTGTGCCAAATTACTCATCTCTCTGGTCAGAGTTTATACAACCAAACAGCCACCTCTGCTTCTTGGGTAGAAGCTAGAAGTTGGGGTTTCTTTAATGAAGTGACTGTACTAAACTAAGGCTTTGGAGAGAAGTTTGTATGTCTGGTCGTGTGTCTGGACATATGTGTCCTTGTTCAACCAACTTTGAAATATTACTATGGATGAACTAGAAAGGGTTTGTATGACAGTGATGCGTTCTGTAGGTGTAGAGTGGTAGTTACTAATTCTAAAAGCCAGAAGAGTGCAGAGAACTGTTCAAGATAAGGAAGGTGACTTGAAGGGTACAGGAAAGCTCAACATAGTTAGAAGACATATCCATATATCCATATATGTGGACTTGGCGGATTCCCACATGAGGGACTATAGCATTCAGAAGCCTATTTCATTACAATGTATTTTCTCAGATATATTGGTAACGAAGTACTTGGGATTTTGAGTTTTTCCTTCTAAAAAACAAAGGAAAACTTTTTATACCTGGTTTCTTTCTTCTGCTCCAATGTAGTACATACATCCTCAAGAGTTCTCATTAATTACCGTGGTTTCCATTTCTTGTGTCTATCTTTGAACTCAGAAGGCTATCAGCTTGGACTTGTCAGTCGAAATGGTGATTTGATCACTTTCAAGACTTAATTTCTTTCCAGAACCTCAGGCTGCTGGTCCTGTGCACTTTTTTAAGATAGAAAGCAAAGGGAGTTATTCATCCTCTTTGTGCAGTTATGCAAGTACAACCATCCCACTATACAAGTTTTATCTATGTCCCAATTCACTGATCCTCTACAGGTGGAACCCAAGGTACAGCCAAACCTTCTCACTTGCAATTCTTCCTTGCCCAATTCAACGGAATTGCCCCAAAGAAGTTACAGGGAAGTGTCCATTCTGAAGACTCCCCATCAAACCTAAATGAAATTCCAAATAATCCAAGTCCACAGGATGCATTACTTTGAGGGGGAGGGGCGGGCACCAGACACTTTTATTCTCCTAACCTCCATTTCCTCATCTGCAAAACAGTGTTCAAGCTTCCTGTCTGTCCTTCCTCATTTGTCTTTGAATGGCCCTGGCTGTTAATGGGAATTTACTCAGCCCGCAGCCCTGTAAGTTCTCACTGTGTCTTCAATGTTAGTCTTAAAATTGCCTTTCATAAGACCTTATATTTTGGGCTGGAGAGATGGCCCAGCAATTAAAAGCACTGACTGCTCTTCCAGAAGTCCTGAGTTCAATTCCCCGTAACCACATGGTGGCTCATTGTAATGGGATCTGATGCCCTCTTCTGGGGTGTCTAAAGAACAATGACAGTGTACTCACATAAATAAAATAAATCTTTTTTTTTTTAAAACACACATTTTAAAAAAAGACCTTATATCTCTGTATTCCTATTATTTCTGTATTGATCTCTTCAGTAGCAGTTTATATGTCTGACCAAGTGAAGAATAAGAGACACAATCGGAATCATAAAAATAAGCTAGTTTTTTTTTAAGTATAAATCTATGGTAGTTTATATATGCAATATATATACATACATACATTTATATATGCAATATATATATACATATATATATACATACATACATACATCTTGAAAAATGTATTCTTGTGTTTAACTTAATCCTTAGCCAACAATAAAAAGTTAAAAGAACAAGAACAATGGACAATACTCTTTTCATTTTTTATTATTTCCTTTTCTGGCCTTCCATTGTCCTGAAGCTGGAACAGGGCTATTCCAAAAGCTGTCGCCTGTCTGTGGGCTATGTTCCTCTAGCCGGGCTGCCTTGTCTGGCCTCAGTGGGAGAGGAAGCGCCTTGTATAGCAGAGACTTGAAGTGCTGGGGGGAGGGGCAAATATCCAGGAGAGCCCCCACCCACTCAGAGGAGAAGGGGAGGGAGATGGGGGAAGAATCATGGGAGGGGGTGACCAGGAGGGGACAGTGAGCAGGATATAAAATGAATGAGTAAAAATTAAACTAAATTAAAAACAGAAGTCCCGAAGTTAAATTGTGGTCCCAGAACAAGAACCCCTTGAATAGAGAGATACTTTCATGAACTATTCACCTACCTGACCTCTACTAAACCATCCCTTTTGTTTATTTAGTTGTATATATTTCAGTTGTCTCTCCTCAAACCAACCCCTCTGTGATATGTGCAATGTTTCATGATAATTGTTCTATCAATATGTCTAGACGATATTGAAGGGATTGGCTCAGCCTACTGTAATGGTCAGAGATAGCACCCACTGAGAAAGACTCAATACAATGAATTATCACATTTAGCAGCACTTGATTTTGATTTCCTCTCCTTCCAGATAGAGGGATGTAAAAATGCTGAGAAATGATTAAGCATCCAGAAGTCAGCCCACTGCTTTATAGGTTCCATTCAGTTCATGGTCACACAGCTCGGTGAGTCTCTGCCATGACTTCACTGCACATAATTCCACTGGGGGGGGGGGACACATAGCAAGGGGACAGCTCACCTAGGGGATGCCAGGAAGCAGCAAGAGAGGCTTGGGCCAGGATCCCAATGCTCACTCAGCCCTACCCCCTGAAGGCTCCATTATCACGGAAAGTAACCACTATGCAAGGCCTTTCTCCTACAACTCTAAACTATGCCTGGAAATTCTTGATCTCAGCAGTTTTCCTTGCTAATAAGCTGTCAACCTCGAGTTCACTGTCAGGAATAAAGCCAGGTCGGTTGACGTTTATGACCAACTAAGAGCTAAGTGCTGGTAAGACACAGGCAAAATGCAGTCTTGCCAGGTAATTGAGAACAACACAATTGAAAACACGTTAATAGTAAATCCCCAAAGGCTGGAAAGGCTAGGCCAAGTTCATCTAATGTTGATTCTGCGTTATGAAGACCTTACATCCTAAAGGTAGGTCACTGGTGCTCAAATTTCACTGATGAGCGACTAAGCCCCAGAGTTCATATGACTTTAAACATTACACCCTTGCTCCATCAACCCCTGAGGTAGACTTCAAAGCTCACATCTCTTCTGTTATCTCTTCTCTCTACCATATTATTTTCTATCACAGTTCGAAACTTAAATTGAAGAAAAAAAAAAGACTTCCTTATGCATTATTTAAATGGCTGTATGTTTTTCAGTAAGACTTATAAATTCTTTACACTGAAGAAAATATCTGACCATTTTACAGACTACAAATGTTTGTAAGCAATGAAGTTTTCTAAATTATTGATGAATTAACATATAATTAGGAGCAAAATTAGAGAATTAGGTTTTTGCTGCCTCAGCCTCAACGAATGCTAAAGCAGGAAAATTAGCAAAATAGAAATTCAGTGCTGATGGGAAGAAGTCCTGTAAAATCCAAAGTATTCAGTGGTTATAGAAGGGTCAGAGGTCAACCTCAGGAAAGACAGACTATGGAGCTGGGAGTGTATAAAGGCACATGAACAATGAAAGTAGGCAGCCAGTTATTAGAAAGGAAAAATAGTTTACCTTATCCAGGACCTGCAAGGTGGCTCCGTGAGGAAAGGCATTTTACCATTAAATTTGATCATCTGAATTCAATCCCCAGGACTCACATGGTGAGAAGAGAGAATTCACTCCCAAAGGCTGTCCTCTGACCTCCAGGAGTATGTTGTGACATGCAAGGGCACACACATATGCACACACCTAATAAATGTGATAAAGTTTTAAAGTGCAAAATAATACCCAAAGCACAATCCTTTAGTTTTTGATGCTGTACTTTTCCATAACAAAAATATTTCCTCCCCACGGGACAGAAGTAGAGGAACCATGAGCCAACAATGAAGCAGAGCGTCAGTTACAGCAGGGTGAAAGAATTTGTTTGTGAAGGACTGATGGACACAGTCCCAAGAGCTGAGTTTGGTCTCCTTTTCTCATTCTTGGTGTACACAGCAACTGGGCTGGGCAACCTCCTCATCATGGTCACGGTGACCTGAGAGTCCCGCCTCCACACCCCCATGTACTTTCTGCTTCGCAACCTCTCTGTCTTAGACATCTGCTTCTCCTCTATCACTGCTCCAAATGTCCTAGTGGACCTTCTCTCAAGAAAAAAGACTGTCTCCTTCGATGGCTGCATCATTTAGATGTCCTTCTTCCATTTCCTTGGTGGGGCAGACATTTTTCTCTCTCTGTGATGGCATTTGATCAATACATGGCCATCTCCAAGCCCCTGCACTATGTGACCATCATGAGTAGTAGGCGGTGCCACAGCCCACATTGTGGATTCCTGAGTGGGAGGCTTTGCCCACTCCATTGTGCAGATCTTTCTCTTGCTCCCACTTCCTTTCTGTGAACCCAGTGTTGTTGATAGTTTCTACTGTGATGTCCCACAGGCCCTCAAGCTCACTTGTACCAGCACCTTTGCTCTGAGGTCTTAATGACTTCTACCAATGCTTTGATCTCTACCCTGTGGTTTGTCTTTCTGCTAGTGACATACTTGACAATGCTAAGGTCACACACAGGAGAAAAGCCATCTCAACCTGTACCCAAATCACTGTGGTCACCCTGCACTTTGTGCCCTGCATTTATGTCTATGCCAGGCCCTTTACTGCCCTCCCCATGGACAGAGCTGTCCCCATCACATTCGCTGTCATCATTCCTGTCCTCAACCCAATGATCTATACCTTGAGGAACCAAGAAATGAAGTCATCCATGAGGAGACTCAGGAAAAGAGTTGGACCTTCTGAAAAGGAATGCATACTATAAGTCTCCAATTAGAAAACTCAGAACTTAAGGACAAAAGACCCTCATCAATAGACAGTGTTTTTCTTACATCTGCTTGGTGGGGCAGATGTTTATCTGCTGGTGTTTATCCTTATTGCACAGTGGAGTCCTCAAAACTCCAGAGACAATAGTCTTTTAGAGTTTCCTCATGGTGAAGTTGCTGACAACATAGAACCTTAGACATATAAATTGTCAATTTTTTTTTTTTTTTTTTTTTTGGTTTTTCGAGACAGGGTTTCTCTGTAGCCCTGGCTGTCCTGGAACTCACTTTGTAGACCAGGCTGGCCTCAAACTCAGAAATCCGCCTGCCTCTGCCTCCCAAGTGCTGGGATTAAAGGCATGCGCCACCACGCCAAGCAAATTGTCAATTCTTGACAAAGCACAGGGTAGAGGTCAAGCCATTGGTAGAAGTCATTAAGACCTAAGAGCAAAGTTACTGGTACAGGAGAACTTGAGGACCTGTGGGACATCACAGTAGAAACCACCAACAACACTGGGTCCACAGAAAGGAAGTGGGAGCAAGAGGGAGATCTACATGATGGTATGGACAAGGCCCCTCACCCAGGAAGCCAGGTAAGATGGCTAAGCAGTTAAGAACCTTGCTGTTCCTACAGAGAATCTGAGTTCAGTTCCCAGTTCCCACATCAGGCAGCTCACAATACCCATAATTCCAACTCCAGGGGAATCTGACACTTCTGGCCTCTGATAGGCCCAGAGACACACATACATGTAATAAAAAACAAAATGTTAGCTCTTAGGAACCCAAATGTTTATAAGACTCAAACACTTTCTTTTACTCATAAGAAAACAGAGCCCAGGGAGCTGAAGAGATGGCCCAGCAACTAAGAGCACTGACTGTTCTTCCGATGGTCCAGCAACCACATGGTGGCTCACAACCATCCGTAATGAGATCTGATGCCCTCTTCTGGTGTGTCTGAAGACAGCTACAGTGTACTTAGATATAATAAATAAATCTTTGGGTTGGAGTAAGCAAAGATCCTGAGTTCAATTCCTAGCAACCACATGATGGCTCACAACCATCTGTACAGCTACGGTGTACTCATATATATAAAATAAAGGAGAGAGAGAGAGAGAGAGAGAGAGAGAGAGAGAGAGAGAGAGAGAGAGAGAGACTTTACTATCACATCCTTCCCCCTGATTCTGAATTAGACAATCACATCCTAGTAGGTGGTCACATTCCCACCAATGAGATGAGACACAGCCAACCACAATTAGCATAAAAACGAGCTGAATTTCTCTCCCCAGTGTGCTTGCTTACTAGGTTTGGGTTATGGCACACTTACAGCTCACAACAGTGCATCCTTTTTATGAAAAGAACGCCTGTGCAGGGTTACCGTCACTTTGTGCATGTGCTTTGTGTGACACCGAGAAATATCCTTTTCCAGCAAGCCTATTGCCTCCCACACGCTAGGCAAGTCCTCTGCCACAGAGGCTTTACCTGAAGCTCATGACTTGACTCTTGAATTGTGGCTGCACGATGTATTGTACAGGCAACTGTCAGTAAAATGACCTCCCAGGGACCCGAAGTAAAGCTAGTAAAACCCAGTCACATCTCACTTGGAACTAACGGGACTGATTTTCCTTTGGAAGATCTCCACTCCATTTTTCTAAAGAAGCCTCTAAACTGCCCCTTAGAAAGGCAAGAAAGAATTCAGATTTCATCAAAGATTTCCTACCTAACTAATGCTGGAGGCGCAGCTAGATCTGAGATATCTGACTCTGAGATACACATTCCACTACCGCACCTACCCCAGACACAGGTATGGGATCTGAAACAAGCTCACAAAAATGAAAGAGAGAGGGGAAGAGGGAACACTTTTCTCTGTTGCAGCTTCATGAAAGGTACTTGGTTGCCCTCACCTGACCAAACAGTATGTACTGTTTCTGGTACTTAAAAAACTCATCACAGCCGGGCGTGGTGGCGCACGCCTTTAATCCCAGCACTTGGGAGGCAGAGGCAGGCGGATTTCTGAGTTCGAGGCCAGCCTGGTCTACAGAGTGAGTTC
>NC_034590.1:124025206-124027603 GCF_900095145.1 Mus pahari | reverse complement strand
AAAAAAAAAAAAAAAAACCTCATCACTTTACAGTCATTCAATCCTAACCAGTCTTCCAGGAAAAAAGAAATCCTACCCTGCCCACATTTCCTTAGCATGCCTGGTGTATTTGTATACAAGAAATTGAAGCTAAGGAAAACAAACAAACAAACAAGCAAAACCCTTTCTGCAGGCTAGAGGCACTGGCTGCCCTTCCAGAAGTCTTAGGTTCAATTCCCAGTACCCGCACGGCAGCTCACAACTATCACTTACTCTGGATTCCATTGTCCACTTCACCAGTCCAGTCTATTGTCCACGCTGCTGTCATTGCCTGAAGAAATAGAGAACAAGATTTCATTCTAAAGCTGGGCGTGGTGGTTCTTGCCTTTAATTTCAGCACTCAAAGGGCAAAGGCAAATGGATCTCAATGAATTCCAGGCCGGCCTGGTCTACACAGTGAATTTGAGACTGGCCAAGGGTACAGAGTGAGACCCTGTCTCAAAAACCACACACAAAAATTCTAATTCTAGCAACCTTATTTGTCAGTCATGCAGCTAAAATTGGTTTTATTTTTAGATGTGCTAACTAGATTTATATGAGTGTTTGCCCAGATATATACGTGTACCGTGTTGGTACTTGGAATATCAGAAGAGAGCGTCAGATTTCCTGGAACTGCAGATGCTTGTGAGCCACCATAAGAGTGCTGGGAGCTGAACCCAGGTCCTCTGCAAGAACAACACGTGCTCTTAACCACTGAGCCATCTCTCCAGCTCCTCCAAGTCCTTTTGATAGACATTTCAAAGCCTGCGTTGTGGGTTATTTTTAATTAGTAAGTTAGTTGCTTTTTTATCAGTGTGATAAAACACCACCACCAAAACTACTCAAAGAAGAAAGTTTATTTGGAGCTGATGGTTCCTGAGAAATATGAGTTCATCCCCCTCAAAGCAGAGAAGCAAGGCAGCCAAGAGGGTCTCTCAGACCTCAGTCTTTGAAGGCCCTGGGGGTCCTATGGGTAGTCAGTAAGGTTTTGTTCTCCTTCACATTTTTCTCTTCACCACGTCCTCAGAGGGGAGATAGAGTTTTTCATGGACACAAAGTTTTTTGTATTTAAGTCATGTCTTTGTGTACTATTTAACATTTTTGCCTGACTAATAACGACTAAGATATTTCTCCTACACCTTCTTAATATCTGATAGCTTCTGACTTTACAATTTTCTCTATAATAAGTCCTCTTTTTTTTTTTTTTTTTTTGAAGCTTAAACATTCTCTAGTAAGGCATTCTCCCACAAGTAAGTCTGTGCTTTGTTGGCAAACCTTCAAAGACAAGATCCAAAAAGGCCTTTCTTTGTTTGATCAATGAAACTGAATTACAAAGGAACTTGAATTAAAGTACTTCACAAGAATATCAAACTTTTACAAAAACACTTTTTTAAAAGTATATTGCCTCAGAAACGCATTCAATTCATGTAAGTGAATAACTGCCTCTTACCGTCTGAGGCCTCAGGAACTATGACTTTCTCTCTGTCTGAATTCTAGTCAGGCTTCTCAAAGCCACTTCTCCAATAGGCCTCGACCCTTGACAACACAAAACTGAATGAGAGCTGGAAGGGAGGAGTGACCCAGCCTGGTGACCCAGGGATGGAAGTCAAGAAAGCATTTGGGGGAAGTCAAAGCGCCTGGGGCGGGGTGGAGGGGGTGGGGAGGAGTGAGTGGGGAGGGGTAGGAGACCTTTAAGAATGACAGTGAGATGGAGGAAGCACTGGAGAGATTGCTCAGTGGTTAGGACTTTTTGCAGAGGACCCAGATTCAGGTCCCAGAAGCCACATGGTGCCTCACAACCATCCAAAATTCCAGTTTCATAGAATCCAATGACCACTGCTGGCCTCCACAGGCACCAGGCATTCATGTGGTACAAACACAGTGGATCCAGTCGAAACACCCATACATGTAAAATAAATATAAATTAATAAATAATTTTTTGAACAATGACAGTGGGGACTGTAGAGATGGCTCAGCAGTAAAAACTTAACTGATTAATCCTGAGGACTGGAATTTCCATTACAGCCCCCATATTCCAACTCCAGGGAATCAGACAGACGCCCTCTGCTGGCCACTATAGGCAACTGCACACATGCTGCATGTGCAACCCAGAATCAGAACTTAAAATGAAAATAAATCTTTTAAAAATTGAAATTGCACAGGATATTTTTTCAATTTTTATTAGGTATTTACTTCATTTACATTTCAAATGCTAGCCCCAAAATCCCTTATACCCTCCCTCCCCCATGCTAACCTACCCACCCACTCCCCTTCTTGGCCCTGGTGTTCCCCTGTACTGGGGCATATAAAGTTGGCAAGACCAAGGGGCCTCTCTTCCCAGTGATGGCTGATTAGACCATCTTCTGCTACATATGCAGC
>NC_034590.1:124022575-124025195 GCF_900095145.1 Mus pahari | reverse complement strand
GATATTCCTCAGTTGAGAATTCTTTGTTTAGTTCTGTGCCTCATTTTTTAATGGGGTTATTTGGTTTTCTGGAGTCAGTCTTCTTGAGTTATTTATATATATTGGATATTAGTCCCCTATCTGATTTAGGATTGGTAAAGATCCTTTCCCAATCTGTTGGTGGCCTTTTGTCTTATTGACAGTTCTTTTGCCTTATAGAAGCTTTGCAATTTTATGAGGTTCCCATTTGTCAATTCTCGATCTTATAGCACAAGCCATTGCAGTTCTATTCAGGAATTTTTCCCCTTGCACGGGATATTTTTAAAAGGAAGAAAATGAGGTAGAGGATGAAGGGGAGGAAGAGGAGGAATAACTAACTTACTGAAGATCGTAGTGTCGGATACGTTAGTTTGTGCAATCCTTACTTTGTGCTGACAAAGTGCCTGGCAAGGACAGCTTGGGGGAGGCATGGTTTGTTTTGGTTTGCGGTGCAAGAGTAGAGTCCATCTGGTAGGGCAGGCATGGTGGCGGGAGCTAGAGGAGAGCAGCTACAATGCATCTGAAGTCGGAACACAGAGAGTGGTTGGTGTAAGCGCTTGGCTGACTTTCTCCTTTTTATTCAGCTCAGGATCCCAGCTAGCTGTGTCCTCTCCCCTCAATTGACGTATTATTAACACCCTCAACCAATTCCTTCATACAGGTGTTTCCATGATGATTCTAAATCCCATCAAACTGATGACCGAAATCAAGCATCAGAGTTTACTCTGTGCCATTGTGACAGGATGCCTCAGCCTTAGATAAATTACAGGGAACAAAAATGTATTGGGCTCATATTGTACAGATCCAGGTGTCCCATCTGGTGTCATGACTAGCTGTTTCAAACCCTTTATAACCAATATTACTCTGTTCATAAAGGTGTGTCACTCATGGCCTAAACATCTCCCAGTAGACCCCCATATAGGCAGTGCTATTGCACTAGGAACCAATTTTCAAACACATGGACTTTAGGGATGCATTAAAGCTGCAACCAGAAAAGAACGAAAGCAAAGCAAAAAAATATGGTGGCCATGGGGATCAAGTCTCAGGGTGCTTTCGGGGCGTGGGAGATGAAGAACCGTGTGACGCCGCCTACATTTTGAGAGGTTGTTCTGGTTGTTTGTCAAGTATTGAATGGAATAGGGCAAGACCTGATATGGAGGTACTGCTCGAGTCCAAGAATGAGAGAGCAGATGCCTTCCAGGAGTGAGAAGTACTCAATGAATTTGCTGCTTACAAAAGTGTTTACAGCTCTGGCAATGGTCTGGGTGATGCAAAGAAAGAAAGAAAAAAGATCAATGTGTTTGCAGCCAAGCTACAGAGTTTCTCCAGAAGATGAATGCGATGGTAGCCCATTTTGGACAGTTTATGCTGATATGGATTACGTCCACCCCAAAATCATATGTTGGAATCGCAACTCCTGAACCCCAAATTGAGATTTTATTGGAAACGAGGGCCTTTAGAAAGGTGTCCAAGTTAAGATGTAGTCACTAAAATGCACTCTGACCCATTATAATTGGTTCTCTTATAAAAAGGGTAGTTGGGACACAGAAACACACTTAAAGGAAAGACATTGTTACCAGACATTGTCATTGTTCACGTCTTGTGTCAGGAGACATATTGTGGAGGTATCAAGGCTTTCCTGTCATTTCTAGGAGAGGCAATCTCCCAGCAGACTTCCTGGTCCTTTGGCCTTTAGGAGATTTCCGTCTCCTCTTCTTTGATGTTCCTTGAACTTCAGGTGCAAGAGTTGTGCTGGAGCCGTATCCACTGGGGCTGGGGTCCCTACGGTCAATCACTTTATTTGACCAGTTGTGGTTTTCTTTAAGGGTCTCCATCTGCTGCAAAGAGAAGCCTCTTTGACAAGGGTGAGAACTCTGTGGTTATAGAGACAGGTGTTTAGAATTGGTTAGGAATTATGCTGGCCTAGTAAAGTGGTATCATTAGATTCCCCTCTAAAATCTAAGATCTTACTAGTCTCAGGTAGGAAAAATCTGATGGGGTTCTAAACCTACACAGAAAAACTACAGGCCACTTATGATTACTGAGAGAGAGAAAGAGGCTCCCTGTATTTGCTTATCCAGTGACAAAGCAGTCGCTCCCAAAATGGTATACAAGCAACAGCAAACACACTCAGCGTTGTATTTATATATTTATCGCAAATCTGTGTGTGTGTGTGTGTGTGTGTGTGTGTGTGTGTGTGTGAGAGAGAGAGAGAGAGAGAGAGAGAGAGAGAGAGAGAGAGAGAGAATAACAATTGCAGAAAAAGAGGTCATCAATCCCAGAGTGAGGAGGGCAGAGACATAGAAGGGGTTGGAGAATGAACAGGGAAGGAGAGAAGTGATGTTATAGTTTAATTCAAATTTCACAAAGAAGGGAGGTAGTGGTGCATGTTCTTAATCCCAACAGAGGAGACAGAGACAAGAGGATCCTTGAATTTGAGCTCAGTCTGTTCTACAGAGTGAGTTCCAGGACAGGCAGGGTTATACAGAGAAACCCTGTGTCAGGAAAAGAAAAGAAAAGAAAAGAAAAGAAAAGAAAAGAAAAGAAAAGAAAAGAAAAGAAAAGAAAAGAAAAGAAAAGAAAAGAAAAGGAAAGGAAAGGA
>NC_034590.1:124009320-124021737 GCF_900095145.1 Mus pahari | reverse complement strand
CCACGGAGACCCTCCCCACCCCAATCTCAGTCCCGGACTATAACAGGCTTTGCAAACACGTTTCCCAGCTTTGCTATTTGTCTTCTGATATTCAGTGCCAATAGTTATCATTTACCGGCTTTTGAATTTTCTGCTTGAAAAAGTCTGTTCTTATTTTGAAATTACGCTCAAGAATTGTGCTGTTTGTTCCTGATGACCACGTAACAAAACACTTCTAATGTTTAAATCTTCGGTCCATGTGAAATTTCTGCTAAGTGCACCGTAAGGAGATACACTTGTTCAGAACAATAATAGGATACTTCTAGGAATCACAAAAGAAACTTCTGACTATTAAAAATGAAAGGGGGGATTTTGAATCTCTTCCCTTGCGCCTGACATTAATTTCCCAATATGTACTTGTTTATCAATAACATCAATATGAGGCCATTAGGCTTGTAATTAATCAGCACTGATAGTAGCAACTTTTTAATTATTTTAAAGCAGAGATTGTAGGCGTGCTCCATCACGCAATGGAAGCAACTTTTAAAAGTGGCCCAAGGCGAATCAGACACCCAAAACCTAATATTTGAAAGCCACGCAGGCACCAGGAGACACAATCCCCTCACCAGCACATCCCAGAAGAGGCCACAAGGGGGCAGTCACACCGGCTCCGGATGCTGGAGAAAACCTCCGGAGAACGCCAGGGGACCGGCAATAGCTCGCGCACAAAACCCAAATTCTCGGGGAGGGGGGAAAAAAATTAATAAAACGGAAATAGCTTTTAATGAGGGAAAAGTTACATTGGTTCCACTGGGGCTCGAACCCAGGACCTTCTGCGTGTAAAGCAGACGTGATAACCGCTACACTATGGAACCACGTGCCATAGGCAGTGTCTCAGATTGGATAATGAAAAGAGAATACTTTGATTAAAAACTGGTCCGGTAGCAATTAAAAAATTATAATCTGCTCTTAAAGAAGTATTTCAAAACAAACACAGGTTTTTTTTTTCATCACCGAAAACAAACGGGTGCTTTCAAAAGGAGACGTTAAAGTCAGTAACAAAATTCGATAACCCAAGCTGTCTGCAGAAGTAACGACCTGAAAAAATTGACTAGTACACCACATGGTTCCACTGGGGCTCGAACCCAGGACCTTCTGCGTGTAAAGCAGACGTGATAACCGCTACACTATGGAACCGGGCGGAGACAGCCTGTGGCAGGTTAACTAACTACATGTAAAAATGTGGTGACGCGGGGACTTGGAGTCTGGATGTTTTCATACCCTGTGCAGAGAACTTCCAACAGGACCTGGGGGTTCTAGTGACGCCACTCTGCTCGCTCCCGGCTGCACACTCCATGGTTAATGGAGGAAGAGAGCTCCGCCCCAAGAGTCATCGCTCCTGCTCTGATGTAGACGGTACGGAGACTTGAACACACCTGGCTCTGTGGCGCAATGGATAGCGCATTGGACTTCTAGACAAATGGAGGCATTCAAAGGTTGTGGGTTCGAGTCCCACCAGAGTCGCTTTTATTTTAGTAAGAGAGTTATAACACTAGAGCGAAAGACGGGAGTTAGGAAGAAGGAAAAGTGAACCGAAGTCCATGAGTATTAAAAAACATCCTGCCTGGCGCACCCATTAAAATAAAAAAGGAAAGTTATCGCAGTCGTTTCCTGTGTCCTTCCCCTTGGAAGAATCGGGAGTCTTGCTACTACCGCCAGAGAGCTTTCTCAATCATTTTCCAGCGTCAATCACATTGCTGTTGCATGCGGAAATGAAGTAATGAGCGAGGTGTAATCAGGGTTACCTCCCTCCCCTGTGACTTTGTTTTTCATTGTTTTGTTTTATGAGTAAAAAAAAATAATAATTTTACGGTTCTTTGAAAAACTTTTAAATCTCGTAGCATTGCTCCAGTTGCTGGTAAATAAAATCCAGTTCTTTCAGGTACCAGAATGGCCGAGTGGTTAAGGCGTTGGACTTAAGATCCAATGGATTTATATCCGCGTGGGTTCGAACCCCACTTCTGGTAAATCTGCTTTTCCTTTTTTTTTTTTTCTTCCCGCAGCACCTATGACGTTAGGACCAAAACAAAGAGCCGAAGACACGAGGTAGAGAAAAACACTACACAACCGCTTAACGTTCCAGACCCAGCCACATGCCGAGTGTCTTTCTGATAGCTAGAAAACTGGTGCGGGGAGTTTAAAAATTAAAATGTATAAAGAAATTATTTTAAAAGGAAAAAAATAAAAAGCAAGGTCTTTAACTGTAAGGTGTGACAGAAGAAAGAAACAGCAGAAAAATAAACAGGAGGCTCAACCATCTGAACGTGTTTTAGATAGGCTGCGGTGTGCACAAAGACAGGGCAGACTGAATATCCCCCAATCCTTCGGCGGCTAACCAAACATCTCTGCGGGCCATCCTATTAGGCTCAAACCAGACTTGGGCAAACCACGGGGCATTCGAAAGTGGGATGGGGAGCGGCTAAACGGAATGCAGCTCGGGTTACGTTTCTACAGGTAACAAGAGTGGCCTCGGTGCCCTGGAGCCTGACACTCTGGTCTGCGCTGGAGACAGCCGGCACGGATCTCTCAGCTCTGCTGCACTCAGCGCTGACTCCACATCCTTTGTAAATCACGCTCTCCAGCAGGGCTTTGCGGTCAGTCCAGAGGTTCGAAGGGCAACACGCCTGAGGCTCCTGATTCCTCTGAGACTGACCGCCTGGCCAGGCAGCCCCTCTCCAGGAGTCATGGTGTTAGCTTTCTCGATTGAACTTAGACGCGACAGCAGATGTTTAGGGTCCCATAAGTTCTTTGTAAGAAGTACCTAACTCGTTTGCGGTTATCCAATACGAGCAACTGTCCCTCGGAGCACGACTGGGGGCTGGGGAATGCGGTCGGCTCGACCCTACACAGGACCAAGCCTCACGAGCTTGCCGAGATCCTGAACTCAGTGTACGCTCAAGAAATGTCAAATGCAAACCTAAGTCCAAACTATGAACCCACAAGGCGCTCTAGCGAGCCAAACAAACAAAAAACCTGGAATCAGAAAAAAAATAAAATAAAAAAATAAAAAAATGTCTCCACCAGCTCAGGAGGCCTGACCATAGGGTACAAAACATGGGGCGTCCCTCTCGTGGAATGCACAAAATAGAAACCTCCAGTAATTGTAATCTTTATAGGCTACATGTGATGAGAGAGGAGAAAGACACGTTTGATTTCACCATAACTGCTTATCGTGATTGATTGATTGATTGATTGATTTTAGAAGTAGCAAAAAACTAAAGGTTTTCAACTGCTTGGAAAGAATTGGGACTCCAGGCCTAATTTTAACTGTGGATAGACTTGGAAGGGACCGTTTACTAAGAGCCCGGATAGCTCAGTCGGTAGAGCATCAGACTTTTAATCTGAGGGTCCAGGGTTCAAGTCCCTGTTCGGGCGGAAGTTGTTTTAGGTTCCTATATTTCCGGTATGATTAAATAACTGAAAGACCTTCAATAAAGACCCAACCTACCCTTATTTGAAGGGGATAGTTTATAAGAATCACATCAGACGTCATACGGCTGGGTTTTGCTTGGGAAGTGATGCATGACATCGGGTGATTTTTGTATTCAAAAACATCGATAGGTATACATCTGCAGTCAAAGACGAAAGTCTTCTGATACCTCTTATTAAAGGCGAATCTTTGAAACCAAGCTACTAAATCTGTATTTCGAATGAAGACACAGAATGTGTAGTCTCCCGCTGGAAGAGATTAGTGGAACGGGCTCCATATGACAGGGCCATTGAGAAACCAGTCTGGGTTCCAAGCAACGCGACTGCTTCGGAGTCACCCATGCTCCTGCCCATAACCCTCATCCATGATCTCTAAATAACCCTAATAAGCTCATTGGTTCCCCGGGGTGAACTTTGATGCAATCGGTTTTTCGTTTGCCATTGGAACCATAATACTCTGTCGACGTATCAGCTTCCACCATATAAGATTTTGAGTCATGTAACCCAGCTAGGATCCTATGTTCTTTGCCTCTCTCTTATTTCCAAAAAGGATCTTTGTGTCTTCACAAGGATGGCTATTGTACTGGAAGTTGGGAAGGAAAGCCAGATTCCAGAGACAGAAATAAAGTAAAACCTTGCTGAAACCCGGGATCGAACCAGGGACCTTTAGATCTTCAGTCTAACGCTCTCCCAACTGAGCTATTTCAGCACAGACAGTAGGCCTCTGTCCCCACTCCAAAAGAAATTTAAAGTAAATTAATAAATAAAACTTCAGGTCACTTCACCTCCAATTTTTGAATTTTGAATTTTATTTTTAAAGGTGTACTATTTTTAGTTCTGCAATTTTAAGAACAGTAACAAAATTAATTCCTGTCATGTCAAGGTGTGTCCTGGGTTACCTTCATTTTGTTTCTACCCTTTCTCTACCCTTAGGTAGGTCCCAAAGAGTATCTACCTAGTGTGTGTAGCTTAGTCTTACGCTCCCATTCATCCCACACAGCTGCTGGAAGGTCGACTTGCTCATAATTCTTTTTCTCTTTTTTTTTTTTTTTTTTTAATTTTAAACTCCAGATTTTATTCTTCTCCCCGTCTGCTTCCTATACCTCCTCCTCCTCCTCCTCCTCCTCGCTCCCCTGTCTCCATGAGGATGTCCCCACCCCCACCTCCACCCCACCAGACCTCTAAACTCCCTGGGGCCTCCAGTGTCTTAAGGGTTAGGTGCATATTCCCTGACTAAACCCAGACCCAACAGTCCTCTGCTGTATATGTGTTGGGGGCCTCATATCAGCTGGTGTATGCTGCCTGGTTGGTGTTCCAGTATCTGAGAGATCTCGGGGTTCCAGGTTTATTGAGACTGCTGGTCCTCCTAAAGGGTCGCCCTCCTCCTCCTCCTAATTCAACCACAGGGATCAGCAGCTTCTGTCCACTGGTTGGGTGCAAATATCCACATCTGACTCTTTCAGCTGCTTGTTGGGTCCTTCGCAAGGCTGTCATGCTAGGTCCCTTTTTGTGAGTGCTCCATAGCCTCTGTAATAGTGTCAGGTCTTGGGGGTGATCATAATTCTTAAACGCAGTAACCAATTTGCTCTCAATCACCCAAATTTGCCCGAGGTCTGAAAGGTCGGGGTCGTGACAAACTTCAGTGTTTAATGTGTTGCCTTCCAGCAAAGGGCGCATGCGAACTATAGCTGAAAGGAGACAGAAGGAGGGTAAAAGGGAAGAAGGGAAGCAGTCAAGGCTCTGCACCAGCCTGGCCTGAAAAAGGTGAGAACGAAGAGCGATAATAATGACTTTGTACAACTTTTGTTGGATATGTACTTTGGGTTTCATTCATATATATATATATATATATATATATATATATATATATATATATATATATATATATATATATATGAACTGCATTCTGATTGTTGTAACCCCCTTAGCCTCTAGTCTTCCTCCCAGCCCACCAGTTAATCTCTCTCCCACATTCATGTACTCTGAATTTGTTGTTTTGCGTTTCGGTTTGGTTGTCGGTTTTTGGGACCTACTGACTTTAACCAGGGCTATCTGTGTGACCAGGGACGTAGAACTCTTACGACTTAGTGGGTGCCTTGGCGGCTACAGAACTAAAGACAATGAATGTCTCCTCCCCCAGAATCCAGATCATGGTGGTTTTCAAAGAGCCCAATCTCACCCTGCTGTCCCCTCTTCCTTGGATGAGTGACCAGAGCTGTTCCTTTAGCAAATACCAACCAACCAAGTCTCGGGGCCATAGGCCTGTGATTTTGAGTGTCCATGTTTCTTTGAAATGGCTCCTTACCCGTTTCGGTATATGTTTTTGTTTTGTGTGGATTGGATCGGATTGGATTGCATTTCATCACTAGAGTAAAAACTCTTAGTAATTATCGCACACACCAGCTTTCCTGTGGATTCTGCTAAGCTTGTAAAAGTATTCTGGTCTCGTTTAGTCATCACAGGAAGCCAAGATCGGTGTGGACCCTGCGCGAAGCGTCCTTGTGATCAGGGTGAAGACCCGGCCTCACTCTCGAGCTCCACCTCCATCTTTGCTGTCCCTAGAGGGCGCCTGTCTCATTCTGTAAGCAACCCCATCGATTGAGGAGGTCGGCGTCATTCAACAACCCACCTGAATCAAGGAAGACTCAATCTGTATTAAACAAGCGGTGTCTTCTCCTCCCAGAGAAAACTATTTCACCTCAGGGCTTGCAAACTTTTTGTGTTTACAAGCCAAGTTCTTAAATATCCTCCAAGAAAATGGATGAGACTGTATGAATTTGACGTGGATGCGCACTGACTTTTTTAGATTTGTACCAACCCTTAAATGCTCTCCTAAGTGTCCCCTTTTCCCACTAACAGACATCTCTACCTCGGCTTCAGCATCTCCCAGTAATCAGGAGCACTTTTCATAACAGAAGTTGGCCTGGTGTGAAGAGGCAAGCTGCTCTATGTGGGGTTTCAGTTCCCAAAGAAGCATGTTTTTTTTCCTGAGAACCGGGTGGGACAAGTATAGGGAAACCGAGAGCCAGCCGCGCGCATGTGGCCGAGGCAAAGCGGTTGCTGGCGAGTCTCTCGAACTTTCGAGCACCTTCCCAAGAATGCGTAGAGTTTGTGGTGTACTCGCCAGAATTTTAACATTTCTTTCTTTAGCCAGACACGTCTGGCACCCTGAATCTAATTGTCCTAATTACTTTTTAAAAGAAAAGTACAGCGCCCGAACAGGGACTTGAACCCTGGACCCTCAGATTAAAAGTCTGATGCTCTACCGACTGAGCTATCCGGGCTCATGGCTGCCAGGTCCAGTTCTTTATGTGAAGACTCTTATCACTTTTTCTGCGCCACTATTAATGTAAAGGATTAATTACTAGGATCCTCCTTTGTGTCTCATATAATTTCTAAGTAGAGATCACCTGAAAGCGGGAAGAAAACAAAGTGGATTTATGGAGTGGTGCGTTTGCCTATCGTCTGGATACAGACTTCTTAAATACGACTTTCACTTAGAAGTTTGTTCCCTTAACTTTGAATCCTGAGTTCTGCAAAAGTGTATGATGTGAGCAGAAGCCCCTTGCCACACTACACGTTTCTTTCCCCAAACTCAAACTGAAACCAGGGGTTATGCCATCAGGACGCCCTTTCTTTCAACACACAATTTTCGATTCCTCCTACCCATCCTTGGTGCCCAGCTCAAACAAATACAAGTACGCAGCACAACAGCTGAAAGGGGCGGGCCTATCATACTAGAAGTCCGAGCTTAACCAACCCCCGCCCCCACTTGCCCGCGGTCTGGAGCCGGACCTTGCGCACGTGCAGCTTCAACGCCAAGGGCTCGCTGTACCCACTCCTCTCTGATAACACAGCACTTTATTTTTATAGCATATCTTGCTACAGTCGTTCAGTCCGCTGGGCCTTTGCTGATGGGTGCTCTTCTCTTACCAAATAGAATGTCACCTCCCTTTCTGTTCCTTATTCCCAAACACCTGGGAAAGAGGAAAAATAATCCCTGCTGCTTTCTCAGATGACGTTCTTTTAACAAAAGGAAAAAGCAAGAGAAAAACAAGTGTATTAACACGTGATTTTCATAGAGACTCGGGAGAGCTACCCAGAGAGTGGGTGATTCTTCAAGAAACGGCCCAAAGTTCTAGTATATATAGCACCTTCAACAAGAAATAATAATAATTAACAATAATAAAATATTTTAGGATGAGTGACAAGAAAAAGGGAAAGGACCTCGTGTCTCCAGAAGAACACATTGTGGGAACGTAGATATATGTGAAATTAATGGTAGATAAAGGTAGCTAAGGAAGTCTGTTGGATGGATTCCTCTGGTGCAATCTGCAAGACAATAAGGGTTTATCTTTAGTTGTCCAACCTTTGTCCTTCGAGATTGAGAGGGGAGGGGAGAAACCTTTGTGCATGTATGCCCTGTTTTACATACATAGAAAAAAGGTAGAGAGCTTTTCGTTGTATTGGTTGCTTAATTTCCTATGACTCAAAATAACCTTTATGCCAAAGCAGCATATTTGGGCGTGACGTGGTCTCCTCCCTATTACACACTGGAGAATGTAAATGAAGTGCCATCTTCCCTGGGGTGCTCCCTGTGACAGCTGGCAAAGCTTCATCCAGTAGAGTGGGTGGATAAAGGCATCTAAGCTATGTCTTGTAAGTTGAGTAAGGTCATTCAGCTGTCTTCTATGCCCTTCTTGCTTGGGTCACAGTGCTTCTCACCAGTTTCCTCCCTCCACCTTTGGCTGAAACATGGCCAGGGCAAAGGTGTAACATTCCTTAGGCATGAATGACTCCCATTTTATTAAAAGATCCCAACCTTCCCCTTACCTGTGTGCAAGAGATACTGAAGCAAACTGTCAGCTTGCTCCAGATCACCAGAACTGAGTGGACACAGTTAGAGACAGAGATGAAAATAGAATTGGAAGCAGAGATATATTTTAAGACTTTAGTTCAAACAGTTGTGAGAGTTTTAAATTCAGAATGCTCTCTTTTGAACATGGCCTGGCTATCAAGTTCATGAGCTCACTGCATCGGTGATCACCTCCTACACAAGGCCTGCACGAAATCAAGCCAGCCTAAAATCCCGTGCCAGACAGGTAGGTGATCTCCAGGCCCCACACACACTGAAATAATCAGCAGTGGATTCTTGCTGGAGGAGGGGAAGTCAAACTTCACTGAAGATGTGGTCACTGGGGGGTTTCCCATGTTCTAGTGCATGACCCCACACACTCATGCACATAATCCACTGGACTTAGTGGGACGGAGGGAGGGAGGGAGGGAAGGAGGGAGGGAGGGAGGGAGGGAGGGAGGTGAAAACTTGGGTGGGAATGTGTTAGAGGGATATAGAGTTGGAAAGGGAAATGGGGGATAGGTATGATCATATTTCATTGTATGCATATAGGATAGCCTCAAAAATTTAAAAAAAAAAAAAAAGGAAGAAAAAAGAAAAGTCTGTAGGGCAGGCTGGCAGTCTAAATAGCTACAAATTCTTGGATGAAATGAAGCAGTCTCAATTCCAAGCTCAGGAGCAGGGCAGTCAGCCAGAGATCCAGGCAGGCATCCCTGAACCTGAGGTTTTAGAATTCCTTTCTCATTAGAAATCCATCTTTGCTCTTAAGGGTTTCAAATGATCGCATGGAGCAAACCTCATATGGAGACTAATTGGCCTTGCTCGAAGTGGGCTGATTTGAATATTATTTCTCGTTTTTACTTTTTTAAAGTTACATCTATTTATGCATGTATGGGGGTGCACACAAACCACAGTGCCTATGTGAGGGTCAAAGTACAGCTTTCTCCTTCCACCAAGTGAAACCTGGAAAATAAGTCCAGATCATCAGGCTTGGCAGAAAGCACCTTACCCACTGAGCCATTTTGCTGACCCTGGTTATATCTTTTAAAAGCACACCACACACACACACACATACACACTCCACAATAACATCTAGACTGGTGTTTAACCAGAAACTATCACACAGCCAACATAAAACTATTCATGATTCGTGTGACGTCCATCATCCAAAGTTTGAACTGTCCAGTTTATTGGATGGCCATTTTGATTTGTTCTAGCCATCATTTGAGTTTCAAGAGTCTCTGACTGAGACTCATCTTTCCATCCAAGAACCTAATGATTTGGTGAATAAGGCACCTTATCATCTAGCCTCTTGGCAGACTAACAGATTGGGAAGTGTAAGAGTCGGTTTACCGGAAGCTTCGGGGTTTGTTGCTTTAGCACAGTGTGTGTTCATAGAATATGAGATTTGGATCTGACTCTCCTCTGCCTGTGCTTCAGCCTGGCACCCGACTACACGGGAAACCCTGCTTACTCCACTGAGAGTTGCTTCATTGTTTGACGCATCACTATAGCATGTTTTGGGTTCATCTGTTGTTTTCTATTAGAATCCAATCCAAATCCTTCAGAATCTCTTGTTTCCTACCACAATTCGGTAGAGCTGTGGTCAGCTTAAGTCAGTTTATCTCGAGTGCTTGGTGTCTGGGTATTTTGCTGGGACACAAGGTGAATGAACATTGAACTCGGGGACAGGAGGCTGTGTAATGGTGGTTTTCAATGTGGCAAATGAAAATACAAGGCACCCAGTTACAACCGAATTCCACGGAAACAACGATACTTGCTTTATTACGTTCCTCGCAAAATTGGGTACACTGCTTATTCTAAAGGATTATGTCTCTGAAATTCACATTTAATCGGGAGTGCTGCATTTGGAGTGATAACGCTAGTGTAGACCTAAACCAGAAAAGGACTCCTTCGTTTTCTGCACTCCATGACCTGTCTGCGGGTCCTGGTTATTGTTAGCTCAGATGGACAAAGCCTCTGAGCAAAAAGGGGCCGGGCTGTGACCTGGGCTTTTGAACCATCGGGCTGTAGGACCCAGCTCAGCCACAACCTATGACGAGCCTGAGCCGGAGCCCCAAATCTCGCAGCTAGCAGGCAACATATAGGAAGTAATCAAGAAAAGAGCTGCGCTCTGTTCAGTGTAAAAACCAGACACACTAACCTCAGAAGGTAAGTAAGGTAAAGGACACAGACAAGTGGAGTTAATATAGGGAAGTCAACTAGATACACGTGGTTGTGTTGCCATATAAAATCACTGCCGAAACCCGGGATCGAACCAGGGACCTTTAGATCTTCAGTCTAACGCTCTCCCAACTGAGCTATTTCGGCTGTGCTCGGATAGGTTTTTTTTAATCTGGTAATTATAACGAGGAAATACATTTTTGCGGTACTAAGCTATGTTTAGCCAAGAATATAACAAAGGTTACAAAGTGTTTTTTACTACTTTTTTATCTTTATTACAGGACCTGATTTTCTACCTGGGATCCATTCTCAAGTGATGTCTTTTAATTGTCCGATCATTTGCTTCTCTCCGTTAAAAAAAAAAAAATACTCTTTTTTTTTTTTTTTTTTTAAACTCAAAAACCATTTTAAAGTAATGCCTAGGGCCTCACATACACTAGACGGTGCTCAGACACTGAGCTATAGCCACAGTCCAATTCATGAATTTTTGAGCTTGTAATTCCATTTTGAGATTGTAATTAAAATTGCATGCTTATTAATTCATGCACAGAATTGACTGTATAGGTACAACAGAAGCTAGTTACACATACACACACACATCATACACCACACATCACACACAGACACACAGACTCACACTCACACAGATTTCATGATGTAAAACACTGTTGCAATGATTAGATACATACAAATCTTTTTAAAGATTTATTATTATTATTTTTTAATGTGACTACACTGTCACTGTCTTCAGACACACCAGAAGAGGGCATTGGATCCCATTACAGATGGTTGTGAGCCACCATGTGGTTACTGGGAATTGAACTAAGGACCTCTGGAAGAGCAGTCAGTGCTCTTAACCGATGAGTCATCTCTCCAGCCCAATTTTTTCTTTTCTTTTCTTTTCTTTTTTTTTTTTTGAGGGAAGCCAATTTTAAAAGGTTAAGGTGTGACCTTCATTTTATTTTGAGTTTTGGGTTTGCTTTATTTTTACAGATATCAGTTTGAATGTCAGATATATTTACAAAATGTCTGGAAAAGGTCGGGGAAAAACTAGAATGTCAGCTGCCCTGTTTGATTCCCACTAACAACGCACACTCATATACACTCTCTCACACACACACATTCACACACACTCTCATACATACACACATACTCACACACAAACACACTCACACACATTCAAACACACATACTCACACGAACACACTCTCACACACACTCACACACACACACACACACACACTCGTACAATCACTCACACACTTGCCATTTGCAAACTCTTCACATGATCCAGACTCCGTGTTACCACAGTAGGAGTTGCAGGACCCTTTCAAACTCGAAGAAGTCAGCTGTGAATTAATGCTATCCCTAACATGCTGGATCTATCCCACCTGTCTCCCATTTCACAGCTGTACATTCCTTGCATGCATTTCATTTGAAAGTGTCTTAAGTTCCCTAAGCTAGCTAGAATAATCCAGTGTTTCATACTAAGTTGATTCATAAGAAGGGAGAACATGAGCTTATTGTAATGTGAAGTAAACAGATAACCTTGTTTAGGATGTACAAAAAAGTAGGGAGTGATTCCAGATAGCCTTTTTCAAGAGACTGGGAGAAGAGTACATCCCAGGTGTGCATAGGGTCTCAAACCTGGGACAAAAAGATATGCCCATTTAACATAACAAAACAGACACTGGCCTCCGGGTTCTCACAGCATCTCTCTGTCCCTACCTGTTACCAGGTTCTCCAGGGTGGCATACCTACCCACCCCTGCCCTTCTCCCCTCTCCCCTCTCCCCTCTCCCCTCTCCCCTCTCCCCACAAGGCTCAGGGTCATGTCCACTCTGGGACTCTCCCAGATGTCCCTGCCTGGCTATGCTTCCCTTTTATCTACAATAAACTTTCTCCCCCACT
>NC_034590.1:123998618-124009250 GCF_900095145.1 Mus pahari | reverse complement strand
CTTCCTTTCCTTTCCTTTCCTTTCCTTTCCTTTCCTTTCCTTTCCTTTCCTTTCCTTTCCTTTCCTTTCCTTTCCTTTCCTTTCCTTTCCTTTCCTTTCTTTTTCCCATCCACAATAGAGCTGCCATGCCATGCCTCAATTAGATGCAGGTAAGGGTTTTGCAGACCCAGAAGTCTTGTTGAAACATCATCATTTTGCATTCTCTACGTAGTTGTAGTAGGAAAAACTCTAAAATAATGACCACCTTCCCAACCCTCCAGATACCACCACCACCACCCCAGGAAGGAAAACTACAAAATCAATGGGACCATTAATATGGTAGGATTTCCCCCTTATGGTTAGGTTATCCTAAACAGCACATCTGACTCTAAAATATTCGATTTTCTATTATTCATAGAGGGTTTTGTGATGGCTAGCCTTTTTATTTTCCGGATAAGGGGTAGAGACAGACAGAGGGGAGCAGAGCCTTGAAAGCAGAGAATGGGAGTTGCGGGGGGTGGGGGGGGGGCACGGAGTGACACGAAAGAAGGGCAGAAAGGGAGAGACGGAGCACTAGGTGCAGAGAGAGAAAAAGAGGTGCCAGTTAATCTTGCTGGTCAGCTCAATTCCACTGAAAGATACCCAAAGGGTAAACTGAGTCTGTAAGGTTGTTTCTATAGGAGATCACCACCTAATCACGGGTTTAAGCAACTGAAAGATTTCAAATTTAAATAGGTAATTAAGTGGTAATAAATTATGGAAGTTGTGCCTTTGGAAGAAGTGAATCACTCAAGGGAGAGAATGAAGGGGCATTTCTTAACCCTGGTCCTTCCTGCTACTCCTCTACACTTCCTGATTACCTTGTTCCATCATGTCCTTTCAGTAGTCATGTTCTGCCTTCCCTCTGGCCCAAAGCCATGGAGCTAGCTAACCATGGACTGAAGCCATGAACTACAATAAACCCTTCTCCCCCTTAAGTGCTTCTCTCTGGTATTTGTCACAGCAACAGACTGTCTGGCCAGCATGGGGTCCTCCAGCTGCGTGCAGAAGAAACTCTAGTTAAAGGTGGCAAGGATGTAAAGCTCTCTGGGCTTGGAGCTGGAGACCACATGATAAGGAATGCAGGTAGCCCCTGGGATGAGAAGAGCTCCTTGCTGACAATTCACAAGGAAATTGTTTCTTTACCATAAAAAGAAGATGAAGGATGCCAGCAAGGATAAATGTGAAAGGAGACTTCCCTAATATGCCTCCAGATAAGAACTCAACCACATCTTCTTATCTTCTCATGAGACCCTGAACAAAGAAGCCAGCCATGTGGTGTGAGATTCCTCACCTCTAGGACTGAGCTCATAAACAGGCCTTGCTTTAAGGCACCACATATATGGTAAGTATATGGTAATTAGGTGTGCTGCAAGGAAGAGCTACAGCTAGCTGTATAGGCTTGGTGTATACATGACGAAGGGTTACTTAAATCCTAGCCTGACCAGATGCTTGCCTGGGATTCAGGGCAAGTCAATTCCTTCATAGTTATATTTAAGATATAATGGCACTAACTACATAGTACAATTTATATATATATATGTCTACCTTCAGTTCCTCAGCTGAATCAGAATTTCTGCAGAATATATATATAGCAGAGTATATTATATATATATATATAAATATATATATATAAAAATATATATATATTTCTTCCTTGCAGCACACCTAATTACCATATACTTACCATATATGTGGTGCCTTAAAGCAAGGCCTGTTTATGAGCTCAGTCCTAGAGGTGATTTTATATATATATATAAATATATATATAAAATCTTGCTTGCTTGATTTGTTTTTTAGAGTTGGCCAAATGATTTAATCTGTGGTTTCCCTTGGTCTTAGTTCTCAGACTACATGGAAGAACCATGTTTAAAATTGTGTCTCAAAACAGGTCACCAGGATACATGCCTGTAATTCCAGGATTTGGAAGGTGGAGGAGAGAAGACCAGGAATTCAAGGTCATTGTTGGCTATATAGTGGATTTGAAGGCAGTCTGGGGTACATAGAAAACTGGAGGCTATTCTGGGTAATAGTAGATCTAAAAAACAAAAACAAAAAAACCCATGTTTTTTGGTATCACCACAGGTACCTCCAACGAAGCATATCTGAAAATGAACTGGTTTTCTTTCAAAGTTTTTTCTTCCTGTCTTCCTTTTTTTTTTTTTTTTTAATTCTGGATTTATATAAACCAGGCTGGCTTTGAATTTACTATATAGCCAAGGTTGACCTTGAACTCTGATCCTTCTGCCTGCCTTCCTAATGTTAAGATTAAGGGTGTGTTACAATTCCCCAAATTGTTATACTTTAGTTATGTATGCATGTTTATAACTGTATGTGGAAGCATTCATGTGAGGGCAAAGAACATCAGATCCACTGAGCTGTATGTAGTTCCACGCAGGTATGCGCTAGGAGAATTCTGGTCCCCTGCAAGAGCAGTACTCTTAACCACTGACTCATTTCTTCTCTCATTTCAGAATTCCTATTACCATCTGTCTTAGGGTTTCCATTGCTATGATGAAACACCATGACCAAAAGCAAGTTGGGGAGACAAGGGTTTATTTGGCTTATAGTTCCATATCACTGTTCATCCCTGAAGTAAGTGAGACAGGAACTCAAACAGAGCAGGAAATAGGGGCAAGAGCTGCGTCAGAGGCCATGGAGGAGTGCTGTTTATTGGCTTGCTCCTGTGACTTTCTTGGTCTGCTTTCTTATAGACCCTAGGACCACTAGCCCAAGGATAGCACCACCCACAATGGATTACACCCTCCCCCATCAATCACCAGTTTAAAAAATGCCTTACACATGGGTCTTACAGAGGCATTTTCTCAAGTGAGTTTCCCTCCTTTCAGGTGATTCTGGCTTTGTCAAGCTGACATAAAACTAGCTAGGAGACTTGATCTTCCATCTGCATTTCCTAGGTCAGAGACTTATAAAACCTTCCCCTCTCTACTTTCTAGTCTTCATCCCACGGGCTGTTCATCCCACTTAGAATGCCTCTGCTTCTCATCTTTCCTCTCCAGCCTCTTAACTGGTCTTATTCATAAATGTTTTCTACCTGAAATCCAATATCCTGCTTTTTACTAGTTAAAAACAAAAGCCAGGGCGTCTTCTAAAAGCACATAAGGCCTTCTGTGGGTGGGGCCACACCCTCCTTGAGGCCCTTGCTCAGTAGTCTTTTTTTTTTTTTTTTTTTTTTTTTTTTTTTTTGGCTTTTCGAGAGGGTTTTTTCTTTGTGTAGCCCTGGCTGTCCTTGAACTTACTCTGTAGACCAGGCTGGCCTCGAACTCAGAAATCCACCTGCCTCTGCCTCCCTGGGACTAAAGACATGCACCACCACTGCCCAGCATCCTTTTTTCTTTTAAGCTTGAGGACAAATTTACTATCACTTACGAGAAAAACAGTGCAGATTAAGTGAGAATACTAGCAGCTACTACAAGGAGAGGTAGAATGAAAAGTCAAGTACTGTTAAGTTAGCCACAGAAGGCTTATGGGGGTGAGAGGGAGGCAAACACCTTAGTCCCAGCACTTGAGGCAGAGGCAAAAGGATCTCTGAGTTTGAGGCCATTCTGGTCTCCATAGAGAACTCTAGGACAGTCAGGACTACCCAGGAAGACCCTGTCTCAAACAAACAAAAGCTAGTCTAGGTATAGAAATAAAAATAGCTTACCAGGAAAGGAAAAAGCACTCCCAGGAATGGAAATAGGCTAGTGAGCTGAGCAAACCACACACACACACACACACACACACACACACACACACACACACCCCAAGGCTGGTGGTAAATGCCTTGACTTTAAACTAGCAATACATGGAGCCACTGCTCCATGGAGGATGCTTGTCTGGACCTTGCTCTTCTTTTGTCTGTGCAATCACCCTTGCATCACCCTTTCCCTAATGCGTACTTAGCTTTGCAATCACAGCTCTTCTAGTTCTTGAAGACTCCTAACATGCCTCTATTCACTTTCTCCCAACTCTCTACAGGCCACAGTGCCTCACACCACCTGTCAAACTTGACTGCAATTGGCTGCTTACCTAATCTCTTTTCTGCTATTTGTATTCCAAATCAGTTAGATATCAGGCTCAGGTAAATGCTTAATGAATGAGGCTGAGTGAATGAAAGAAAATATTCCAGTCATATTCTAAAATGAACTTGTGTTTAGTAACCTCTAAAATCACCTGATCAAGCTCAGAGGTCATGACCTCTACAGGCTATTTATGGAGGATTCTAAGTAATTGATCAAGGTGCTGGGTGTCAAACCCTAGGCCGTGCACACACTCAACTGGCATTCTGGAGCTACACCCACAACCCTGGAGCTCTTTAGGTTCTGTCCTTTGAAGAACCCTCATGTGACCACTCAGCTCCTTTCCTGATGGAACAATGACCAAAGCAGCCGTGATTTGTAAGGATGGTGGGACTATGGTTTACAACAGGAGCTTCAGAAACTACACAAGGCTCAGAATGCTTCTACTGGGGAAGGAAAGGTGGACAAGTGTGTTTCATAATGTTTTTGACAGGGTCTCATGAGACCCAAGCTGGCCTCACATTCACTATGTTGCCAACAATGACCTTGGACTAGCCTCTCCCATGTCCCCATGGCTAGGATTCACTGGTGTTCACCATTCCTGGAGGTTCTGAATTTTGTACCGTAAAATGTACATCTATAATGAACCAAATCTGAAGATTTTCTATGCCACTCTTTGAGACTTTATTTTACTGACCCTATAGTGCAAATCTTTGAAGTGTATGGGCTGAACAAGTTTGTTGAATGTGTGTATGTGATTGCTTTTTATAAACAAAGGAGAAGCACCTGGGTCATCATGTTAGACTGCACTGTTGACAAAAAGCTATAGAAACATGCCTCCTTCAAGATCTGGCTAATGATGTGGAGTAAGGACCATGGCCTTTGCACAGTGTATAGTCCTCCTGGGAGAACTTGGGGATAGTGCGGTATAAAGTTCAGCAGTGTTGTGGTTCAAGCTGTGCTCCAGTACACTTTCTTGCTCGAGGTTACTGATACTGCTGTGGTTCCTTTTGTTATCACTGCTCGACATTCCACAGCTTGAGGGTTCTGGAAGGCTCTGCCTTATTCCTTTTCAACTGTAGGTTGTCTTCCGCCTGTCATCTCTTCTTGCCCCACAGGTCGGGAAAACTGCTGCTTTTCAACACTGTGGAAATGAAGGCTGAATGGTAAACACCAAACTCACTCATATTTGCCTAAGACAGCATGGTGAACCATCTGTGGTTTTTCCCTAAGTTTGTGAGACTTTACAGGTCTCTGAATGTGTTGATTTGAAATTTTGCTAAGTCATAATGTTGAATCATGTTGGATCCTGACCCTCAGGATCCACATTCCAGGTCATGTCATTAGATCAGAGAGGGATCATTAAACACTATTGCTGTTTGACTGTCTCTAGTGTTGGAATTCAACTGTGATGGTGCTTGAGATCTAGCAGGACTATCAGGAAGAATGCCTCCAACCTACTGCTCTGCTTATCACCTTGCCAGGAAACAAAATAACAAAACCTTTACGAAATTTAACATCCAATCTTGTAATAATAATCAGGTGGTTTCTCCAAACCTGGCACAAAACAATCCCTGATAACACAGCTTATTTTGTTGACTTGAGATCTGAAAACTCCAGTCTTTGGAGCAGAGCTTTACAAGAAACGACACACAGCCAGAGACCATCTGAGAAAACGCAGAACCACTTCCAATGTTCCTCCCTAGGTACAGGGTGGCTAACAGAGCTCAGAAACTCTGGTTAACCATACCCAGCTTTGAATTCCAACACTAACCAGCCAATCAGCTGTGTGACCCTGAGAAATCTAGTCTAAGTGCCTTTTTTCACTGTCAAAATGACCCTGATGTTTTCCTCTTAAAGTTATGTGGCCCAGAGAATGCTGAGTTCCTCTCAGCTCTCCATTCCACACACTCAGGGCTCCTCACGGGCAAGGTCCTTTGCTGCATTCTTTGACTGTAGCACTTTCTAGGCCTATACCCTACTCTTCCCCAGCCTGAACTTTTGCAGAGGAAAACAGAAAATGGTGTCATTACTTGAAAAAAAGGTGTTTTTGCTTTTGAGACAGGATCTATGTATCTCAGGTTGGTCCAAAGCTTGTAATCATCCTGCCTCCCCTGGGACTGCCTACAACACCGCTCCTTGCCTTTATTTTTTTGAGACAGACTGTCAAGTTACCCAGACTTAAGCTCCTGGGCATGGGGAATTTGCCCCAGCCTCCTGAATGCTGGAATGAAAGGCGTGTCCCTTCAAATGAAGATCTTTAAACCTTTGAGCCCATACATCAAACAGCTATGAATTTTGAGAATTTAGCTTTTGCTGTTATTATTTTACATCTCGGGGCCAGGGACTGAATCCAGGCCAGGCAGGCACACGGTAGGAAAGCCCTCTACCCCTAAGCTATATCCTCTATCCGTACATCTTTGAAGGGAAGCAGCCCCAGAATCAGAAACATCAGTTATGTTTCTATATGTAAGACAAACGTCACACTGAAAGGTATTAGGGCTGTTAAGGCTATTCTTCTGTTCATGAACCTGGAATGATGCTGAAGAACTGAAATATAGGAGCTTGAGTGATGGCTTAGCCATTAAGAGCACTTGCTGCTCTGCAAGAGACCCTCAGTTTGGTTCCCAGACTCACATGGTGATTCACCTTTCCACACATTCATCTGGTCGCTGTGGCCACCAGGCATGCACATAGTACACATACATACTCTCAGGCCAAACACTCATATACATAAAATAAAATTCCCACACAGAACAAATCATCACTGGCCAGGTCTCCCTCTGTCCACCACTATTTCCTGACTATTAGGAGTAGAAGCAAATCAGACAATATAGCTTTTTAAAAATTATTTAATTTAGTAGGTTTTTTTTTTTTGAAAAAAAGCGATAAGGCAAAAAAACTGAAAATATATATATATAGTCTTATTTTGCTTTCATGTGACTTTATTCCATCTCCAGGACTTCTAAGCTTCTTCCGTTAGCAGGGATCTGGGAATCAAGCTAGAAATGTAGTGCAGACAGAGAGAAAGGGGCTAAAGCATGGAGGTTCCTTGGGAAATTTCCATTCTATTCAAAGCCTCCAGAGATGGTGCCCATTTTATGGGCCTCCCAGGAATAACCCCCTTGTGCTGGGGAAAGGCTTCTTAGGAGGAAATTCCCTAGTGCTCAATCTTTGATCTAAGGAAGGAGAGCTGGTGGGGAAGGACTGAAAATACTAATTTACCCAGTAAAATCCAATTTCCCTGGAGGAATAGCTTCCTCTGGAATGGTATTTTCCCCAAGGACCCACACTGGCTGAGGCTCAACAGTTAAGGAACAAAAACAAAAACACTAACAAAAAGTACACAAGGAAGGCACCTCAATTTATGACCCTCAACCAAGGGTGGGTTGCACAAGGGTTACATTTCTGAACAGGAAACTAGAACTAATAAAGAAAAAAGGGAGGATGCCAGTGCCAGCAGGGGCAGTTCCCACAGGGCACAAGCGCTCTTAGCTCACATCCTTGGAAGAAAACTTTTTTGGGATTTAGCCTGAGCTGGGACATAAGGAAGCTAGAAATCACCCTCTTGACTTTCTACCCGTAAGCCTCCTAAGGAAGGAAACTGAGGCAGGAAAAAGAGCAGGACTTCCTTTCCAATAGCCACGTGTGACCAGCAAAGCCGAGCTGAGGCAGCCGCAGGGTAGGCACACAAATGTTCCTCCTTGTCCCTGTTCAGCAACTGCCACACATGACCCTGCTTGGGGTTGCAATGCCCCTCAAACATGGAAAGCAGAGGCGCACCAACCCACATTAACGCGCACTTGAGAGAGTCCCAGGGAGACAGGTGATATAAAAAAACCAAGATTCTTCATGGCAAAGGGGAAAAAAATTAGATTTTCTCTACATATATATATATGTATATATATATAATATACAGATGATTCAACACATTATTCCAGAAGTGGCTCCATTCTACTGGGACTTTCAAGATGAAAACCTTTGTTGCAGAGGAACTTTTCTCAGGTTCTGAAGTGTACAGAATGGGTCAGGCCATGTTTTGCTCCACACTGTGGCACACACTCAAAATGGTACTGTGCCAGGAAACAGAAGCCAGAAAGGCAACGAAAGATGGACGAGGAGGGACTGGACTGGGAAGGTACGAGCAGCTAGCAGTCTTCTCCCACCCTGCCTGATGTTTGCAGAGGTTCTCCACCTGAAGGAGTCCATAAAACCCTTCATGAGGAGAGTGTGACCCTCTTATCAACCACCAAGGAGGCCCCTGGTTGCTGTCAAAGTAGACAGAACAGCAGAGGGGTACAGTATGCAAGTGAAGATAAAATCTCTAAGAACGTAATTCAATATTCAAGCCCTAGAGAATAATCTCTCCTGCAGATGCTCCAAAGCCTTAGTTATCTACACACGACGACCTGTTACAGTAACCCCACGTGTGAGTGCACTTCATACATTGAGACCCAGGCATGACACCTCTGTTGGGTAAATCTTATGTGTTTCTTTTAAAGGAACTTTAAAATCAGTTCTTGCTCTGAACAGCACCAAAATGCTCATGAATCACAATCTTATGCAGATCTTGGCTGAGCAGGACACAAGGTTAGGGTGAACGACATCATCTTATATGAGGCAGAGGGAGAAGTACACTTACTTGCCTTTGCAGATGTAGAGTAACACTAACTTTCAGTCACTAAACCGCTCCCTTACAAATATGGGTATCTACTACGTCGATTTCAGCATCAATCAGCTAAGGCAACCAGCCAATCACCACCACGGGTGTCTGCTTCTGGTGATTGATTTGGAAAAAGTGATTGGTTAAGACAAATTTGAGGAAAGCACTTGGTAAGAGTCCCAACTGCCAGCCTTCCCGCACATCCACTGCCATCTTCTCCGATCAGCCCTCTTCCTTTGAGTTACAGCTGCTTCAGAAAATGTCTGGGCAAGAACCCCAGTCCTGCTTTTCCTTACATTCCCAGTACTCGCCCCTATAAACATGGGTTAGCTCCTTGGTGACAGGGTCCTTCTTCCGCTCAAACCACAGTGCTTTATAAGGGTCATATGGTGTGCCTACAAGGGAAGAGAATGAAAAGCAAGGTTAGAGCTGACACACACCACACATCAAGAAATCCGAGCAGGGGACAGGTTTGTTACCATCTTCCGTGGCTTTCATAGCTTCTGCTTCTCTCTTCTTCCTGGAAAGCCGCTGTTTCTCCTCCAGGCGCTGCTTCTCAGCATTTGCTTCATCCCAGCGCCCATTTTCCATCAGTCTCTGGTCGGGCCGCAGCCGGCTGTCCGTCGGAGCAGTGCCACCTTCCCAGGCATTGAGAGTGAGGGCAAGCTCTGAGAAGTAGTACATGTTCTCTGCATTCTTCCTGAGAACAGCAGCAAAGAGGAAAGGCAGCTCACAGCCTGAGCCAACCCAAGGAGCGAGCAATGGCTCAGAGCACTGCCCTGCATCTAAGTGGCCCACTGTGGGAAAACTCTAAAGCCTTATCAGGCAATCCCCAAAAAGAGAGCTAAATGCTACACTCCCACCCGTCTCTAGCATCATCTCAAACAATAGTTGCCTGCAGCAGCTGCACTCAGAATTATCTACACTTATCAGGAAGAATGAACTCTTTAAAACTGCCTCATTCCTATTGCCTGGGCTTCCTTTTAGACCTCTTCTTGGGAAAATCTGGCTACTTCTGTAGACGCAGTATATAAGATGATGACCTGCACTTGTTTCCCAAGCTCTGGGCTTTATCTCAGGGGCCTGTAGAGGAAATTGTTAGCCAGTGAAAAGCACCTTTCTCCCCAGTTGCTTTTGAAAAGCTCTGCTCTGAATTGCAATGAGAATGCAGGGCATGGTGGTACATGCCTGTAACCCAGTTCTTGAAAGGTACAAGTAGAAGGATCAGATCAGGACTTCAAAGAGAGCCTCAGGTACACAGTGAGACCAGCCTGGACTATGTATCACCCTGTCTCAACAATAGAACACTAAACTATAGAGATTCCTCTGAGCCATGATTCAGTGAAACTTTAGAAAGGAGCAGTTTAATTTGGCATATGGTTGGTGAGATAGTTTTGGAACAATCTCTTCAAAGGTTCTCATCTCCCCAGTTAGTCCCACAAATATCCATGAAAAACGCAGGCAGAATGCTGGTGTACCACTCTAGAGTTAAAGGCAAAGAAAGCTGGAATGCCACACTCACGGTAACGGGTTCCTCTTCCACAGCATGACCCTGCTGTCTTCTGCTTCATGGCCTCTCTGCCGAGCATCACCCCCATTCTCCCCAGAGGCTGCCTGTACTTTGAAACAATCCATTTTCTCATCCCATGTCCCCAGGAGGGCAAAGTGAACTTTTCCTGATGGGTCTGTCACTTCACCTGTCACCTATAAGGATGGAGAACACAGCTTTAGAGCAGAGCGACACCGTGGGGTAGCTTACCTGACTAATCAAGAAAAAGTTCTAAAGTAATTACTGGTTAAATCCAGTTATCATAAATGTTATGTTGTTAGTCACATTTATTGCTACTGATTTTTAAATACTATTTGAAACAAGACCAATGACTTGATGGCCTTATGATCAAAGTTTCTTTTCTTTCTTTTTTTTTTTTT
>NC_034590.1:123937593-123997170 GCF_900095145.1 Mus pahari | reverse complement strand
GTGTGTGTGTGTGTGTGTGTGTGTGTGTGTGTGTGTGAGAGAGAGAGAGAGAGAGAGACAGACAGACAGACAGACAGACAGACCTTTGGAAGCCAGAAGAGAATATCAGATCCCCTGGAGTGAGTTACCAGCATTTGTGAAGTACCAGATATGGGTGCTGGGAATCGGCTCAGATCCTCTGGAAGAACAGTAAGTGCTCTTATTCTAGTTTTCTCCTTTAGTTCTACTTTTTGGATCTGCATACTAAGGACACATGACTTTCTACCTACCTACATGATTTCTCTCTCTCTCTCTCTCTCTCTCTCTCTCTCTCTCTCTCTCTCTCTCCCCACACACACACACACACACTTGCATGCACACTAAATTTAAAAAGTTTACATTTTAACCTCTCTTACCTTTCTTGCTACATCCCGAGAGAAGTAGCTATAAGGAACAAACTTAAGATTGCACTTGTCTCCTGTCTTGTGATTTACAATGTCAATCTCACCAGACTGTAAAGTGAAAAGAACCATGGGTTAGTTTTATGAAGACTGACTTGAGTTTTACATGAGCATTCCTTTTGTGTGTCACATGATGGTAACATGGCTTGACCTGTACACTGAAATGCACACATAAACTACCTCCTGAATAAGTCCCTTACTAGGACCCTTCTAGAATTCCTTTGCTTACCACAATTATAGTTTCAAAGTTGTACATGACAGATCTTCCTATAGATTTCATTTTCCCCTCCTTTCTACCTTCAAAGATTCAGCTAATTCTACATCCTCCATGAAGCCCTTTTCCAGAAGACAGTACTCCCTTTTTTTTGACTGCAGTTAAAGCAGCCTCACCTCAAAGCTAACACTTAATAGGAAAGTCTCTTAGCATAGTTCCTGTCCTGGGGTATTTTGTTACACTTTTCCACCTACATATGTCATATTTCTTCAATGTCTCAATAACTCCTGGTCAGTGTTCTCTGACTTTGCAACCCTAGTACTTAGGATTAAAAGCACTAAAAGCTGGGGCCATGTAGATATGTCTTACATCCTTTATATTGCCCAACAGAGTCCTACTCATTCTTGGTAGAAGTTATAATTTGACCATTCATAAATAATAATTTATAATTAGAACTTTATGGAAGTAGGACTACTTCCCAAGAGAAAAGCTTTAGGAGAGACTGGTGATCCAGTAAAAACAGTCTGGGACAAGTTACTGTGTCCTAACTACAACGAACATTACCTCCTGAAGAAGTGCTCTGAACTTCAGAGGTACTGTGGGTACCTTTGCTCACCTGATCTATCCACAACTTGCCCACAATAATGTTGTGTACTGTTGTGGTAACTTTTTTCCAAGTGTAATGGTGCCCAGTTGCATGGAAAATGCAGTGGATAGTACCTAGAAGCAAAATTATACAGCAAGGTATCAGAAAAACACTATCATACACACTAGAAAGAAGACTGATGTCCTTCTATTAATAATCTGTTATTTTAAAAAGAAAACAGCAAGTCAAAAAATGTAAAAGCACAACTTTCTTAATTTTTTTAAAAAAATTTTATTTTATTTATATGAGTACACTTTAGCTGTCTTCAGACACACCAGAAGAGGGAATCCGATCCCATTACAGATGGTTGTGAGCCACCATGCTGTTGCTGGGAATTGAACTCAGGATGTCTGGAAGAGCAGTCAGTGCTCTTAACCGCTGAGCCATCTCTCCAGGACCTTCTTAAATGTTTTAACTGTTGGGTATACTTTTGCTTACTTGATTTTAAGTATATGAATAAAATATAACTAGATGATGTCAGATAATAACAATTGATACATCTTTGCGAGGGACCTGTATTTTATAATACCAATTTCAAAATTAGAGAAAGAAGGCAAATGTGCCCCATCATCAGGAAAATAACACTGCATTGTGGAAGGAACGTGTATTGGCAGTCAAGACTAATAATCAGCTGTATGACCATACACAAACCACTTATCTACGGGTCATAACAGCAGGAGTGGAGAAGCAGAGATAAGGGAGCTTCAGAATTGGAACTACATTGTTAGTTTTAAAATGGAGTTGTGACAGTACACTACAGTGGAAGAGTTATACAATATCAAAGGCAGAATTAACTGAGCCTGGTGACTTAAGATCTATGTAGAGAAGATGGGTAAGAGAAGATAAGATTTCAAATACACCAAACTATAAAAAACTCAAAAGAGGCCAAGAGTGGTAGCGCACACCTTTGATCCCAGCACTTGGGAGGCAGTAACAGGTGAATCTCTAAGTTTGAGGTCAACCTGGTCTACAGAGTGAGTTCCAGGACAGCCAGGGCTACACAGAGAAACCCTGAGGGCAAAAGTTTCAAGACATTAGATTAGTAATGACTTGAGAAATGACACCAAAAGTATAGGCAACAATAAAAACAAGGAGAAAAAAAGGAACAAAATGATTTTTTTTTGGAAATTAAAAAGTTTGTACATCAAAGGTCAATACTATGGAGTAAAAAGGCAACTCACAGAATGGGAGAAAGTACTTGAAAATCCTATTTTTGATAAGAAAACGATACCCAGACCAAATATAAAACTCTCAAAACTCAACAAAACGACTCAATTTCACAACTAGCAAAGGTGGCTAGGTGTGATGGCACACAATTTTAATCCCAGCACTCAGGTGTCAGGGGCAGGCAGATCTCTGATGGGTGGTCCTGGCTGAACAGAGACACACAGTGAGACTCTGTCTCGAAGAAACAAAGCAATAAGAACTGTCAAAGGGTCCATGCATGGTGGTGCGCCCCTTTGTTCCTAGTACTCAGAGGCAGTGTATCGCAGTACATCAGCCTTCCCGGCCCAGGTTGAGATCCAGACAGCCAGAGCTACATCTCAAAACAACAACACAAATCCTACAAACAATTGACAAAAGACTTACACAGACCTCTCTAAAGCAAATACACAAATCATTAAAAAGCCGATGAAAACAAGCTCCATACCACTCTTAAACCAAAACACAAACCAAAAGCACATGAGATACACTTAACAATTAGGGTGGCTACTATTGAATGAATGAATCAACAACGAAGACACGGGATGACTACAGCTTTGGCACACTGTTGGGAGGGATATAAAATGGTAGAGTCTCACTGTAGAAAACAGCGTGGAATTTCTCAAAACATTAAAAAGGGAATTACCATGTGACCCAGACCCAGAATTCTACTACTCTACTTCTCTATACACTCAAAAATAAATAAATAAATAAAAAGGATGGAGTCTAAGATTTATACTCAGCTTTCGCTTCACAGAAGACTTTATATGCAACAGTTAAAACCCGGAAGCAACCTGTAATCATCAACAGGTGGCCATATCAAAAACAAAAAAACAATAGCTGATGCATGTAACAGGAATAGTCAGCTTAAAAAGAGAAATTCTGACACTCAAAACTAAAGAAAAGGATCCTGAAATGACAAATACTTTTAAGTCAAAGATCTGTCAAAAGTATGCAGACAAAAGGAATAGCAATGTTCTTCTGAGTCCGGAAGAAGGGCAAAATGAGCAGCTACTACTTAAATGGATAGAGTTTCAGTTGTACAAGTTGGATGGCTCATGGTGTTCACATACCATTATGAATGTAGTAAACAATACTGAACTACACACTTAACATGTTTAAAATGTGTGTGTATTTACAATAAAATATTTGAGGAAAAAATACAGAAGGCCAGAAGACAGCAGAATAGCAAGATGTTTGGAATAACAAGAAGACTCAAGACGTTAAAAAAGACTACCAAAGGAAGAATTCTATATCCAGTAACACTATCCTGAATAAGCAAGGAGAACTCAAGAGTCAGTCATTCTCAGATCAACAAAATTGAAATAATCCATCTAAGACACTCTGAAAGGACACAAGTCAATAACTTCAATTCACATTAAGAAACTATAAGAGACCAGCCAACTATGACCAGATAGCAACCTTTGACCCTATAAAATTTGCATAAGTAAACAATATAAAGTTATGTGATGAAACTATAAAGTAAAAAAATACAATTTTCAGGGATTGGAGAATTGGCTCAGTGGTTAAATGTTCTTCCAGAGGACCCAAGTTTGATCGCTAGCATGCATATCTGGTGGCTCACAACTGTCTATAACATCAGCTCCAGGGAATTTGACACCTCTGGCTTTTGTGGGAACTGCACTAAAAACACATGTACACACTCACATGCAAACACACACACACACACACACACACATTAAAAGTAATAAATATAAATCTTGACAAGGTTTATCTGTGTATAGTCCTGGCTGTTCTGGAACTCACCTTGAGACCAAGGTGACCTTGAACTTACAGAAATCCACCTGCCTCTATCTCCCTGAGTGCTGGGATTAAACGTATGCACCATCACATCCAGAAAAAAAATAAAAAGACTTCACACACACACACACACACACACACACACACACACACACTGAAGGGAATGAGTACAGAGTGAGAAACAGCAGCAGCTGGAAGTTTCTGCTGTGCTTCCAACTCTACACACGAGGGTTCCTACTTCCAGGCTTCATCTTTTTGATCTGATGTAAAAGTAACTTGTAATCCAATAAAATGAAGCTTCATCTTACCCAGGATTCAGCCATTACATAAATGACACATAACCCATCATGCAGAGGAGAGAGGACCACAGGAGAGATACTAGCCAAGAAACCTAATCTTGTAATCCTAAATGTTCTACATACAGATAAAACCAGACTGCTAGAGTTAACATCATTAAAAGAATTTTTTAAAGGCATGCTAGAATCTACATTCTAAGGTAGTACTTATAGACAAAAAGTAAATACACTAAAGAGACAAGGAATTTATGCAGGATGAGGTCTTAAAGAGTGCCTGGCCTCCTAACTCACTGAGAGCTGTTGTAGTTAAATGATTGCCTAGTGTTATCTAGTGATACTGGTGCCTGAACCAGTGGCCTTCTCCATCTTGTCAGAACACCTGTATTGGAACAAACATGGTGGCCTTACCAAGGGGCATAATGGAGAGGTATTTGCCTCGAAACTTGCTGGTGATTTTAATTTCCTGACGCAATGTCCAGCCATTTTTGGATTCAGCATGGTGTGCAGCAGCAGGGGGATGATGACTCACCTTGAAGAAATCAGGTGTGAGTTAACAAAGAAGAGTGGAGAAGAGAACGCTAGAGCCTGTAAGTTGGCGATAAATACCCAAGAGCCCCCCCCTTGATGTTTTTACATCCACAACAGTAGGTGAATAGCAGGCTAGTGTACTGAACCCTGATGAAAAAGAAAACAGACTGGGCTGACTAGAGACTGGCTTCTCAAAAACTAGCCTGTGGTAAGAAGGGAAAAGCGTTACCAGCTTGGGGTCTTTACCTGCTCACAGAGGGATCGATACCCATTCTCCTCCAGTCGGTCCAGTTCAAATGTCTCCCCAAGGAGAGGGTTGAATGGCTTGCTGGTTCGGAAGACAGTAGTGGAATAGGAGGAAACAGTGAAGGCTGCAACATAGCAGAGCTGTTCTAGAGAGTTCTCACACTTTGCAGCTCTGTCTAACAGCTCATGGTATTCCAGATCTTCAGTAAGGCGCTGAAGCATGGACAAGGGCTCATTAAAGTTTACCTGTAAGAAAGAGAGAAAATCTAAAACCTTTCCCCACACACTGATAGGAGACAGCTGAACCTCTTTGCAAATGGAGAAGATGCTGAGACAGTGAGGTGATATAGCAAATAACCAGAAAGAGAAAAGAAGTTGTGGTTCTCAGATTAGACATCAGGTGACCCACTCTCCTATTTGACATGGAAACCATGCCTCTTCTATGCAGTACCACAGACCCAACAACAGCCAGAAGTGACTTCATCAGGCAGGGACTGAGTGAATGAATTACAAGAGGAAGGAAGCAGGTCATCCTCTCACTTTTCAGATTTTACAGCTGATTCACAGCACTCAACACTAGATGACACAGTATGTGGAGTGAAGAACACTTCTGCTAGGGGAGATGTGCACCTATTCATTACACAAACATCTGAGTGCTGTGTGCCAGAGACTATGTGGCCTACTTGGAGGAGTGAAAAATAGACACTGCTCACACTGCTCCTCAAGAAAATAAGTTACTTTCTAAAGTAACTTTGATATTTTATATAATTTTGCAAATTTAAAAATTTGTACCCAGGCATGGTGCTGCACACCTTTGATCCCCAGCACTTGGGAGGCAGATGCAAGCAGATCTCTGTGAGTTTGAGGCCAGCCTGGTTTATAGAGTGAGTTCCAGAACAGCCAAGACTGTCTTGAAAAAAACAAAAACATAAACAAATTGTTCTAAAGCCAGGTATGGTAACACATGTCTTTTACCAAGCACTCAGGGAAGCAGAGGAAGGTGAATTTCTGTGTGTCTGAGGCCAGCACAGTACACATAGCAAGTTCCAAAACAGCCAGAGCTACATAAGAGATCCCTGTATCACCTTTAATCCTGGCACTTGGGAGGCAGAGGCAGGCGGNTTTCTGAGTTCCAGGCCAGCCTGGTCTACAGAGTGAGTTCCAGGACAGCCAAGGCTACACAGAGAAACCCTGTCTCGAAAAACCAAAAACCAAACCAAAACAAATAAATTTACTCTATGGACTGGAGAGATGGCTCCTTGAGTAGGAACTCTTTCTCTGCGAGGATGAGGACCTGAGTTCAAATCTCCACTACCTACCCTACTATCTACATTAAAAGGGCAAGGCACAGCTGCTTATGCTTATAACCCTAGCACTTGGAAGGGAGGCAGAGGTAGAGACTAGCACGACCCAGGAGCTCAGCCTAGCGAGACGGAGAGTTCAAGCCAAGTGAGAAGCCCTGTCTCAGGAGAGTGGAGTACTAGGAAAGGTCCTTTTCTGGCCTCTCCATACACAGCCCCCAACACCCCACAAAAATACAAAGAATTTAAAAAGAGAGAAAAAGAGAGACGGCTCAGTGGTTAATAGCACGTGAGTTCCATTTGCAACATCTCTATCAATTGTCTTACAACCTCCTGCAACTCCCACTCTGAGGAATCAAATGTCTCTGGCCTCTAGCTACTTAACTCACATGCACATACCCACCCAACGCACATATGTAGTTAAAATAAAATACATCTTAGAAAGAGAGAGAATAAATTTGCTCTAGAAGGAAGTTAGGTTCCCAAGTAAATGTGTAACTTGATATTACAGGCCTGAGTTCGTTTCCAGACAAAGGAACAGTCTTCTTTCTTCTCAACACCTTCTTCCTTACTCCAGCCTTCTGTCTACCTTCCTATGACACTCTTGCCTCAGCCTCCAGAGAAGCCTAGACTACAGAAGATGTCTGAATGGGGTACAGTGACCAACTGTTAACAGTAAAGTCTGAGTCTTTCGGAGCCTTCCCTAACCACTGCAGCAGAATCTCTTTAATGGCAATACTTCAAGCAGAATGAAGTGAAACTTTCACATGTTCAAAGGAAAAGTGTGACAAACAGTATCCTGGTGAATACTAGACATAGGAACAGAAGCTAGCTCAGAGTCTTCATATCACTAGTCTGCCACTTCTTCTCTTTACATATAACCCAACTTCTAATAAATGTTCCAAAATTCTCAGTTTCTTTGGAAGTGCCTAGCTTTGTATAATGGTCATTTTACCACTTGGAGGCCAAAAAGAAACACATGAGTATTTTAAGCAGAAGGAAGCAAGGACATCATTCACTGTCAATGGAGAGTTAGCCAGTCACAAAAGAGAACCCAGAGACTAGCAGTACCAGGCATCCTTGAGTAGGGGACAAAGAAAAGCAGGGATATCACTGCACTGCAGAGGCTGAGGGGAATCTGGCAGAAGCTTGCTTAACATCTTGAGGCACTCAGGAAGCCTGACTAGTGAAAACTAGAATCACACAGATCCTGTCAGAAGACTGCATAAGAAGGAGCTATGATCTCTTACTGATGTCTTATACTGGCAGTGCCCAGCTAAAAGCCAGCAGGAATAGAAGTCTAAAACTCACAGCCTACACCAGCTTTCCTGTGATGTAATGCTGCTGCAGAAGATGACTTACTTTATCTGGAGGCAGGTCAGGACTGCACATTCCTAATGGTGATATCAATAGGGAATGTACAATGAAAGAAGACACAAATCCCAGCACTTGGGAGGCAGAGGCAGGCAGATTTCTGAGTTTGAGGCCAGCCTGGTCTACAGAATGAGTTCCAGGACAACGAGGGCTACACAGAGAAACCCTGTCTCAACCCCCACCGCCACCCACCCACCCCACCCCACCCCAAAAAAAAGAAAAGAAAAAAAGAAAGAAGACACAGAGGTCACCTAGAACCAGATGCTGTTTCTAAGTAGGGTTTATATTCTGAGACAGTGATGGCCGCCTTTCCAGCCCATCTTCCTACTGCTTTCTATAAGGCACAGTGATCGAACAAGTGGGCTCTCTATTTAATAAGTTTCCCAAACACCAGCTGTTTGGGGGTTTCTCCAATATATGCTCACTCAGTTCCTTTTTTTTTTTTTTTTTTCTTTTTGTCTCTATGTCAACCTTCACTTTATTTTAATTAACTAATTAATTACTACTATTATTACCACTATCCCATCATCATTACTAATTTGCATTAGTGGAGATGGAATGTAGGGCCCTAAACATTCTAGACATGCATCTATTATCTATTATCACTGAGCTACATTTCTACTTTTGGGAATCATTCCTTTTAAATACTAAACCTTATACATGTATATAAAAACAACCTATTTGTTTTCTCAAATAATGAATCACTCCAGCATTTGTTGAGAGAGTGCCTGTGTCAGGCAGTATGCTGAGCATCAAGGACATACACAGCAGCAGTACAGTTCCTGCCTGGGAGAAACAGTCTATGAACAGAAGCCTATGCGCCAAGAGGCTGAAGAGTGCATTTTATTTCTGCTTTCAAACACCTGGCTATGGACACAACATGCAGCTCCCACACCCTAAGTCTTAACATCTAGACTCTTCTCGAGGTAGCTATGGTCACATAAATAAGCTATGGCCACGGAAATTCAAGAGATTAATGGATTATGCAATTTGCAGGAAATGCCCTTAAAAGGCACGGCCTGCTCTCATTTGTCCATCTTCCAGTTGACTGCAAAGTATCCCTCTGATGGCTCAAGGGGCCACTGCAGACCTATGAATTAAGGCTCCTAATCATAAGTAGACAGCCACAAAACAGAAAGAAACTTGGTCCTGACACTGTAGGTATCAGCCCCAACAATATACTTCTGGATTCCAAATTAAGAATCTGTTATAGGTGAGTGCCCGCTGTTTTGGTTTTTGTTTGTTTGTTTTTGCTTTTGTTTATCTGTAAAAAACTACAGAATAAAATTTAAGCCTTCAGGACCAGGTGGTCTCTATCACATCATTCAATACTGCTTCAACAATACAGCAGGCACAAACAGAAATAAATGAGTGAGAATCTCTGTCCTTTCAAAGCTTTATTTGTGGACATTAACCTCATGAACTATTCCTTTTGCATTACTTTAGATTTAATAAATTTTAATAAAAACATAAAAATATATTCTTAGCTTATGGCTGCTTAGAAGACAGATAGATTTGGCTCAAGCGCCTTAGTTTGCTGAGCCATGGTCCAAATTAATGTAGCTTGGGATTTCTTTTTATAAACTGAACATCTGTCTAAGAGGCACACTGGCACTACACTGGGCAAATTGGAAACACTCAGTAAATACTTGCAGAATGAATAAGCAGAGCATTGCCAAACATAAGCAAAGGACCTTCTTGGAGCACAGGGGATAACTATCTCACTCTGACTAAGTATGCTAGAGATTTATTAAAGAGACATTACACAAAAAGCCCCCAACAAAAGGGTTTTGGCCAGAAAAAAATATATCAAGGGTTAAAGGCCACCCAGGTTGACATGGAAGAATGTAGCCTCACACTCTTGTCATTCCTCCTGGTGCTGGAATTAACAGGCTTGAATTATCACACCCAACTACTATATTCTTTCTTTTATTTTAATTTGGGTAGCTGTGTACCTGTGTGGTGAGTGCATGTGCATACCAAGGCAGACATCCATGCCATCACTGATGCCTGACTTTTCATGTGGGTTCTCATGCTTCCATGGCAGACTGAGTCATCTCCTCAGTCCCACTACATGCTTCTCAGAAACAGTCTTGATACTGTGTTATCTGTGCAGCCCCCATGCCTGCCTGCCTGCCTGCCACAGGAATTGCTCATAAATGTTATCTAACACTAAGCAGCTAACTCTAGCTGATTTAGAAACATACCAGATCCATAGCTAGAACTAAACCAGTTGACTTAAAGGGATGGTTTATGATTAGCAAGGTAATAAAGACCATCCTTGAGCATGCTACAGTGTGGCACAAGTGCCACCGAGATGGAGAGGATATCAGTCGGAGTATCTGAGGACCTCACCGGCATTGGGATCTTAGAGAGCTCTTTTCCAATGCAGTTCTTCATGATGCTCCACAAGTTGAGGCTGTAGTTTGGCTTATATGGTATTCTGGTTCTCTTTTCCTTCTTGGTCTCCTCCAGCTGATGCTTGTACTAGAAGCAAAAACAAAGCTATTCAATCAGCCACAAAGAACAAATAATCTGCTATCTATAACCTTCCCTTCCCCCATGCTTAACAAACAACAGGAGTTTCTATTTCTCTTAGCACTTCACAGACAAGTCCTTGGGAATCAAAATAAAATCCCTCGACTGTGACAACTTGCAAATAAGAGTTACCTGTTCATCAAGGCTGACGTCACTGCTGGCCCCACTGATATTGCTGCCAGTACGTCTTCATGGATGAAAAAACAGAGGAGAGTTAGAACAAAGACTAGAACTGAAGTTTGGTCCTCACCAGTTCTTTATGAAGCACAATACCAAATATACTGCACATACTTAGAATGGCTATGAGTTTGGGATCTCTGAAAAATTCAATGTAAATTTTCCATCTACTTAACACAAAGAGCCCACATCTTAGCAACCACCACCAGCTCAGATTCTCATAGAAAAGATTCTCATCATGTAAACACATGTTCATTTTCTTCAACAGTCAAGGACAACTTACTTATGGCCCAAATTTTCAGGCATGGTGATAATCTCTGGTGCATCAAAAAACTCATTCTCATCATCTTCATCGCTCATGTCCCCTTTGCCAGAACAACACTGATCTACAAAGAGAAAAGCCTCATTTGTTTTCTGTGTTATATTTACCAATGCCTGGCACAGTGGGTTCTTTTAAATACTGACCACAAACACAGCAACAATGGCAGAAAGCAGTAGAAAAGCAAAAAGAAATCAACAGCTCCAAATGCATCCATGAGCCTCCAATTGAGGAAAACTTCTGTCAACTGCAGAAACACCCTGATCACCCAGAACACCTATATAAGAACTAAGCGTCCTATCCAGAACAGCTATATAAGAATTAAGTGTCCCACCTTTAGCAGGCCCGGAGCTGCCCGGAGTGTGTGCCGGCAGCACCGTGGCCCCCCGGAAGGCTCTCTCCAGGTGGTTGTGCTGCTTGGCCAGCTGCTCAAGAGTTTCCTCCAGTCGGATTCGCTGGTCTCTTTCATACTGCAGTGACTTCTGCCATTTCTTACTATGCGTCTGGGCCAACATGAGGAAATCTCTGCAGGCCTATACAGAGAAAGTGTTAGTTATGGCACCTCAACTAGTCAAACTCCCCATGAAGTCACCTTATTCTGGAAACACGAGAAGGCAATTAAGTACTTCCTGCTATTCCACAGTGATCAGGGACAGCCAGCTGTGTGCTGCAATCAAGGTCAGACTTGGGAAAGAGTGAACACTGTTGTCACAGTTCTATTTTCCTGGTCACGAGGACCAAGCAAATACCAAGTGAGCAGCAAACCCAGACAAGGCATTTGTGGCAGCAGCACAAAAGGTGGGCATGTGAACTGCACCCAGAGGGCGACTGGCTGAAAGGCAAAGGGCATGACAACAGCTTTCGATAAACCAACCCAAGAATATAACCCAAAGCTGAGGACTAAGACTCCGCAGGTAATCCCTCTGCACCTACAACACAGCCACACGGAACTCATTTCTTGGGCACACAGCTTTCTTCCAGCCTTAACTACTTAGGCATATGCTGCTCACTCTGCCTGGACTGCTCTTCCCTCTCCCCTCTCTCTAAGGACCTAGGACAAATGGCACTTCTGTGGCATCCACTCTCCCAAGCAGCCTGTTGTTTCTTCCATCTCCTTACCAGCTTCAGCATACTTCTAACTAACACATGCACATGACTGAGTTTCCTTCTCTCCAGAGGGATCACAAGTAACTTTAAAACACATTTTACAGCTTATTCGTATATAGGTCTCCAGCTCCTAATACATAGCAGGAGCCTCATAAAGTTTGCTTAACAAATAAATGAAGGAAGGAACCAATCTAAGCTTAAAACTGTATTCCCTGTTACAGAGAAACTAAAAGGTTCTATTAGAATGTCTGCTTCCATGGTTTCAACAATTGCCTACAGGTCCACCAATGGCTAACTAAATCAGTGATTCCAAATTGGACTCTCAGAGTTTCAGACCAGAATATCCAAGTGCCTATTCAATGGCTCTAAGTAACTTCAAAATCAGTAGGTCTCACACTTGATTCATCACATTCTCTTGCTGCCTCGTTTCTTTCTTCGAATTTCTCCATCCCAAAGTGGTTCTAGAGCCTTTCAAGCCTATGGGGAGTCTCTCTTTCAGTTTTGCTTCTTTCTTCACCTCCAAATATCAAGTCCTAGTGACTCCTTTACTATTCTGGAGTCTGTACTCTCTTTCCATTCCTCCACAGTAGAAGCAGTGGAGCAGACATCTGGAGTGGGGCTGGCTGGCCTCAAATCATAGCTCTTTCCTGCTATCTAGTTAGTTACTGAACTCTGTGCTTCACATTCTTTGTCTGTGAATGAACAAAGACTAACATCAACAGAGACCCCCCTCAGAGTCACACTCTCTACACAGAATACTTAGAACATCACATTCAGGAAGGCTGTAGTCAGCCCACTGAGCCCACTCATCTGATCTGTATGTAGCGTCCAGCCTCCACTCAGGCCTCACCTCTAGCTCTAACAGTCACCAGAAGTTCCCAGACTGAGGTCCAGGCCAAGTCTACACATACCATATCACTACCCCCAGCAATTCCTCTTCTTCATTCTCTTCTAATACTACTACTAATAATGAAAAATTGGCAAGAACCACTGGCATAGTGGTACATATCTCTGATCCAAGCACTAGGGAGGCAGAGGCAGGCAGAGCTCTGTATTTTGGGGCCAGCCTAGTCTACATCACAAGGTCCAGAACAATCAGAGCTACACAGAAAAACCCTGTCTCAAAAAAAAAAAAATTGAGAGACTGTATACTGTACAGCCAGGCACTTCGCCGAGCATTTCAAATATATTACCTAAAGTCTCTCAACACTACCATTAAAGATCTACTAGTATCAAACCACTTACAGATAAGAAACAGAGGTCACAGAATGGGCAGGGTTTCCCTGAGTTATGCAGATAATGAAGGACACAGTTGGAGTCCAGATCTATATTGCCTTCTTTCTAGGCAGACTTTCATTCTCCCTCAGCATTTAGCTGAGGTGTTAGCTCCTTTAACCTTCCAAGTACATGCTGAACACCTCTATGGTACTGCCTATGTCTACCCTGTCACACACCTAGCAGCTCAGGCTGGCTTTGATCTCTTGTTCCTCCTGCCTAAGCCTCCAGGGTGCTGAGATTAACAGGCATGTGTCACCATACCTGGCTTATTTTTAGTATGTATGGTGCATTTAAAGCTTTGCTGTTATAACAACACAAGAATAAAAAGTGCAGCTCAGCAACAATGAGATCATGTATGACAGAGACACTGGCAGTGAGCAGCTAACTTCTATCAAGTTGTTGGACGTCTCAGTGTGTGTGGAGGTGAGGATCAAATCCAGGGCCTGGAGCATGCTAGACCCAGTAACTACTCTACCCGGGAGCTGCATTCCTCTCCTGAAAGCTTGGCTCTGACTTCCACGAGTTCATTCCTGACATGACCTTGGAGATGAATAATTTCCCAAGGAACAAAGATGGGCAATTTCCAAGAGAAAAGGCTAAAGCAAGACTTTGGGTTTATAAAGCAGGAGTGTTTTATTTAGGAAAAAAAGTCATATTAGAATAAGAAAAATAAAAAAGAAGATGGTCAGAGAGTTGAGCTGATAGAAATTAGAGGACCTGGGTTTGTTTCCCATAAGGGTGGCTTGTGGCCACCAGTAACTCCAGTCTCGGGGGTCTGATGCTCTTTTCTGGCCTCCATCAGCACATAAGAGGTGCACAGACATCCATGTAGTCAAAACACCCATACACACGAAATACAAAATGGAAAGTCTACATATTTATTATGGGTCATTGCTTTGTGCAATTATCAGGTTTCCTGGTCACTGAACACCCTTGTCAGCACTGACAAGGTGGCTAACTAACACTAGGAGGTAGCTAACCTTCCTGAAATCCTGAAGGCAAAAAACTTATTTGTCTTCCTTCTGAAGGTGTTCAACACTTAAAATGAAAGTTAAAATGTTAAAATAAAGTTAAAACAACTACTATCACATAACAAAGAAACAAAATGAGAAAAATTTCATCTCAGGAAAAGGTCTTCGATGTTCAGGCACCATAGGAACTAAACTAGTTCTCACGGTCACTCATGAGGTAACTTAACCCACTTAATTAGAAGGGGCCAGAAGCTCTGCAAATCGTTTCTCACAGAATACTTGTCTCACTTACAAAATGTCCTTCAGTGTTTTTATGTGAAGAAAGCTAACATAACCCGTTGAGTGAGAATCAGTTAACAGAAGAGGAAAAACAGCATTGTAAAACCTGGCATTCCTTTCATACACCTACCAATTTGTCAGTGAGGCCAGCAATGCTCTGTATTTACCCATTCTTCTAGTGCCCACGTGGAGTGTTCTAGAATCAAAGGCTCACACTGAACTAACTAGAATTACAAGTTCTCGACAGCACTTGAGCCGGCCCTGCTTGCCATCCCGAATGCAGAATGCCTTAGCTGTGCAGGGTCTGACTCCAAGGAGGAAGGAAGCAAAAGCTCACAACAGTGCAAAGGATTCAAGAGGACCTTTGAGTCTGACACATTAGGTTAGAAAAACAGAGCAAAGAAGAAAAACCACAAACGAGCCCAACTAATAGAACCTCAGATGCCCTGCCACTCAAGGAAGGCTGCACCACTGGACTCCTTACCACCGCCCAGAAGAGGAAATGCCCTCTGACCACGTGAGCAGAACACCTTCCCCCTGAGCAGCTGGTCCTGTTTCATGCAACACACAATGTAACTTAAAGCACCTGATGATGGAAGCAAGACCTGGTATACTCAGTGTTTTAAACGTTAGTTCCAAGGGGTTGGGAAAGCACTACATTTCTGAGAGGAACTGTCTTTACTCACATTGATCATGGCATTGGATGTTATCCTAAAAAGCGTGGCTCGTTCATTGACCTGCTTGATTTTCTCATTGCTCTCAGCAGGCAGCTTCAGGGACTCCAGCTCACTGAGGGAACGCTGCAGGGCAGTGCCATGCTTAGCTATCAAGTCATTGCACGTGCTCAGGTCCTCCACTTTGCTGGAGAGTGTTCGGAGAGTATTCTGGAGCTCAGTCTTGTCAGTTTGTGAGACAGACTCTTCATCTCCTGATTCATCTGTAGGGATGCCAAGGTTAGGTTCTGCCTCTAGGATCAGGACTGAAAGTTGGAGCCCTATCTATCTACCTATCTGTCTGTCTAGCAAAACAATGTGCATTCTGAGCAACTGAGGGCTTGCCACTCCCGAGGATTCCTCTAAAACAGTGGTTCTCTACCTGTGGGTTGTGATCCTCTGGGGATTGAATAACCCTCTCACCCAGGTCATGTAATCAGATAGTTTCATTATGACTCATAACAGTAGCAAAATCGCAGTTATAAAGTAGCAACAAAACTAATTTTATGGTTGGGGTCACAACAACATGAGACCCTATGTTACGGGTGGCCACATTAGGAAGGCTGAGAAGCACTACTCTACAGTGTGGCCCAAGACCTACACTACGCAGACTTGAAGTGCATCATAATGATGCAAAGTCTCAGGTCACACTCCTAGACATTTAGATTCAGATGGTGAGAGGCAAGGTCTGGGGACCTGCATTTCTCTTTTAAAATTATATTTACTTACAATTTTATATATAGGGGTGGGAGTAGGGTATGTGTGCTACAGTGCACATGTGCATGTCCGAAAATAATCTTTGGGGTCAGTTCTCTCCTTCCACTGTGCAAATCTCAGACATGTAATTCATGTTGTCAGGTTTGGCAGCTAGTGCTTCAACGGCTAAGTCATCTCACTGGACCAGAATCTGTGTTTCTAATTGGGACCAAAATAGTCCCAATATCCACTAAAGTTTAGATCCACTGATGGACAGAATATTATGAGAAACTGGATGCCTCTTAGAAACATATAACTAGATCTCTCAATTCTTTTTTGAGGCAGCTTCTCATGTAGCTCAGGTTAGCTTTGAATTTCCTATGCAGCCAAGGATGACCCTGAACTCTTGATCCTCTTGCTTCCACTTCCTGAAAGGTATGACCACCATACCTAGTGTTGCAGTTCTGGGGAATTAAAGGCTTCGTGCATAGTAGGTAAGCACTCTTACCAACTGAACCGCAACAAGCCTTTAAACACTGAAGATTCCAATCTAATCCAAATTATTATTGCAAGACCACCATTATCTTTAGGGTGGTACACAGACCACCTGCAAATGGGTTGAGAATCGAAGAGTAGCTTCTTCTATGTCACAAAAAAAACTATTTAGCTCCAAGGGAGAGCAAAACTTCATGATGAACTTACTTGACTCTAATGCTACTCCAAAAGCAAAACAGGAGAGCTCTCATATCATAAACCGAGTAGGATCTGGGTTGTACCTCTCACTGTCGGCTTTGTACTTAACAGTTTGTCACTGCAGACTGTTTTCCCAGCAACGTCACTCCTTTGTGAGCTAACATCAGCCCTTAAATTAAACAAAGGAACAAGAAAGGTCTGTCCTCTCTCCTGAACAGAGGCAGGGGCCAAGATCAAAGCATAACTTGTCACCACAGAACTGATAAAGTGATGAAGTCTCCTCTCATGGCTCAATAGACATCAGGCACCAAGCTAAGCAACTGGCGAACAAAAGCTGACATCTCAGTTCTCTGCCAGTGTGCAAGCTCTGTGCGATTATTAGTATCTTCAGGGCAAATCCTATCCTTTTCTTTAGGGAAAAAAAAGCTAATTAAAAAAAAAAATTTATTTTTATGATTTTAAACTGTGTTTGTGTCTATGCTCTTATGGGTCTAAGGTGGGCAGATCTGCCTGGAGCTAAACTCACAGATGTTGATGAGCTTCCTAACATGAATGCTGAGAACTGAAATCTCTCCTCTGCAAGAACAGGGTTCTTGCAGCCTGATAAGACTGTTTTTTGGGTCATCTATCATGACTGTTACAACTTCATTAACAAATAAGAAGCTATCAGAAGCTGGGCCTAAAATTCCAGCACTTGAAAGGTGGAAACAGAAGGATCAGAAGTTCAAGGTCAACTTAAACTACAGATAAGAGTGAGTATGAGGACAGCCTGGGACAGGACTGTCAGAAAAATAAAAAATAAAAAATAAAAAAATAAAACCAAGAGAAAAAATTTGGCAAGGGTTCAAATTATGAGTTGTAAGATTCCTAATTCTGAAGCCGGGCAGTGGTGGCACACGCCTGCAGAGGTAGGTGGATTTCTGAGTTCAAGGCCAGCCTGGTCTACAGAGTGAGTTCCAGGACAGCCAGGACTACACAAAAAAAACCCTGTCTCAATAAATAAATAAATAAATAAATAAATCCTAATTCTGAGCTAGTACTAAAGTAATTATGTCTCAAATATTTAAGAAAGTTAATTAATATTAAAAATAAAAGCACAGGCCAAGCACTAGGCACAGTGGAGAATGTCTTTAGTCCTAGCACTCAGGAGGCAGAGGTGGGAGGGTAGGGTTATAGGCCATCCAAGGCTACTAGTAAGACCATGAAGCAAAAAATTTAAAACAATTTTTTAAGCATAAGTGGTATGTCATATCTTTAGGACCAGGGCTTTTCAACTTCAGCCAGCTGAAGGGTGGAGACGCTATTCTATACCTCACAGGGCACTAAGCAGTATCTTTGGCTTCTAGTCTCTATATGCCAGTAACACCCCAGCTTCTTTTATTTTTAACTAAAAATATCTCCAGACATTATCAAATGTCGTGTGTGTATATGCAGGACTGAACTCAGTTTACAATCACTACTCAAGAGAAATAACATACAGCAAGCAGCTTGGGATATCTAAGGCATGGAACATAATCAGGGTTGTAAAAAGTTGTATTTCCCAGGCCAGTGTTCCTTTGCTCCATACCTGATTCGGCCAGCATCTTCACAGCCTTGGCCTTGGCCAGTTCTAAGGCTGTCACCCAGCGCTGACGCTCTACTTCGGAGCTGGCCTTCAAGTGGTAGGTCTGAGCACCGCCATTGGAGATGATGAAGTTGCAAGAGTCCTCCACAGTGATGTTGGCTGTGGCGAGGTTGATGGTACCTCGGCAAGTGTGTCTCATCTCTGCCTTGGACCTGCCATAACAAGACAAAAAACGCTAAACAGAAAGGTAACAGACATCTGCCCTGCTCTGCCTTTAGTTCCTTTTATTAACTCTGGACCTTTGAAAATTAAGTAGTCTTAGGAAACAACAAATTCTTGTTTTATTTCCTTCAAATAACTCTTGGAAATTTAAGCAGTGAGAAATTGCTTTCAGAGCTTGTAAACACTGTTTGTGAGTCAGAGTTTATTGCCCCACTGTTGCTTTTACTATTAGCTTTTAAAAATACAGTCTTTACTGAGCTAGAATTGCATGAACTATTAATTCAGCAGTTAATTAAATACAACTGACTGAGTTTTGAAAGGTGGAGAGAATCATGAAGCCACTACCACATCCGAGTGTAGAATAGCCCTAGCTCTCTCATGCCCATTTGCAGTCACAAACCACTTTTTACTTAGCAAGTTATAAAACACTTTATAACTTGTGCAACAAAAAATTTTGACACTCTCATTCTCTAAGAATAGCTCCATTTTTATACACTGAGCCACCCCCTCACTGTAAATCAGCCCAAATGGGAACTGTCATGCCATGCTTAGGATTACATTGCCGAAATGTATAAAAGGCAAACCCTACCTGAGTAGACTATTAAATATTGGTTATGGCTCAGATGTAAGAAGTAATAACTATAATATAGAATAACCACGAAACAACCACCAGGCATTTTAATCTTTTGGAAAATGCAGTTTCCAAGTTGCAGGTTTTTATTGGTGGGAACTCCTAAGACGTCCTATTAATAGCCAGGAAAGACTCAGCAGGTCTGCACTCAAGAGGGCTGGGTGTAAAAATTCCCTCAATCTCTACTGACAGTTCTATTAATAGACTAACTTCTGAACTTCACAACACTACTTGGTGACAACAAGCTACGAAGCACTGGGCGTAATATACCAAGACTCACATAAACTCCCAGCACTGCTGAGCATGGAGAGAAACCTGCCCATTTCCCCACCACCACTGGCTACGCCCAGGGACCCTCACGTTGAAACTGCAGTTTCCCCTGACCAACTCAGAACATAACGAGGTCAAAGTCCTTTGCCACAGTACAAAGCAGTAGAGCCAAGCAGCCAAACACACATGGCACATCCAGAATTCCTACATGCCAGAAATGGCACACACCTTCCCAGACACTAAAATCTGATATATTTGAGAAAGTCTGTTTACTGCCCTTAAGAAGACAGATTCGCTGTTTTGATCTTGTCATGTGTAACTTCTTTTTCTTTCTCAAATGTACTAATGAGCAATAAGAGATCACAGGGTGGGGGTGAGGGTCTCAAAGGACTGGCCATTTTCCATGCCCTGCACCTGCCACACTGTAACGTGAATCCTTGCTTTTTCTATCCTTACCTCCCCCCAACCCCACTCCCCGAAAGCTTCAGTTACATTATGAATAATGCAGGCTGAATTACAGACCACAGCTGAAGGCCAGCCTACCCTCAGTACCTGGGCCTTCTATCACAGGCCTCCTTATTACTTTCCACTAACAGCCTCCTAGGATCTCCTCTGGTTCCACCATCTTCTTGGATTAAAAAAGTTTCTCAGATAATATAAAGCCCATAGCTGGTTAACAGACACTAAGAAACACTGGGAGGGAGGGAGGCTTGACCACAGAGCTCTTATGCTTAGAACAGCAGTGGGAAAGAGTCTGCATTGAAGCTCTTCAGCCATTACAGTATTACACAGTTATTTTCTGGGTAGAAAGTTCTTGCCTGAAAAGGCCAGATGAAATTTAATTTAATCTTTAGAACCTAGAAGGAAAACCTATTACAGCCTTCCATGGGTGTTTTTGAGAGAAATGAGACTTTGTGTAAGAGAGTAAGTTATGGGGCATCTACGTAAAGAAACATGAGATAAAAGGCTTGCTCGTGTCTGTTCTTCTATGTTATCAGAGGATGGAGTCTATGAAGGAAAAATGTATTTTGGAAATGGCATACATCAGAGACTGTAGGTTCTGAACATATGACATTCAGAGGAGGGATGATAACACAGCTAAATAACTCTAGGAAGGAGACGGGGATCACAAGCACCCCGCTAAGAAGAAACTGCCAACGCAGTTGGAAGGATGTACTTCACTGAAATTCGGGGGGGTGGGGGGATGGTAATGAACAGATTGAGAAACTAGACCCTGTTGATTGGCTGGCCTGTGAGTGGGGCCATCATACTTGGCATGACAGGCTAATGGCATATCTTGCTACGCTTTGGAAGGTGTTTTACGTGGAGTCAGCTTCTGTGAGAAAAAAGGTAAAAAAAGCAGCAACAAATATAAAGAAATAGCAACAGGTTACGTTATTAATATCCAAGGTCAACACTGATCAAGATTTATACTGATCAATCAGGTATCCTGTCAAGTAGATGATGTAGATAATTGGTTGGATTAAACAATCAGAGAACATTTCCATTTTTTTTTAGATTTCCTGTATTTTATGTGTCTTTTGCCTGTGTTTATGTATGTGCAGTAAGTGCTCTTCTCCAACCCAATACTACACATTATTAAAGCCCTTAGATAATACAGTTGGTTCTTTGCTTGCTTGTTTTGGTTTTCTTTGTTTTGTAGCTCTGGCTATCCTGGAACTTGCTATGTAGACCAGGATGCTTCAAACTCATAGAGATCCTGCCTCTGCCTTTTGCTGGTATTAAAGGCTTGTTATCACTATATCTAGCCCTTAATGTACAAGTTTTAATATGAGGAATCAATGTAACTAGAGATTTATGAACCAAGTCCGGATATGAATCATTAGAATAGTAGTCAATTAAAACAAGACATGGTGCTTGAACAGATGGGAAAAAAAAACAAAACAAAACTCTGAGTCAAACTAAAGCTTCAAATGTATGTTATAATCCTAAAATGAGTTCTAGATGAGTAGGAGAAAGGGTTATATTAAAATTAATTCAGAATACAATAATGAAAATGTCACACCTACTAAACAACTAATGTTGCTTAAACATCAAGGATGAGCTAAGGCATTTTCTATGTGAGGAGTGATAAAAATGTTCCCACCAACAGCCTCTAACTCTTGTCTTCAAACTTTCTTTAAAATTCTCTACGAGACAAGCCAATGATGTTCATGGACATTATTCGTTGTCCCTGGGCCTCCTGATAGCAGAGAAACTACTGGTGAAACTGAAAAGGACTACAGGCGGAGCCACCCCCCAGCAGTGTCTTGGGTTCCCAGACTGGATGGACTGTGGGAAGAGATTTCAACCAGAAATGGCATGCTACTAAGCAAATCCCTCTTAGAGTAGACTTCTGTACTTTTTTCATGAGACACACTGTAACACACTCTATAAACCTAAACAGAGTCTTAGGTAATTATCTCTGTATCTAACTGGTTTATGTAGCACTAACCTAGGTTTTGGGTTTTAAAGTATGAAGAGTAGTTTCAAATCCTGATTTCTCCAAGACCCTGGGAGAGCTGCCCATGCTAAGTCTGCTTTCTTGTCAAGAACATGGGAACATGTCCTAACTCCCAGGGGGATAGGAGATCTATGAGCACTAAATGAACAGTTGCATGTAAGATATCCAGCCACAATGCAAGGCTGTTGGGAAAGCTTATAACCTATCCTCAAATCACCTCTCAACACCTCTGTCTAGTAATATATAAGCCCCAAAGTGTGACATGTTATGACCATGCTGTGAGTCACAGTAAGTATACATTAACCATACCAAAATAAGCACTGTGAAACCTTAACAATCATTTCAAAAATATGCGCTCTTCCTTTAATAAAACTTACTCTTAAATAAAACTAAAAGGTGCACGGTGACTACTGGATAAGACAATCATTCCCATGGGAAGAGGTGGGGCCAGCAAAAGTAAAAGCTATGGTAGAGTACACATCTCTATTGTGGACTGTCTAGACCGAGAAAGTACGCGCATGCTTGAAGAGGTAAGACATATGGTGGACAGAATCCCAAAGTCTCCCTGTGTGTGGTATTCTGATGTCTGAATGTGTGGACTGAGTAGGCATGGGCAGGTATATCAAGGGTGTATCAGAAACATTAAATTTTAGAGACTGGAGCACAAAAAGTTAGGAGTTGAAACTTCCACTGTAAGTTCCTGAGGGACAGTGCCCAGGCTCTGCCTGTGCCCCTCCAGCCTCACAACAGTGCCTTACTTGCAGAATTAGCGATTGCACCCACGTGGTAGCGGAAATACAATGGCAGAGCAGATGCTCTCCAAACAATTGCTGACAGGAAAGACCCGGGGATGGAGGCAGATGAGGCACTAGGGGCGGGCGACAGCGGGGACAGGAGCAGTGTGTCAAATCTGCAGGTTCTGACTTTTGCAAGCTGTCAACCTGTGCAGGTGACAGACAGCAGCGACCCAGGGCGACCTTGGCAGCGAAGCCAGCCAGCGGAGAGTGACAGCGCGGGTCTGTGGGCTGTACAGGGGGGAGGCCAGGTGAGCGTGGCGCCCCGGAAGCAGTTACCTGTAGTAGCTTAGGAGCCCGTTGCTCAGCACGAACCATCGCCGCTGGTAGCCTTTGATGTAATTGGTCCATTTGAAGAGCCAGCCCTCTCTAGCCGAGCCCGAGCCCCCGGCGCCCGAACCGCCCGAGCCCGCGGCTGGCGGTGCAGAGCCCGGGCCGCCTGCCGCCACTCCTCCGGCCCCGGGGCCCGGGCCGCCGGCCGTCGCCGCCGTCGCGGCCGCCACCCCGGAGCCGGGCCCCGCGTCCCCGCGTCCGCCGCCGCCTCCCACCGCGGGTGGACCCGCGCCGCCGCCGCCCGGAGCCGCGATGGCTGCCGGGCCCGGCCCCACCACTCCTCTCAGCTCGGTCGCCGCCATGAGCCGCCGCCGCCCGGAGAGACACGACCGGAACCGCCTACGAGCTCCGCCGCCGCCGCCCGGAGCGCCCAACACGGCTAGCGCTTCAGCCGCCGCCGCGCAGCGTCCCCGCCCCGCCAGCCCCGCCGCGGGAAGGAGGGCTCGACCGCCGGGAAGGAGGGCGGCGATTGGTGCCGCCAAGTGTCACTTGCGGAAGACCCCGCGGACATTGGCATTTCTCTCGGGCCTGTCATGCTACTCCGCCCAGTGAGAAGCTCAAGGCGCGACGCGTCCTCCAGGCCTGCTTTCGATTGGCTCAAAGGAAAGCCAATCAGGCAGGTCTACAAAATCATTGGTGGCTTTCCGAAGTCCGAGGACGGGAGAATGCAGAGCGCACGGCCGGTTTGGCCTCCGAATGGCTAGTAATTCCGTCAGTCATTACAGTTTATGCTTCTGTCATTGCCACGTCACCCCCGCCCATCGCTCTGCCCTTCATCCTCTTCCGCCCTTACGGATTGGTGGTTGATATCAGCTGCTCAAGCCTTTCTACCAATTACTGAATGCATTGAGGTAAATGGGGCAGAGTCCAGCCTTCACATACTCATTTTTATTTTTTATTGGCTGACACCTATGTCTTTCACCTGTCGGTGGAGAGGCGGGGCTATGATGGGAGATGATTGGTTCTGGAAATGGTCAGTGAAAGCTGGCGTTGGCCGAGAGAGCAAATAAATTCATGGATGCACAAGTGGGCCGGCACGTTTGCAGCTTTAAGGAAGTGATGGGCCTCTATAAATGCTCTTTGATGTGGGCGTGCTGTGGAATTCCCTCCTTTTTAATTGAGGCTTGCAGATGGCCTTAATAAAGAGAGATGGATGGTTCCTGGATCTCCTAGGGATTCCCTTCTCATGTCCTGCTTCCGGAAGAACCCAGAGAGAGCTTCCTCAGCCCCCTCCTGGACTCACGACTCCCCCAGTCCTCACCCCATTCCCTTTCCTGGATTACCCACTGTCTCTTCATTCTAGATTCTCATACACTTCTATTAATTCTGACCATCTAGTTGCCGACCTAGTTTACGGGGAGAATAGATTGGCAAACATCTACTACCTACCCTTACATCCCTTTTTCAAACCTAAAGGCACTTGTTAGGTTTAGTGTGGTAAAAATACAATTAATTCTCTTGTTTATTGTTGGGTTTTGTTGTTTTGAACTGGGTGTTGAATGATTAGATTTGATCAGCTTAATTACAGCTGTGTTAAAGGTCACAAACTTCAGTGACTAGTGCAGCATTGAGCTGTTGTGAACTATTATTACAAAAATAGCCCAAACCTGCACTTTGTGGAATCTAACACCTATTACAGTGTAGCAGTTTTTGACCTGGCAGTAGGAATAGGGTTTAACTTTTATTTATTCATTTCTTCTAATTTTGTGTGTGTGTGTGCGTGCACACCTGCGTGCAGGTACTTGTGGATGCCAGAAGAGGGCATAAAATTCCCTGGAGCTGGACCTAAAGTTGGTGGGTAGCCAACTCATAGGAATACTGGGAACAGAATTCAAGTTCTCTAGAAGAACAGGGAGCACTGTTAACATCTCTCTAACCCTAGGAGTTGTTTTTAGATACTGTAAAAAACTATTTACCTCATCAATGTCAAGAAGTAATCTAAACCGGGAGGTGTTGGCACATACCTTTAGTCTCAGCACTCAAGAGACAAGAGTCGGGCTGGGTGTGGTGGCACACACCTTTAATCCCAGCACTTGGGAGGCAGAGGCAGGTGGATTTCTGAGTTCGAGGCCAGCCTGGCCTACATAGTGAATTCCAGAACAGCCAAGGCTACACAGAGAAACCCTGTCTCAAACAGAAGGAAGAAAGGGGGGGGGGAGGAAGGAAGGAAAAGAAGGAAGAAAGGAAGGAAAGAAGGAAGGAGTGAATCTAGTCTGATTTGGAAAGCCTGGCTTCTCACTTTAGTTAAACACCTTTACAGGAAATGAGTAGAAAGAGGGCGGGAGGGCCTTTGTAATCATGCAGTTGTAATAAAGCTCATTTAAGTTTTGACCAGCTGCAAGCATCTGTAGCAAATGGGAGCTGTGGGGCCACATGTCCCTCAGTTCAGTGTGCAATCACAAAGGAGAAACACATACTTTTAAAACCAGGAGATCTTGCTGTCCCCGTGTCAACCTAGTAAGCTCACATCACTAACCCAGAGACACTGGGTCCCTGTGATCTTGCAGAACAAAGTAGAAATGCCGTTAGTGAATGAAACTGTCTTGCCAAAATAATTGAAACTGAATCAAATAAAGCCTGGTTACAGAAGCTAAGGAAAGCAGTTTAATGACAGACGCAAAGAGACAGCCAAGTGGAGAATGTGGGGGTCTGGGAGATGGCTCCGGGGTTGTAATGCTGCTCTTGCATGGGACATCTCTCAGTTCAAACTCACAATCACTGGTCACTCCAGCTCCAAAGATCCAATGTCTTTGACTTCACCTGGCACCTGCATTCAGGTGAGCAAACTCACAAAGGGATACACATAGAGACACGTGATTTATAAAGATACACTGAGAATGTAGCTCAGTTGGTGGAGGGCTTGCCTGGTATGCACAGGAGCCTGGATTCTAACCCCAGCACCGCTCACACCAGGAGCAGGAGGGAGTACATTTATTTAAGACCAGCTTGGGCTACATAGGGTGATTCTGCTTGCTAATTAACAAACAGACTTAAGGCACAATTGGATGAATGTGGAATTGGATTCTGGCTCCACAAAACTGACTTTTAGACTTCTACAGCACAAGTGCAGAATGAGAACGGTCTCGTCCTGCCAGCCTGTGGTTAGGCAGTTACTGTATTAGTTCAGATACTGATGTTGGAGATCTGCAAACAAATCTTTAAGATCTGGAAAATTGTGCCAAAGCATATAGAAATGAATGTTACACTACCAGTAATTTTCTTCAAAATGATTCAGCACAAAAGGGAGGAAAAGGAAGACAGCCACCTAATCACTGTTGGTTTTCATTAGTGAGACAGAAGAACCGAGAAACAAATTAAGGTAAAAAGAATTTATTTTTGCCTTATGGTCTCAAAAGACCCTGTTCAGGGTCTCCTTGCTCCATGATTCAAGGCCAGGCCGGGTTACACAGGATGATTTGGGGCTTGTGTGATAAGACAAAGCATGGGGAGGGTATAGTACAGCAAAACACCTTTCTTGTTGACCAACAGCAAACAGAGGGCCAGGTCCCCAGGGGTCTAAATCTGCCCCATCCTCCAGTTTCCACCACTTCCCCTCTGTCCATTCAAATTTTGACTCAGTCAGATAGCTTAGTCTAGGAGCTGGGGCGATGGCTCAGCAGTAAGAGTGCTTTCTGCTCTTACAGAGGACCGAGAGTCAGCATCCAGCGTCCATCCAGGGACTCACAACTGTCTGCAACTCCAGTTGTAGGGCATTTGATGTTTGATGTTTCTTTTGACCTCCTTTGGCTCCTGTATCCACACAATGCACATACTCAGGCACACACAGGAGTATATACATTTTAAAAAGCAGTTTATTGATTAGTTTAAAGTTCTCATGAATCAATCCCTTCTCAATGACTGAATCCACCACATGGGGGAACCAAGCTTTCAAGAAAGGAGTTTTTTGGCAAGCAACTCCATATATGTAAATCACTACAGGAGTGTATAGTTTAAAATGTGCACACATACTTATATGCTTACCTAAAAGAGGAAATATAGCATACACTGAGGGGGTGTTGTGTCATTGGATGGTTGTTTTTCTCAGTTACAAAGTGTATCAGTGCTCGTTGTATCACAGTTTTTGTTTTTATTCAAAAAGATTTTAAAACATCTGGGCATGGTGGCCCATGACTTTAATCCCAGCACTTGAGAGTCAGTAGCAGGAGGCTCTCTGAGTTCAAAGCCAGTCTGGTCTAACTGAGTTCCAGAACAGCCAGGACTATGCAGAGAAACTGTCTCTGAACGATGAGAAAAAAAAAAAAACCAAAAACATTAAAAAAAAATACTGAGTTAAGTTATTGATGTCACTCCACACTACCTCCAGAATAGAACCCAGAATTTTTGGTCTGGCAGGTGAGGCCCTTCCATGCATCATTTCTGACCTCCATCCTCTCCTGCTTTTCTCTCAGTTTCTTTTCTTGTTTCAAAAAACAAGCCATTAGAGTATTTTGCTTTCAATGGAAAAAACAAACCCCATGTTCTTGACCAAATGCATTTTGCACGTATATGAAGTTTGCTTTCCCATCAGGCTGTTCTCGAAGGGTGGGTTGTTGCTCTCCAGGCATAAGGGTCCTGGTTTTATCATCTCCTACCTGTGGCCCCGCCCACCTCAGTGCTGCCTTTGCACAGGCCCGTTGCTATGAGCTGCGCTGGGTGAGCACTGGTAGTCTTTGTGTTGTCTGCCCTCCTGCCAACCTTCTGAGAGTTCTGCAGACCTCTCTTGCCAAGTCCTACTGGAGGTGATGCTGCAGGGGAGTGCCAAGCAGTAGCATTAGCCATCTGGGTTCAGCCCCTCAGAGGGCTGGGCCCTGGTCCTTAGATAAGTTACCCACCACCCTCATCTCTGTCTCTTAACTGGGAATAGGAGCCCACAGTGCCTGAGTAAAGCCTTGCCAGTCCCTCATCTTTGCTGTAGACTCCATCTAGGTTCACCCCCAGACCCTTTGTCCAGGTACACACCTGCCCCGGCCTGTGCTGCCTGTGCCTTTACCTTCAGTCAAAAAAAAAAACAAAACAAAAAAACAAACAAACAAAAAAAAAAAACTGAGTTGAGTTATTGATGTCACTCCACACTACCTCCAGACTAGAACCCAGAATTTTTGGTCTGGCAGGTGAGGCCCATCCATGCATCATCTCTGACCTGTACCCTCTCCTACTTTTCTCTCCACTCTCTATTAAATTGATCTACACACTTTCTCTGGGTGGTCCCTGGGCTTCCTCTGCCTGGCACCTTTGGATAGGCTTTCTCTCCATTCAGTGGACAGTGTGATACTACATCCTTATAGAGTGTCCCCTGAATTCCATAGCTGTAGCAATCTCCCTTCTTCAGGACACAGACTTTCTCTATGATGTCAAGTGTTTTAGGTGTCAGTCAAAATACCAGGGGAAAACAACTTGAAGAAGAGAACACTAATTTTGGATCTTAGTTTTAGAACTCAGTCATTTTAGCAGTGGTGCAGGTCGGGGCAGGGAGGAGAGTTCACCTAGTGGTCTCAAGGGAGTGAAGGTGGGAGTGGGGGTGGGGGCGGGGGGAGACAGTATGCCTGTAGCAATGAGGGTTTCTTTTTCTTTTTCTCTTCTTTTATTCTACGTAGTCTGTGGACTGAGATACATGGGAAGGTTTAGAGTCTCAGAAATGTGGGGAGAGGGGAGTGTTTGCAAGCAGGGGAAGGTTTAAGAATGCCCAGCCTTTGAGTTAGTCCTGCCATGTCAAGAATTAACTATTAACTGTCGTGTGTGTGTGTGTGTGTGTGTGTGTGTGTGTGTGTGTGTGTGTGTTTCATTCTCAAATTCAGATAGATCCACTTGCTTCTTCCTCCTGACTGCTGGGATTTAAGGTACCCACCATCCTGCCGGGCTGGGAATGTATACATGACTAAAGAAAGATCTCTGTGCAGGCTTTTTCTTTCTTTTCAAGCTTATTTTTAAGTTAGCATATAAAGAGGTAGGTTTTATTATAACATTGTGTGTGTGTGTGTGCGCGCCCACATGTGTACATGTGGGTTTGTGTGTGGATACATGTATGCTTGTGCTCATGGAGGCCAGAGGTCAACCTTGTTTTTAATTACATGGCCTCTTTTTGTGCTGGAGCTTCCTGACCTGGTTCCCCTGGGTGGCCAGTGAGTGCTACAGATCTGTTTATCTCTACCTCCCAGTACTGAGGTACAAATGGGTCACTACATTCAACTTTTTAAATAAGGGTTCTGGGTATCAAATGAGCTGGGTTGTTTGTTTGTTTGTTTTGTTGTTCTGTTTTGTTCTCTCAAAGCAAAACCCTTTGCTGATTATCCCTCCAGTCCCTGTTATAGAATTTTCATGCAAATACTTTGATCCTAATACTCCCTCCTCTCCTCTGGCTGGACCCTTCCTCTCCTCCCAACAGCCTCTCATGCTGCTTTCCTGTAATGTATATTCCATTGCTTTCTAGTTCTTCTTTTCTTTCTTCTGAGCATACAAATTTTTATATAAACATTACTTATCAGGTTAAAGTTTTAAACTTAGTTTTCATTATGTATGCTGGCATCAGCTCTATGGCCCAGCTTTCACCGTGTGATGGTTTGCTAATGGTGCAGATGTTTGCGATGGTGTAAACCTTGTTAGTATAATGCAGTATGGGAACTGGGTGCCCCAGTTTCACCCTCACTTCATTTACATAGTCGATAAAATACATTGTTATTGGAAAAGGTAATCTGTTCTTTTTTATTTTAGTTCTCGATTGATTGATTTGTGTGTCTTTAGTCAAAATATTCACCATATACATATAGCTCTGGATGGCCTTGCTTGCTCAGTAGACCAGGCAGGCTTTGAACTGACAGAGATCTATCTGCCTGGCATTACAGACTTGTGCCACCATGCCCCAACAATTTATTTGTTCCTTTGAGGGACAACAAGAATCTCTTTCTAAATATGAATATGAAGTAATTTGTGTTTGTCTTAGACTGAGTTCCCCCAGGGCTTTACTGGGGAGCACTCCCTTCTGTGCTGAAATGACAGCAGCAGGCAGAAGGGTCAGAGGCAAAAGAACACTGTGCAACAGCAACAGAGGCCCTCAAACACAGCACTGTTTGGATCTGAGTCAGCTTACTTAGGGGTTCAGTCCTCAGAGTAGATAAGGCTCTGCCTTTTCCCTGCAGATTGTCCAGGGAGTAGGCAATCCTGAGAAACAGACTCAGCTGTGAGCCATCAGCCACCACCAACACTTGCAGCTGAGGACAGTGCTGAGTCCCCAAGGTAGGCATCTAGGAGGCCTCTATCCAGAGCATCCTGTAGTCCATGACATGTCCCCTCTTGGGTCAAAACTTCTTTAGTTCACTTAACCTACACAAAAGACACCAGTAGAAGCTGTACTTGGTAACTCTGTTACTTCTTGCCAGAGGGACACTACTCATTCCTGTTCTCCCTACTAGATTCTTAAAAGTCTACCTGTTCTAGGTTCTGTATTCAGAGTGGGAAAGAGCTTGGAGAATGAATTCTATTTTTGTGATCACTGGGGACTGGTCTAATTTCCTTTGCCTGCTATCTAACTTTTCTTGAAGCGAGGGCTGTCTCTAAGCATCCTAACCTTCCTCTTTCACTCAAGTCTGGGCAACAGGATGATGTAATTCATTGAAACTAAGGAGACACAAAGTGAACGGATCTTTCGACAGAGTCTCGAGGGAAGTAACAGACCTTCTGCTTTGGGATCATTAGGTACAAGAACCACATTTGGTGTGTTTTGTGTCTAGCTACATGGGGAATGATTACATGTTTTTAAATAAGGAGAGCTTCACATGTCCCTCACAGGAGGCACTATTCACCTGCTTATTCACTCAGTTACAACGTCCCAGGGCCTTGATAACCTGGCCTCAAGTCCTGGTTTTGCTAAGTGAGTCCAGTCTTGGGCTGTTTATACAATGACTCAACAATTTTCTTATGTCCATCTTACTGTTTCATAAGTATTTGGGTAAGGATTAAAGCTATATGGTACTAAATGCCAACTCTAATTAGTACTTTTGCAAGAAGATCATTAGAGCGCAATATATCTAACCCACGTTGTGGTTTGGATTTAGTGTCTTCTTTCCCAGAGGCTCATATGCTGAAGGATTGGTCCCTAGCTAGTGACCATAATGAGAAGTGATGGGATCACAGGGCTTTAGCCTCATCCTAGAGTCATCCCTTTGTAAAGTCAAAGCTGAAGGGACTATCAGGAGATGGGGCCTAGTTAGAGGAAATAGGTTTATGGGGCCTGGTGGGGGGCTGCTTTGAAAGGCTGTCTTTGCTTCTGGACTTTCCTCTGTTGCTCTGCCTCCTGCCCACTGTGAAGAGAAATGCCACATCCATCACATGCTCCCTGCCATGATGCTGTGTCTCATCATGATTGGGTCCAGAAGCAATGGAAACAAGTGAGCATGGACTGAACCCATGTGACCAAAACCAGCCCTTCATCCCTTAAGTTGTTTTTGTTTAAGTCATTTATTTGTTTTTATTTATGTGTGTGTACATGCATGATTACTGGTCTGTATGTATACCACATGCAGGCAGTGTCTCTGGAGGCCAGTGCAAGTGCCAGATATCCTGGAACTGAGTTATAGGGGGTTGTTAGCTACATGACTAGGGTACTGGAACCACACTCTATCTTCTGAAAGAGCAGCAAGTAATATTATCACTGAGCCTTCTTTCCACAACTCCCCCACATTGTTTTATTACAGATATTCTGTCCCAGCAACTAAAAGTTCAGTTTTCATTGAGAGCATCAGACATACTGCAGGGATGCATAGAAACACTTGAACTTCATGGAGGAAGAAATTGATTATTATTTGTGTAAATTATCTTTACAGATCATGCCATATATGTTTTCAAACCATCCTCACTGTTCTATCTACTGTTTTTATTTATTTATTTATTTATTTATTTATTTATTTATTTATTTATTTATTTGAGAGAAGGGGTTCTATGTATAACAACCTTAGCTGTCCTGGACTCACTTTGTAGAACAGGCAAGCCTACAAAGGCCTGGGCTATTCATAGAGTTCCTCCTGCCTCTGCCTCCTGGGTGCTGAGATTAAAGGCACGTGCCATCACACCCAGCTCTTCTACCTACATTTCTATGAGGAGGACAATTGAGACTCAAACAGGTAAAGTCCCTTGCAGAGGCAGAGCCTCTGTGTGCAAACATGGACGTGACTAGGCATGCCACATGTTACCTATGCTTTGTAATCTTTTAATTTTTGCCCTTTATTAACTCACAATTTTGTTTCAGAACTTTCTTCTTTGAATTTATTTTGTTGCTTTTATCTGTTTATGTGTGTGTACATTCCACAGTTCTAATGAGAAAGTGAGAAGACAACTTTTGGGGGTTTGTTCTTTCCTTCTACCCTGTGGGTCCTGAGGTTTGAACTTGAGTGATCAAGCTTAGAGGTGGGGACCTTTTCCTGCTGAGCTACCCCACCTACCCTAATTTAAAGAGGGGGAAGAAAAACAAAGCTCAGAAAACATTCAAACTAGGGGCATCACAGTGGCTAGGAATGTGGCTCAGTATGCACGGTGCACACCTGGCATGCAAGCCCTGGTCTCATCCCCCATCACCACATTAGAAATGCATGTGAGAGCACATGCCTATAGTTCCAGCTAGGGAAGCAGAGGCAAGAAGAAGAGAAGTGCAGGGCTGTTCTTCATTATATAGCAAGTATGTGGGCAGCTTGGGCTATGTGAGGGCCCTGTTTCAAACTGGAAAGATAAAGAAATAAATAATCAACAAACAAACAAGGGCCCATGAGATAGCTGTGCACGGAAAGGTGCTTGCTGCCAAGCCTGATGACCTGAATTCCCCCAGAGCCCACAGGATGGAAGGAGAAAACAAGCTCCCTCAGGTTACCCTCTGACCGGCATGTCTGCCTCATGATGTGTGAACCCACAAATAGATAAATAACAGGTGTGACAATGTCATCACCACAACAGAAGGATGTTTGCCTTGATTTTGATAGCATGAAACGTTTTCTTGTATTTTAAAAGAGTGTGTCGCCATCTGGCCCGGTTCTTGTAAGCCCTGGAACTATCCCTCTCTTCAAGCTACACAACACCCATTGTTTCACACCAGAAAAGCATTTCTTTTTCTTTTCTTTTTTTCTTTCTTTCTTTCTTTCTTTCTTTTTTTTTTTTTTTTTTTTTTTGCATTTCAGAGAATACTGAGGCTCCGGGTGATGAATTCCACAAAATCTGTAACAATTAAGATCTGTCCGGGCAATGGAGGTGCACGCCTTTAATCTCAGCACTTGGGAGGCAGAGGCAGGTGGATTTCTGAGTTCAAGGCCAGCTTGGTCTACAGAGTGAGTTCCAGGACAGCCAGAGCTACACAGAGAAACCCTGTATCGAAACAAACAAATAAACAGATGTGTTTCTCTTAATAGCACTTAATAAATTCTAACACAAAAAGAACTGCAAAAGTACTTTGCAATAAATAAATGGCTAAGCGTATTTGCAAGTAATAGAAGCCCAGTTTACAATGGATTGGACACAACACTTTCACAAAGAAAGAAAAATAGGAAAGTAGCTCTGGGTAAGTGTAAAGGCTTACAGTGGAGGTTCCCTGAAGTCTTTAGACATAGACAGCTTCCTCCATTCTGTATTGTTTCTGCTGGTAAGGTTTCTTTTTGCCTCCAGGTGGCTACAAGAGCTTCTGTTCTCTCTAACTGCTAAGTAGGCAGCATGAAGGAAAGGAGATCAAAAGCAAAAGCCCCTCATCATATGAACTCCCAGCTACTGACCCAGTGCTGTGCCTACCTGTCTGCTGTCATTGCTCCCAGCCATGACAGTCATGTACTCTTAGCCCTCTGTAACTATCACCACACCTCCCAAGGCTCAAGGGGCGGAGCAGCACCTAAAATTAATTCAGTGTAGCTACCAGGAGTATCATAGTACTTTGGCTTCCATTAGTCAAATGTACAGGACCCTTTGAAGTGAAGTTGACTGGAGCCAGCACAATGACTGAAAGTATTTGAACAGTCTTGTACAAGCAAACAATAATCAAAGATGCCATGTAAGACTTCAACACTGGAAAGAGATGTAATAAGATATATAAATTTCTGGCTTACTTTTGGTTTTTTTTTGAGACAGAGTTTTCTGTGTATAGCTTTGGCTGTCTTGGAACTCACTTCATAGACCAGGCTGGCTTCGAACTCACAGAAATCCACCTGCCTCTGCTTCCCAAGTTCTCGTATTAAAGGTATGCACCACTATACCCTGATCAAGGTACATAAACTTTTAGTATTAAGAGAAAAAAAATGAGCATTTTGAAATGCAGATGAAAGAAGAAACTGCTGAAGAGAAAAGACATAGAATAAGAAAAAAAGCAAATCACTGTAAAGAAAAAAAAGAAAGAAAAGAAAAGAAGAGAAAGGAAAAGAAAAAAGAAAAGAAAAGAAGAGAAAGGAAAAGAAAAGGAAAAAAAGTGGAAGGATTTTTGTGGCTAAAAATTAGACCAGCAATTAAGGGAACACTGTGAAGGTCTTCATACTAAGTTGGTTTGTGTCCAGGAGGGAAGATGGGTAAGGAGTGGCAACCACAGAGCATTCAGCAAGACCTGAAGAGGCAAGAGCTGGTGGAAGAGCAGATGTTCACAAGGTTCTGGGAGAAAGACAGGTTAAACAAGGGAAAACAAGAAGCCCAAGAAGAGAGGAGACAGAAAGAGCCAGTAGAAAACACACAGGTGGGGCTGAAGGCCCAAGGCACCAGCATCCAGGAACCATGGCAGGCTGCACTGTGGACGAAGGGAGAGGAGGCCTGCCTCCTGTAGCACAGTACACAGGTCAAAGTAGAGAACCAAGAGAAGCTCCAGAAACAGAAGACAAAAACCAGAAAACTCAGAGCATTTTTGCAAAAAGCCTTGCAAGAGAAGACAAAGTCTACACAGCATGAGCACAGAGAAGAGGGGCTGGAGCATGAAACTGGTGGGATGGGTCCTTCAAGACTTAGAAAAGGAGGCAGATAAAAATAAGCGAGCAAGAGAAGGCATGGCAAGACAGGAGGACGGATACCATGGGTATCTAATGTAGTGATGAAAGGATGAAACAGCTCAGGAGAAAACGAGACAGAACACTAGAGGACCAATGGCAAAGAAGTTGGTTGGGGAGGGTCAGGAGCTGGCACGTAAAAAGGGTGGGGGAGGATGGAACTCGTGAATGAGGATATGTGTACAGGGAATCCCAAAGTTCATGAAAAGCATAAGGAACTGAATTATATCTATCCTACCATTTGCCTTGACTTTTAAAAAGTTAATTGTTTAGTTAGCCATCAGAATGATGGGTTTCACTGTACCGTTTTGATAGATACATCTCATCACCCTTTGCTCTCACTCACTCTTCCCCCATGGTCCTTCCTTGCCCTCTTTCCCCCATGCTCAGACTTTAACAACCAAAGTATCTGAGTATGTGTCTGTGAAGTGCCATACCTAATGGGGAAGGTGGAGCCCTGCCGTGTTCAGGAGCATTTTGGGAAGTCTTATCAAATGTGCGGGACAGTGGTTGTAACTGAGTGTTTCTTTCTCTGCTGTTCACTGCAGTGATAGACAAGTCATGTCCAGACTCTCCTCCTCTTTCTTCTCTTCCTTTAAGTACAAACCTATTATCTGTCCATTAGAAAAGATCTAAAATTGCTCATAAATGTAAATACAAAATGTGAAAGTTTACTATAATCATACCTTTCAGAGATAATCATTGTTTACAGTTTGTTTGAGTTCTTTCATTGCCTTATTGGTTTTTACAAATATTCTAAAAACTGTTAATGACCAACAACTTGATACCTACACAATTAGTTTGGTAGGCTGTTGTAACAAACCATAGATTTACTGAGTAACTTACATAGAATTTCCCTACTACACAGTTCATGAAACTAGAACTCTAAGATCAAGGTGTCAGCACAGGTGATTTTTTTTTTCTGAAGTCTCTTTCTTTGGCTTTCAAATGCTTACCTGTGTTTTCCTATCTCTCCCTCTGCTTGTTTGACACCAGTCCTTGGATTAGAACCCACTCTAATAATCTGATTTTTATTCATTCTTCTCCAAATACAGTAATATTCTGAAGTACTGGCGACTAGGACTAGAGGATTGTTAGGACTTTGAGTTTGGGAAATACGTGATGCTTAACCATGTCATGAATTTAGTGCTGGGATATACAAAAGCTATGGAGCACAGTAGCAAAGCTAGCACCAGTCAGTCTGACTCAACATAAGACCAATTTCCTGCAGCCTTCCCTCAACCTCACTCACCTGAGCACTGCAAAGATTACCTGCTGCCCAAATGATCTTCAAAAATGATTCTCTCAGGGATTCAGGGCAAAGCAAGCCCTTGTTCATTGTTGGTGGGACTGTGAACACGTGCAGCCACTATGGAAATCAGGGTGAAGAAGTCCCAGAAAGTTAAACATAAATCTACCATAAGACCCAGCTATATAACTCCTTGGCATATGACCGAAGGACAGTCATCCTACTCTACAGTCCTTGTCCAACATTGTTCATTGCTGTTCTGTGCTCAACAGCTAGGGAAATGGAGACAACCACATGCCTACAACTGAACAAATGGATAATGCAAATGTGGACATATACACAATAGAATACCATTCATCCACGAAGGAAGATGAAATCATGAACTTTGCAGGGAAGTGGATGGATTCAGAAAATATATTAAATGAGATATCCCAGGCCCAGAAAGACAAATGTTGCATGTTCTCTCTTAATTGGAGGCTCCTGACTCTAAATCTTCAAAGGGCTTACTTTCAGCTCCTAGCACCCACTTGGTCAGTTCACAACTACCTACAGTGCCAACCTCCAAGGTATCTAATGTCCTCTTCTGGCCTCATGTAGACCCGTGCACATATACATACATAACATACATGCACACATATATACATGAGTAAATCTTTTTAAAAGTAAGTTCCTCAATAGTTTTTACCTTTTTAAAGATTTATTTTATTATTGTATTTAAGTATATTAAGTAGCTGTCCTTAGACACACTAGAAGAGGACATCAGATCTTATTACCATGTGGTTGCTGGGATTTGAACTCAGTCAGTGCTCTTAACCACTGAGCCATCTCTCCAGCCCCTTACCTCTTTTTTTTTTTTTTTTTTTTTAATTTATTTGCTGCTTATTTTGTTTTGTGACAGGGTCCAGGGTCTCATATAGACAAGGCTGGCCTTGAACTCCTGACCTCTTGCCTCTCTCTGCCTCCCAAGTGCTGAGATTATAGGGAAACATTTTCATAGCTGACTAGTCACCTTGCCTTTTAAAGGGGGCAGATTCTGCATCTGTCGGAAGAGGGAAAACTGTGAGATTTTTATAAGGGCCCCTGTTCTGTTTTGGGTGTGAACTTCTCCAGTAAAACTTATGTTGGAGTTTAGTTGCCCATGTGAGATGACTGAGAAGCTGTGGGACCTTTAGAGGTAATTAGGTTATAGGGTCTCCACTCTCGTGAAGGCATTAATAAAAGTGGGTTAGTTAGCAGGAGAGCTCGTTGTGCAGTGGGTCAGTTGCTCTGTTCCTCAGTTCTGCACCCTCCCATCCTGGAGGGTTTTTCCACTTTGTGTACGGAGCAGCACATGGCCCTGAGCCGGAAGCTGAGCAGATTCTGGAGCCATGCTCTTGGACTCACAGCAAAGTAGACCAAAATAAATCTCTTTTCACTAGAAATCAACTACAGTAGCAATTTTGTTATAGCAATGGCAACAAAAAGGACCCAGGCAGCCACCCTCTCTGGCCTATTTCTACTCCCAATGTAGTGGTGATTTCTAAAGGAGGATATCAGTGTTTTTATTTTGGTTTGTTCTAACAAATGTTCTTTCTAATGCATTCTTTCCCAGCTTTTGTTGTCTATCCTGTTCACTTTCTAATGCCTGTCACAGGATCCCACTCCCTTTACTCCAATGACGTTGACCTTCGGTGATTTCTTTCTTAGTTTTAGATTTATTTATTTTCTCTTATTTGCATGACTGTTTAGCCTACAGTTATGCATGTGAATACACTTGAATGCCCAGTGCCTGCAGATATCAGAAGAGGTCACTGGATCCCTGGAACTGGAGTTATGGGTGGTTATAAGCCAGCATGTGGATGCTGGAAACCTAGCCCTGGACCTCTTCAAGAACAGGCAGTTCTCATAATCACTGAGTTATCTCTCCAGCTCCCACTAGTGGCTTCTTAAACCTTAATTTTAAAAAAAAGTCTTTTTTTTAGTCATCTCTTATGTATTACATCCGTAACATTTTCCCTCCCTCTTTCCCTTCCAACCTTCCCTCTATCCACTCCTCCTGTTTCTCCTGAGAAAGGACAGGACTCCCATGGCTACCAAACAAATATGGCATATCAACCCAGTAGAAGGAAAAGGGTCCCAAAAGAGCTAGAGACAGCCCCTGCTTCCACTGCTAGGAGTCCCACAAGAAGACCAAGGTACACAACCATAACATATGTGCAGAGGGCCTACCTAGGTCGGACCCATGCAGGCTCCCTGATTGTCGGTTCATGCGCTGTGAGCCTAAGTTAGTTGACTTGGGAGGGTTTCTTTGGTGTTTTTGTTTAACACAGGGTCTCATTCTGTAGTCAGGCTAGCCATGAGTTCAGACAGTGATCCTCTTGTTTCAGTCTCCCCAGTGCTGGGATTACATGTAAACTTGCACTACCACACCTTCAGCTGGGCAGATCTGCTTTTGCCTTCGGGAAGTCCAGGTAGTGTTGTGCACCAGGCTAAACTGGGAGGAACGAAGCTTATCTGGGTGAGTGGATTCCACAGGATCTCAGCTGGCATGAGTGCTGGTTTTCAGTGAAACAGCTCTCTTCTATTGGCTATATAAACCTTGGAGAATGGGTAGGGGTTTTGGAGTGAATGTACATTATCAGCTGGTGCTGAGGTGTTAGGAATGCTTCATTTGCATGATGAGGAATTCCAGATGCTTGCTGGACTTGTCCTTATAGGGAGAGAGGAAGCTAAACCTGTAATTTGGCCACCAAATTAAGGCTACTTAACTACTTCAAGAGTGCCAGAGATAGGAGCTGTCCAGGCAATGTGAGCTGGGACGTACAGGCCCAGAGCAGGAGGGAACAGTCTTAACTTCTATAGGTCTCTCAACCTCATTCTTGCTTGGGACTGGCTCCCCCAGTTGCATGGCTTTCTGACTCCATGCCTTCTAGCTCCTTGAAGTTTTCATGGGCTTCTTTTGTGTAGCTGTTCTCTTGAAAGTTACCCATTTAACTCCCCTCCAGTCCACATACAAACCCTTCCCTCATTCAAAGCCATTACAGTAGCTGATTTCTTTCTAGTATTTATTACTACAAGTATCCCACCAGGACTGGAAGCTGTACCAGAACCATAAGGTCTGACTTACATTGTCAAATTGTTCCTGGCTTGCCGGGCATGGTGGCACACACCTTTCATCCCAGCACTCGGGAGGCAGAGGCAGGTGGATTTCTGAGTTTGAGGCCAGCCTTGTCTACAGAGTTCCAGGACAGCCAAGACTACACAGAGAAACCCTGTCTTGAAAAACCAAAAAAATTGTTCCTGGCTTGCTGATAACACGAGTGACAATGTATTTAGAAACAGGCCTCAGAACACCGATGACACATTTTATGTCTGTTTAAAGGGGTGCTTGGAATACCACCTTTAATCTTGGTTTCATCAAAGTTTTGTTGTTGTTGTTGTTGCCTACTATGTGTCAGCCCTGTGCTGGGCTCTGGGGTGAACAAGATAGTTTCTCCATTGTGCAGCTCACATGTGAATATAGGAAATCACAGAAGGAACAAGCCACTTGTGACCTGTTTATTTCACAATATCAACAGAATGGAAGTAAGGAATTCCATTTGCGTCTTCCCAGGGTCCAGATCTATTATCACCACACCCATCCTTGTGATTCTAATCCTTATCACAAACACAGTTCCTTTTTTTGTCATTCCCAAGAGGCATTAATTTGCCTACTGAAAAATGAAGACATTAAAACCCAATCGGGAAGGCTGCAGACATTGCCTTCAAGCCATCCTGCTTCCCAGCTGTTTCCACATGAAGTTCAGACCTAAGATCAGGAACTATCTTCCAGCCAGGACACAAATTCCAGTTTCAGTCCTTAACATTGGATGGTGGAGAATCTAGACTCTAGATGATCATTTTGGTGCAGTACAATTATAGTTGGCCCTTTTGTTTCAAAAGGCTAGAGGATCAAAATAGAAAGTTTGTTTGGGGCAGGAAATATGGCTTATGGCACACATACATGCATGCAAAACAACCATACAATATATAAACAGATCTTTTTTTATCCTTTCTGCATTATAAAATAGCTACAAGAATGTAAAGTGATGTAGGCTTAACTTTGCTTATTCTTCATGGAAAATGATGACAGACAAGAAGTATTTGAAGATTGACTTGCAATAGTTAAATTTTTGTACAGTGGGACACAGAACCATATACAGGGTGGCTCTCTGCTCTGGTAAAGATGGGCACAGTACATTAAAGGTAAATGCAAAATGTGTCTAATTTCTATCTTTATGTGCCTGTTCATAGTAGAATCACTTCAAGAGCAACACACTAAACTCTTACCTTGTTTTTTTCTTTAAAAAAGATTTTATTTATTTTATGTATGAATATAATACTTTAGCTGTTTTCAGACACACCAGAAGAGGGCATCAGATCCCATTACAGATGGCTGTGAGTCACCATGTGGTTGCTGGGAATTGAACTCAGGACCCCGGGAGAGCACTGTTAACCACTGAGCATCTCTCTAGCTCCCTTAGCTTGTTTAACCTTTTTTTTTTTTTTCCTTTTCTTTTCTTTCTTTCTGGAGAGTGGAACTTTAGATCCTTTTTTCAAAGTGTTTTATTTTTGGACACTCTCTCTCTGCACAGCCCTGGCTGTCCTGGAACTATGTATGTAGACCATGGCGGTCTTGAACTCAGAGACATCATGATTTTGGTGGGGGGTTATTAGCATATATCCCATACAATAATTGACTGCATTTTTATACATGTGCACCACACTCACCCCACCATTACTGTCTCCTTCCCCTTTCTATTCATCTCCCTTCTCTTCCCAACTTGTCCCTCTTTTACTTTCATGTCTGTATGTGTGTGACTCAGTGAGTTTCACTAGGGTTCCTTACAGGAATGTAGGTAGGGTTTGTTAATAGAAACAGGGACAATTTACCTACGACTACACCACTGAGTTAAGAATCTCTCCATTTTCCATCATGTATTCAAGGCTGGCCATGAATTAATTCTGCTGCTGTGGATGACACTGAACTGATCGTCGTGCCCCACCTCCCAAGTGCTAGGAGAGCCCAGTTTTATGCAGTACTGGGGATCAAACCCAGGGATTTCTGTAGGCTAGGCTGGCAGTATCACCAGCTTTTGTTATACAAACTGATACAATCTAAGCAATTTTAAAGACATCATATTCACAACTGAAAAGGAAAAACCACACACTTATCAGTTGGTTCTCTTCTACCTACTTTGGAGACCTTAGTCCAATTTTGGTTAGTATCACTTTGGAGAATGAACTCAGCTAAACTGGGAGCTTGGAGAATCACATTGAATAATGAGCAAACTCTCTCCAAACAGCCTTCCATGTAACATTTGCACACTAAAAAGTAAGGCAGAGGCAGTTATGAGACCTGCAAACTATTCATAACTTTGTCTCTAAGAGGAAAGAAAGTTAAAATAATGCCATTAGATCATTCTAAGATGCTGAGTTATCAGATTAAAGCTTTGCATGCTGAAATCCTACACACTAATTTCTCAGAATTCGCAATGCCAAACTAGTCAAGCAAAGCTAGACAAGGAAAAGCATGAGACCCTTTTGGCCTTCCCACAGGGGAACTTGCTGTCCAACCCAAGTACAAGGCTTAAAAATTAATAGGCCAGCCAGGCGTGGTGGTGCACGCCTTTGATCCCAGCACTTGGGAGGCAGAGGCAGGCGGATTTCTGAGTTCAAGGCCAGCCTGGTCTACAGAGTGAGTTCCAGGACAGCCAGGGCTATACAGAGAAACCCTGTCTCAAAAAACAAAACAAAACAAAATAGGCCATGTCCTGGTCTTCCTGATGTTTAAGAATGCAATTCTAGTGACTCAATAGCTATAGTTTTTTGTTTTTTTTTTGGGGGGGGGGGCGGGAATACAATTTAGGGTAGATATGGGATCTTACTAAGATATGGATCTAGCTCAGACTTATTAAAAGTGGGTCTTTGATCTTTCAGCTGGTATACTCCATCCTTTAATTGTATTTTCCCATGTAGCCATTTTTCTAGGCCTGAAGAGATGGCTCAGAGGCTAACAGTATTTGCTCTTGCCAAGGACTTGGGTTCAGTTCACAGCCCCCAACAGGGGCTATGCCATCCATAATTCTACTTCCAGATTATCTAGAACTCTTTTCTGGCTTCTGTAGGCAACGGGGCCACATGAGGTTGCACATGTTTGTAGACAAAACTTCTAATTATTGCCTATATTCATTATTTCTAGGTTTAAAAACAACAACAACAACAAAAAAAAACCCTTTAAAGTATCTAGAACATTCCCTGGAATTTTACCATTACCCAACCCAGGGCCTCAAGCAAGTCCTGGTTCCTCCAGAACTTCAGTTTCTAGGTCTCTAAACTGTGGAGTATGTTCTTTCTGGTCCTTTCTGAATCTAGCCTTGTGGAAATTCCCCATCAGCCACCTAACAAGACTTTATGTTAAGGTTAACAAACCATCTCTCTTTATATACTACTCTAGCAGTAATATCCCATACTATTACTCTGCTCTTGGATTCAACTTCCCTTCCCACTGTTCTCCCTTTAAAAAAAAAATGTATGTATATGGGTGCTTTGTCTGTTTGTGCATGCACTCTGGCACCATGCCCTTGTGTCCACAGAAACTAGAAGAGGGCATCAGAGCCTGTGGAACTGGAGTTATAGATGACTGAGCTGCCAACGTGGGTGTTAGGGATTGAACTTGGGTCTTGTTGAAGAACAGCAAGTGCCCTAAATCATTTCTCCATTCCCTGACCTCCTCTATTCTTGACAAGTTTGCTGAATCTTCATTCTTGCTCAGTTTAAGAGTAAAAATGAACAATTCTCATGCTTCACACTTTTGCATGCTAGGATTAGAGGTATATGCCTAGCAAGATGCTTTTTGCTTTTTAAAGAATAAACAAAGCTACAAGGCTAGAGCTAAGAAAAATACAAACCAGAAGGGCAGCTAAATGCTTAAAGGAGTTACCTAAGTCTCTTAAAAGCAAAAAGAGATGGACATCTATCTAGAAATAGTGAATTTATTCAGAGCAAAGTGGTATTCCCCAACATCAAGAGTTTTGCTAGTGAACCCAAGTATAATGGAAAACATTAAAAACAAATGCAGAAACAAAAAGGTATAAAGCACACATTTTCAAGTATACAATTTGTTTTATTTACAATACCCTATAAAAATGTAAATTTAGAAACTTTTATTTTTATTAATTAGAACTGAACAAAAAGCACAATAAGAAAGAAAAAATAATCAAGTGTTTACTTGATCGGGTGTGAAGGGAAGGTAGGAAAGGCTCAGTGGAGACAGTAAGTATTGGTAGAAGGAAGCTAGGGACCGTCACTGGGGAGCAGCTGGTGGAGCCCGAGGCCACAAAATGAGAAGAAATGGAGATGAGTACAAAGACAGCTGGTTGTAACGGAGGGCTTTACTGTTATACATGTATGTGCAAAACGTTTATTCTTTTTAAATATCATAGCCTGTCCCCCGACTACATTCAAAAAGGTGAGAACAGCAGAAAGTAGGATCAGGAAGGGAATATAAAATAAATTCAATTTAGTTTTTTCAGAACTGTAACCACTAGAAAGCAGAGTCCCTTATCCTGGCTGACTGCTGAAGGGAAGAAAGGTGAGTGAAAGGGAAGTATCCCTAAGATTCAAACCCAGGCCCTGCTGGCTGCCAGTGGATGGGGCTCAGGTGAGACTAAGCAGCCAAGACAGCAGTTCTGCTGCAGGGTAGAGGAAACTGAAGAGCAGAGCCCAAGCTTAGCAGCCATGGCTACATTTGGAGGTTTCTACCCAAGACACTAAATGAAAATGGGGAAGAGGAGCAGAAGCATGGCTTACAGAAGTCACGTCAGGAAGACAGTGCAGGTGCACAAAAGCTACACCGCAGAAGCAGGCTCTACGTGAGGCTCGTCTTGGGTACTCGTGAATGCACTTGAGGGGACAGACTCAAGCACGCTGTAGTCATCACAAGAAAAGGCTTAACCGTGTGTGTGCTGTTTCTATTATGGTTGTCAGGTACAAAGGAAATACAGGAAAGGAGAAAGAAAAGTTCTCTCAGCCTAGAGCTGGGCATCAGCCAACTAACAAGTTTGATTTAATGTAATGTGCTGTATACCCTGTATTTATATATTAAAAAAGTAGAATCCACCAAATGACAAGATGGAACAGAAACAGATTAAAAATATATCAGCTGGTTTATTTTTAGAGGTATATGTTAACTAAATATTTTTCAAACAAACTCATTCTTTAAGGACCCTCTGGAGACCACATGAATGTTTGTGTAGGGGTGTGTATATATTTACCTATATCTTGACTTCTACTTTATTTTGACTCTCCTATAATCATATTAATAAGGGGAAATGAAAAAAAGACTTCAAAGCGGGGAGGAGTCCTTTGGTATACTACAACCTACTTTGAATTGTAATAGTGGTGATGGGATAAAGGGACATTATATTTGTGTCTCTAGGGCAAAGAAAATGCAAAATTGAGAAGAATTGAGTAAAAGTAGGACATGCAAAAGTGTAACGCAGAAGGTAAAAGAAACCAGCAGAAGTACCACCCAGCAGAAGTATCAGAGCAGCGGGAATACCTGGCATTCAGAGCTAACTTCTGAAAACAGGAATGGATCCCACAAGACTTTGCTTTGGGTCATAAGCTACCTCCCCCCCCTCATTAAAAACACTCCATTGGTGATGGCAGCAGTGCAGGTGGCAGCCAACAGGAGGTACAGGACACTCTGGAGATCTTTTATCGTATCCCCTGAACCAGCCTAAGGATATGAAGAGAAAGATGACTTGTTTGAATGAGTAAGTTAAAACAGGATCAATCTTTTCCATTCAAGTTACATCTTTACAAGAATTCTCATAATACAAGATCTTAGATGCCTTTCAGCTTGTGTTGTTTTCTGAGGTACTGTTACACACAATACAGTGATTTGTTTTAGCACACACACACACTTAATGGATGTCTCAAATCTCTTACTCTCATTCCGCTTCATCCTCCCCATGGTGTAATGTCTGAGATACCAAGGTAGTGAAATGTGTTCACAACTTACTGCAGTTTTGTTTCCAGCAAGTTCAGTTTCTGCCGGTCAACATAGCGAGAAAAAAGGGACACTAGGTTTGTAGGGATAGAGATTGGTTTGGCCAGGGCTGCTTGGGGGATCCGTAGAAGTTCTCGGGTTGCCATGAACATCACCTCTGTCCTAACAGATAAAACCCAAAACAGTATGAGAAGTAGAAGGGAAAGAGAAGGAGAGCAAAGATAATTTTAAATATTTAAAGTAGGAGATAAGCAATCAATACTAACCACTGGTTATTTTGCGTTGATTCTATAGCAGGATCTGAACTCTGTAGGTCTTCCCCACGGCTTAGTAGGATTAGGAGCAGTGACAAGCCAAACTATAACAGAAATCAGATGGAATTAAACTTAACAATGTATCTAAAAGGCTGGAGAAATGGATCAGAATTAAGAGCACCTGTTCTTGAGGAGGATCAAAGTTCAGTTCCCAGAAACCACATATAGTTCACAACCAGCCACTGGCATTCACAGGAGGCAGGCAAACAAACAAATCCATATAAAACAAATCTAAAAGCAACAACAGCAAAACTCAAATACAGTACACCTAAACCTCTTCCACATCAGTTGATAGGACCATGGCACTGAATGGGAATGCCTCTATACCAAAGCCTTTGTGTAGCCAGGCGGAGAGGTCAGACAAGCCTGGCATTAAAGTTGTCTTTTCTCTAAATTTTAGTTTTTCACATAGCAGATGACAAGCATAGAAAGCCACTTCTGTATATCCTATCCTGTTGTGAAAATATTTTCCACACCAGTCACTGATAATCTAAAGATTTTGTCTTTCTCCTTTTTTTAAAGAATCAAAAGAGATTAAGAAGAAAAGTCAAAGTTCATGGAAAATTAGAAGAAAGAAAATTAAGCAAAGTTATTTTATAAATAAGAAAAGGCATTAAGAGCTACATGGGGCCCTGAAGATATAGCTCAGTTGGTGGCATTCTTTCCTAGCATGCACAAGGTCTGATTCCCAGCACCATATAAACCTGGCATGACAGTGCATACCTATAATCCCAGCATTCAGGAGAATTAAAAGTTCAATGTCATCCTTGGCTACACAGGAGGTTAGGGAGCAGCCTGGAATACACAATGGCTCAAAAGCAAAACAAAAGAAATCAACAAAAATATAGAGAAATATACAAAGGGAAAAAAAATCAAAGCTGAAAGGAAATTTAAAAAAAAATATATTCCTGAGGTTAGGAAAATAGCTCAGTTGGTAAAGTACCTGCATGCAAAAGTGAGGACCTGAGTTTTGATCCCAAGAAATCACAGAAAGCTGAGGATGGTAGTATGTGCCTGTGATTCTGCCTCTGGGAACTGGAGCCTGGCAGATCCCTGATGTACAATGGCCAGCCTGTCAAGTCACATCAGTGAGCTTCAAGTTTAGCCAAAGAACTTATCTCAAAAAGCAAAGACAGGGAATAATCAAAGACACCTGATGCCAACCTCTGACTGTGTATAGCCTTTTACATGCACATCATATAAAAAGTGCACGTGGGGCTGGGGAGATGGCTCAGTGGTTAAGAGCACTGACTGCTCTTCCGAAGGTCCTGAGTTCAAATTCCAGCAACCACTTGGTGGCTCACAACCATCTGTAATGAGATCTGATGCCCTCTTCTGGTGTGTCTGAAGATAGCTACAGTGTACTTACATATAATAAATAAATCTTAAAAACAAAACAAAACAAAAAACAACAACAAAAAAAACTAATCAGTACCCCCAGAGCTCATGTCTCTAGCTGCATATATAGCAGAAGATGGCCTAGTCAGCCATCATTGGGAAGAGAGGCCCCTTGGTCTTGCAAACTTTATATGCCCAATACAGGAGAACGTCAGGGCCAAGAAGTGGGAGTGGGTGGCAGGGGAGCAGGGTGGGGGGAGGGTATAGGGGACATTTGGGATAGCATTTGAAATGTAAATGAAGAAAATATCTAATAAAATAAGCTAAAAAAAAAGTGCACGTGTATGCACATAGTATTCTCTTATCTGAAATCTACAAACTTACAAAGGGTATTAATAGAAGCCTAAAAATCAGTAACATGAACTCTGAAAGGGCATTGAATGAAAACGCCAACAGCACCAGGTTAAATGTGATGCTGGCAGTATTCTGGGATTTCATTCTACTTTTCTGTACTTGTATTACAAAGGATAATCTTTCTTTTCACAAAATTTCCCTGCATTCTATTTGTAGGCAAATTTTCACCAGACTCAGGATATTGTATGACTTCTTGGTTTTCTACTGCTCTTATCAAAATTAAAACAGATTAAATAACAGGAAGACCATGACTGGTCACTTGAGAAACTGTATGTGCTGAGGGATACTGGTATCTCTACTGCCTCAGATACTTTGTTATTGTTGGTATGTCAAAGGAGAAAGGGGTGCTGAGACTTGACCTTCACTGTATACCATGGCTCTAAACAAGTACCTACTACATAGCAGGCACCATCTAAATACTATGACAACTATGCAAAGCCTGCATCATTACTTGCACAACACAGATCAGAAAACCAGCTGAGGGGCTGAAGAGATGGCTCAGTGGTTTAGATCACTGACTGCTCTTCCAGAGGACACAAGTTCAATTGCCAGCACCCACATGGCAGTTCACAACTATCTATACCTCCAAAATATGACACCCTCACACAGACATACATGCAGACAAAACACCAATGCAAATAAGATAAATAAACTATTACAAGTAAAATAGAAAACCAGCTGAGCATCATAAGGCTGTAATAGGGCAGGCTAGGACTGAAATTTGCCTGTTTAGAAACCATGGTCTTCTTACTAGGTTTCCTCTAAGTGGTTTTTGTTTTGTTTTGTACTGAAACTGGGTATGTACACTAGGCTGGCCTTAAACTTAAAAAAATTTATATGCCAGCCTTCCTCCTGAGTGCCAAGATTAAAACACAAGTGCACCAAGTTTTGTCTTAGTCTTTACATCTTTAACATGGCATTAACTGAAAGGTAGCTTCCCTGTCGTTAGGCATGCCATGTCCTGGCCACTGCTACTCAGGAGAAGCTTGTTAAAATTTCTGGGAAAAGTCCTAATGAAAAAGGACAAGCACCTAATCTACACCTTAATCATCCACACCCAGCTATATTCCTCATGCCAAGCCAGTTTTAACTTTCAGAACAGTTTTGAAGCAAGAATCTTCTGAGAATGGGAATCTACTGCTAAATATGAGAGGAATAACTGTAGAAGACTGAATACTTGATGCTACCAATTTCACCAGAAACTGATTTTTCCAAACCAGTAATATGTAGTTCTTGAGTGCAAGAAAGCTACAGCAGTTGTAAGTTTCCCAAGCGAAATTGAGATGCCATACAAACTTAAGGACACAAAGTGACAAGACCACCTTGTTCTGGAGCACAGCGGTGAGGTGAGAATTGGAGGGTGCTGGTGCACTTGCACTTTGAGGTAGGTTCATTAGCTGTTGCAGAAGGCTGGTGACAGTCACTGAAGGAAGATGATAAAGGAGGAGAGAGAAGGGACTCAGTAAGCATGGCAGCACCTACAAAACATAAACAAGAGTGTTACATCCTGCAAACCCTTCACTTACCTCCCACCAGTGGGTGTGACCAGCAGGCTGCTTGCCATATACAAAATCATTCTATTGCTGTGTGCAAGGACATTTGGTTGTAATGGAAAAGTAGGATAAATATTTGATTCTTTCTTGTTCAGTTTTGAGATGAGTTACTGGCCTACCACTCATTACTCATGGTTGATAAGTTTTTGGTATCAGTATGAACTCATTAAATAAAATCTAATTCAGTCTACTGCTATAATTTTTCTTTCTGATGTTAAATATGTCACTTCTGGCAAATAGGAGTCCCCTCAAATTGGTTTGAACATCCTTAGTAACCTAGTAGTTCTCTTGTCTCTGTTGTAAGACCAGGATTATCTGTACTCCCAGGAGAACGCCTGGAACCAGCTATTACTTCAAGAAAGTGGATTCTAGAAACATGGTTTATTTCTTTTAATTCACATAGGTTAAAAAAACTCAGCACATGCATGTACACATAAATATTTATACACACATACAAGAGAGGGAGGAAAGAGAATGAACTACAAACATATTTTTAGACTGGTGTCAAACTTACAGCAATCTTCCTGCCTTAGTCACTACAGTGCAGGGAAATCAGGCATGAGTTACCACACCCAACTTTTCTATAGAGTTAACTAAGTGCTCTTCACTAGCAAGTAAGCTCCATGAAGATCTTTTTGTACTCCCAGCTTTAGTTCTATGATGTAAATGGTGCCTGGAATGTAGTGAGTATCCACCAAATGACTGAGGGTCTCCCACACTTGCTTCCATTATTGGGTTTCCATGAGATTATAACTGACAAAGTGCCCACTGCTCCACTGATTTCCTTTGGCATTTTTTGCTCTAAAATAGGTGTACCTTTTTATTCTGGCCTTTTATTCTTTAGGATAAATCTCCAATCTTCAAATTTTTCCTACACTCCATTTTTCATTCTTGGAGTCTCTTACAAAATGTACTAGTTTCAAGGCTGGAAAGACAGTTCAGCTATTTAGAGTACTTGTTGCTTTTACAGAGGACCCCAAATCCAATTCCCAGCACCCACATGGAGGTTCACAAGCCTTAACTCCAATTGTAGGGATCTAATGCCCTGTTCTGACCTCCATGGACACTGACCATGCATACAGTGCACATGCACACAGGCAAGCAAACTACTCATAAGTAAAACTAAAAAAACTATTAAAAAAAATGTGTAGCCGGGCAGTGGTGGCTCATGCCTTTAATCCCAGCACTCGGGAGGCAGAGGCAGGCGGATTTGAGTTTGAGGCCAGCCTGGTCTGCAGAGCGAGTTCCAGGACAGCCAGGGCTATACAGTGAAACCCTGTCTCGAAAAACCAAAAAAAAAAAAAAGATTTATCCTGTGGGGCACCATTCAACTAAACCTCCAGGCTAATGTGAAGCTACTGACAACAGAGCAAAGAGGGATATTTGACATCCGCAAAAGTGTAATCAAGAGTCAACGTTTTCCAACTTGAGAACTGTAAGGAAATTGCCCTACATTGTAGGTACCTCATCTTGGGCATCCTTCTTGATAAGGAAAGGGAGGTTCCTGGCAGTTGCCATGAGAATGTCAGCTGCTTGCTCTGTGGAGAGGAAAGGGAGAATGCGGGCAACCATTCTCTTCCCTTTTCGGATACACATGATCTGTACAAAGTGGTCATCACTTGGCCTGCAAAAAGAATGCCACCTAGTGTCAATAAAGGCAATACAGAAAACCCACATTTTTAAAAATTACACAACATTCATCTTTATGATCATCTGTACTACCAACATGGAAGATGACTTTCTAATGCCAATCAATTTTTACTTTTTACAATAAAAAGTAGAAAGTTTTACAAATATGGAAAATCATTTAGATATAAAAGTGTGATCAAATTTGATTTAAGTAAAAATTAAATATTTTTCAGGGTTAACCTGTAAGTGTTATTATGGCACATAGAATTTACAAAGCTTTGTAATTTGCTTTTTGCCCCCACAGAATGGGAATTGAGTCCAGAGCCTCCTGTATGCTAGACAAATATTCTACTGTGAGCACTTCAACCTCTTCAATACTTTTCCATGTCAGTATTTTTCAACTAAATGCATTTAATGGTTACATTACATGTCTATCTAGGGATAAATCACATTTATCAGACCAAAACTACAAAGAGTTGAAAAGAAGTCTGTTCTATGTTTGTGTAAGTTGTGGCTCAGGAGACCCTGAGTAAAGAGAAAGGAAACATTAGCAGACATAGTTCTCTTAGTATCTGGGATTTATCAAACATCACAATTAGGTTTGCTTCAGACAATGAGCAGGAGAAAGATGACACAGAAAGAGTTAACACTTCTGTCAGGTGCCATAATGGGACAAGCTAATAACTAGCAGGTGATCATCCTGAAGCTGCTTCAGATTATTATAATTTGTGACAGGTGAGCCCTCATTAAGCAAGGTTGTGAGGGACTCATTTTAGGAAAGACTCCTGCTATTAATATGCTTTTCCTGTTATTATTAAACATATATAACAATCACTAAGTAGCGGCACACCCCTTTGGAGCAGATCTCTGCAGATCCACGAAGATGTACTATCTTGTAGTGATGCTATATAGACAAACAGATGACTTAAGTCTTAGTGATGATCCTATAAAAATTCCTAATATTATATCTGTGATTATTAAGCTCTTTTACTAATGGGACTGCTATTAGGTCCTTTTCTGATAATCAAAGCTGCAATGAGAACTCTGTGCCAGTCTCCCAAGTGTCACCACTTAATTGCTTTTAGATGGTAACCCAACTTTCTCCTACTCAGAGCACATTCCAAGAGGTTGTAAAACAATTAACCAAAGGTCCACACCTTTAATACCAGCCTTTGGAAGGCAACTGGATCTCAGTGAAACTAAAGTCAGGCAGGGACACAAAAATGTGACTCTCTCAAAACAAAAACAACAAAACCCAAGATAGGTAGATGCTAAGCTTATAGAAATAGTTGGACAGAGTATATCATAATCCCAAGTATGTGGAGTTTAGTTTGGTAATGGAGGGAATCTCCCATTTCCTCTAAGAGCACAATAATTACCTCTCTTGTCCAGGCAATTTGCCCCTCAGGTTGTCATACATGCTACAAATTTTGTGCTTTCTTTCATCCATCAGGGCAGGCCGCTCTTCTTCTAGACTTAGGAGATAGCGCCTTTCATAATCCTCCACATCAAGGAGTAAACTATAGGTCTAGGAGAGAGACAGAATAGGCCACAACATGGTAGGTTAGGACCAGAGTATTAGATAAACGTCTTCAGTTTAGGACTAACTAGTAAAAATACCAGCATGTAATTTAAAACAAAAGGAATTTTTAAAACAGGTGCTCCTTTAAATGTAGGGAAACATGGTGAAATAATCCTTTAAGCATCATTCTTTCTCTCTCTTGGAATGCTAGTCAAATAATAAAACAGCGAAGTTAATTATGTTTCCCAAAATCTCTAGCAGCAATTTTTTTTTTGAGACAGGGTTTCTCTGTGTAGCTCTGCCTGTCCTGGAACTCACTCTGTAGACCAGGCTGGCCTTGAACTCAGAAATCCACCTGCCTCTGCCTCCCAAGTGCTGGGATTAAAGGCGTGCGCCACCATTGCCCGGCTTCTAGCAGCAATGTTAGGCTAAAATACCCAACTTACTGTAACATTGCCACCTTCCATTGATAAGGGTGTCTGAGAGTGTGGAGGTGCCAGGGCTTGACTGTTAAGCGTTTTTTTCTATCTTTCAGCACTTTCTATATCGAGGCAGCATCTCCCACCTGAACCCAGAGGGAGCCAAGTAGGCTTACCTAACTAGCCAGGTTCCTCCAAGGATCCTATCTCTTGTCTCCTCAGCACTGGCTTGACATACCTGCCTGGCATTTATGTGAATGCAGAGGATGTAAACTCTGTTCTTCAAACAAACATTTTACCATCTTCTCTAGCCCAGGTAATCTTTAGATAGGGTCTCATTTTGTAGTCCTTCTGGAACTCACTATGTAGTCCTCAAATTCAGAAACTGCCCTGTGATTAAAATCCACCACCATGGATTCCTGATAAATATTTTGCTAGTCAAGCAAATTTTGTTTTTGTTTTGTTTCTTGAGACAGGGTTACTCTGTGTAGCCCTGGCTATCCTGTTAACTCGTTCTGTATATCAGGCTAAACTAGGAGATCTTCCTATCTCTGCCTCCTGAATGCTGGGATTAAAGTTTGTGTATCACCACCAACCAGGTAAAAAGTTAATTTTACTGGCTGACACCAGTAGTCTAAGCACTTCACAGGTATTCAACTCATTGCAAACTCAACCCCAAAACAAAATTACTATAGTTGTCTCCACAAAGAAACTGAGGACAGCATAAAAGTTTAAATAACTCAGCCTCAGGTTACAGACTCAGAAAAGGGACAGTTTGTAGCTTGTGCTCTACAGTCTTGAACATGGTGTATGCTTTATAGACAGTCTATATGTATAATCTCATTTCACCCAATAAATGATGTAAAACTAAATCAGTTCATGAGAAACTTTTATTCCTATTTTTAATTAGGCTCAAGATGACCTGGGTTGATGAGACTGCTCAGTGGGTAAAGGTGCTTGCAGTCAAGTCTGACAGCCTGAGTTCATCTCTGTGTTGGAAGGAGCCACATGTTGCCTCCCTTAAGTTATCATCTGACTTCCACACAAGCTGGAGTAAACACCTACACACACATACACTTAATATATCACAAAAGGTGACCTGCTCAAAGATAATTATTAGTTGAACAGCAGTGAACAAAACACCAGTGCAGTGTTCTTTCTAGGATCCCATAGGCAAGGTATGTAGCACAATCACTTCTAAATACTCTGGTAAACAACAAGAGCTTACCACAAGTCAATTCTTACATAATATAAAAGAACAGGGGCCATTGAGATGACTTAGCAGGCAAAAGCACCTACCCACCCAAGCCTGTCTTGAGTTTGAGACCCAAAACCCACATGGCAGAAAGCAAGAACCCAGCCCTACAAGCTGTCCTCCGACCTTCATGCTCAATGCCACCCCATACATAAAATGTAACTTAAAAAAAAAATGCTGATTTACTGATTGTTCTACTTCTTGGGTACACATATATTTGATAGTCCTTTAAATTGAAACTAAATATAGAAATAAATTCTAAAACTTACTTTCTCAATTATGACAAGGGTTTTTCTTCTCTTATCCCGAACTTGTTTTTCTTTTGTTTCCTTAAAAAAAAAAAAAAAAAAAAAAAATATCACAGTTAAAATTCTTTAGAACATTTTACTCTGCCCCTAGAAGCACTACGAATGTGGCTGCTGTGTGCCTACAGTGTGTCAGTAGGTGGCAGAGAGGAGAAAGGCTATGTCTATACTCAGTGCTTTGACCTATGACTATCTGAATGACTAGTAGCCTGAAAAAAAGCTAGCTTGAGACAACTACCAATCAGGTGCCAGGCAATCCCAGATGAGCTCCCAGGATGGGAAACAAGCTAAAAACTTGAAGAACCCTGTCTGTGACTCTGGCCCCAAGCAGGAGTGAGCCAGAAACGACTACCAGACTGGCATCATGGGGCCCCTGACAGGGAGCTAACCTGAGATGAGTACCAACCAGTCCAGAGCTACAAAGGCTTGGGAGATGCAGAACCCTGCCAGGCACCATAATGCACAAGTGAGGCACAACACTCGGACACGACTCCTCAGATAATCCCAGACCCTCAAAGACCACCAAGAGCAAGTAAGTGGTGGAGAAATGGAAGAGAAGATAAATAGAGGGATGTGGGCACAATGAAGACAAGGGCAGAACTAGAGACTTGAGGGTAGTGAGGAACAGCCTGAGGTTAGTAGCCAGTGTTGCCACCTGAGACCATGGTAGGGTCTTGGCCTGTGCTACTACAGGGATGGGTTGGGAGTCTACGTAGAACTGGCCCTGGAGGCATGAGAACAGACCCTACCATGCATGGAAGGGGAGATTACCCTCCTCCTTCCTCACCCATCACCAACTGTGACAGGTGGGAGACCTAGCTCTAGGGTCATGAAAGCAGAAGAATTGGCCCTGTCCCTCACCTGCTGCAGCACTCAGGAGAGCAGGCAAGGTACAGGAGAGTAGAACTGACCCTAGTGATGCGATCAAGGGCAAGCTGAAGGTGTGTGAGAGAGTTGGCCCTGCAACTTGTCTGCCATGGGGCACAGGCAAGAAAAAGATGCCCTCGTGCCTTGTCATCTAGGGCTTGTGGGAACTGGCCTTGACTCTCAATTGCTGTGACACTTCAGAGAGTGGGACCTGCTCCTCACCTGGACACACTACAGTAGAGCTGGCCCTGGATAAGAGGGTTGCAGGTGAGCAGGCAACTAAGGATGTGAGTGTGGGAGAGCTGGTCCTGCCTCTTGTCTGCTGGGCAGTAGCACAGACAAGGGAGAAACCCTTCTCTTCCCCAACCTTGTCCCTCAACGTCTATGGCAGGTGGCAGAGATGGCCCTGAGGTTGAGAGTGGGAGAACTGCCCATGTCCCTCGCCAACTTCAACACTCTGGAGAGCAGATACTGTACCTTGTCTGAGCACCTTGCCTGGCCCTGTCTGCGGGTGAACTGGCCCCAAAGGTGTGAAAGTAGGAGAGTCAGTGGATAGACTAGCTCATGTCTTTCCAATGACTACCACAAATGAACACTTTATTTGCTGGCACTTACATCATCCTCACTCCGAGATGTCACAACAGCATCTATCATCTTCCGAGGATTATTCACACTAGAGACAGTAAGCTTCCCCAAAGAGCCCTCAAACTGCACTGAAAGGACAAAAAAGACTCCAATAAATACTTGGAATACAGCAGAGAGCACTTGAAAAGCTGTTTTCTGTTCTTCATCCATGGCTTAATAACTTCTCAGAGGACTGTAGATAGTAAAGCACCCCCTTTTCTTTTCTTTCTTTTGTTTGTTTAAGGCAAGGCCTCATTATCTTAGGCTGACTTTGAACTCATGACCCTTCTGCTTCTGCCTCCTCAGTACTAAGATTACAGGTGTGACTTGCTACAGCCAGCTAAAGCAATTCCTTTGCATAATCTATTCTCTAGTCTTCATTAATATTAATTATCAAAAGAAAAAATTTTCCTCTATCAATTTTAGAAGTATTAAGAAAAACAGTAAATTCTTAAAAATTATGAACTCTCAAAGGGCAAAGAACCTATGAGTTTATCTGTCAAGCTAGTCAGGCTCTCCACAAATAAATACCTCTAGTTTATTAAAACAGCAGTCTAGGACCTTACCAGGCTTATAAGCATGCTCCAGTTTGGCCACCTGAGGGGTGATGAGCTTGGTACGCTCCTTCTTAGGGCCATCACCTTGTATTTCTTCAGCAGCTGACAATTTCTCCAGTTTTTCAAAGTAATTCTACCACAAGAGAAGATGGTTTTTGTTGCAAAACAGACTACTACTGTACTTCACACTAATTATACCAGTGGTAATAACACAACTAAAGCACTAGAAACACACTGAGTTTTGTTACACACACACACACACACACACACACACACACACACATTTATTTTTCAATGTGCTTTTATCATAGAAATAACCCACTACATAGACCAGGCTGGCCTCAAACTCAAGAGATCGACCTTGCCTCTTTCTCCAGAGTGCTGGGATTAAAGGCATGTACACCCATCCTTGGCCTCTTTTCTTTTTTTCTTTTTGGAGACAGGGATTCTCAGTGTAGCAGTTAGTAGTTTCCCTGGAACTCACTTTGTAGACCAGGCCTCAAACTCAAGATATCTGCCTCCCAAGCGCTGAAACTATAGGCATGTGCCACCATGCCTGGTTCTCACCCATGACTTTTATTAAAAACCAATCGATGAACTACAGGTACACCTCAACAACAGAGCGAGTTTATAGCATGTTCAAGGCCCAGGGTTCAATGGCCAGCACCACAAACCTCTGACACACACATACTTTCAAATCTCCCAGCCTTCAAAAACATTAACTGGCTTGGTAAGATGGCTCAGTGGGCAAGGCACTTGTCACTAGGCATGATGTCCTAAGTTTAATCTCTGGGATCTATGTGAAAACAAACAAACAAACAACAAAATAAAAAACCCAACTAATTCCCCCTGATATTCACATGTCATCACTCTGATAGCAGTACTCACTGCCCACTAAATAAAATTTTTAAAAATTATTTTTAAAATCTGAATTAATGAAGAGGTCTTTAAAAGTTGGACTGCCAATAATATTTTCTTTCTTTTTTTGTGTGTGTATGGGGCTACTAGGGATTGAAGCCTGGGTCTTGCTCATGCTAGACAAGTGTTCTCTTCTCCTACTGAGCTACATCCCCAGCCCCACACTACTGTATCATTAATTGGAAAGACTAGATTATCAATGCTCAAATGAAAACACCAATCTGAAAACACAGCTATAATTAAAAAATGGACAGAATCTGCTATCAACTTGAATTCACTGGGCAATATCTCAATAGAAAGTCTACAAGTATTCACTTTTATCATTACTTAACTGATTATTATTAGCATAAGCAGACAATCTGTTCTCTAAGCTAGCCTGGCTATTCACCTGGTAATAGAAATCATCCAGGTAGGGATCAGTGCTCTGCAGCTGCATCATCTGTATTTTAGAGACCCAATCCTTTTCCCGCTGCAACATTAGATTAGCATATGGATCTTTCCAGAGATGATCTTGATGACTGGACCGGTGACCTCCTCTGTCTCCAGTACCATTGAGATTCCGATGCTGACTGAAAGACAAATGCATGCTGCATTCAGGCCAAGTCAGCATATTAGTTATGCTTTTTGAAATATAAGAATACAACAGGCTGGTTCCCCCTTTGATTTTTGTGAAGGAAAACAGAACTGTACCCTAACAGACTGAAAAGAGCTATGTGACACATAATCACAGAGATAAAACTAAGATCTGAGTACTTTCCCCCAACAATAAGCACATCTATACCTGTTGGTTTTGTGTTGACACAAACTAGAGTCATCAGAGAGGAAGGAATCTCAGTTGAGGAAATGCCTCCATGAAATACAGCTGTCAGGCATTTTTTAAATTAGTGATCAATGGAGGAGTGCCCAGACCCTTGTGAGTGGTGCTATTCCTGGGCTGGTGGTCCTCGGTTTTATAAGAAAGTAGGCTGAGCAAGCCAAGAAAGCAAGCCAGTAAGCAGCACTTCTCCATTAGCTGTCAGTTCCTGCCTCTAGGATCCTGCTGTCTGAATTCCTGTCTTAACTTCCTTCAATAATGTACATCAATTTGGAAGTGAAGGCAAATAAACTCTTTTCTCTCCAATTTGCTTCATGATCATGGTGTTTTGTTGAAGCAGTGGAACCACTAAGACAATATTCATACATGGACTTTTGTGTAAACTATAATCACTCACAGCAGGGAGATTTTTCCTGGCCTCAGCGTACGTAGAAAAATCTCCCTATTTACCAAAGCTATTTACCAGGTGGCAGAGTAATATTTAAATGTAGGCCAATCAGATTCTGAAGTCTGTATAATTTTCTTTAATTCACCGGAATCATAAAACATTTAAATGTAGCTAGAAGCACAAGTAAGTACTATAATAAATACCCACTCATCCAGATTTAAAAATGTATTTAGGCCAATTTGCTTCACTTTGAAGTCACACAGCCAACCATGGACAGCCAATTGTACTCCCAGCATTCAAGGCTTACTTAGGACTGTGGGTTCAAGCACAGACTAACATGTTTCAGGCCAGTCTCAACTATAAAGTAAGAACCTGTTTCAAAAACCAAATAATACAGGTTAGCTGAAAGCCTTAAAGATTATTTTAAGATGTTTTATGTGTATATTTGTGCATATACAAGCCAGAAGAGGGTGTTAGATCTCCTGGAGCTGGCGTTATCTGTGGTTATGAAGTTGAATGACACAGGTGCTGGGAACTGGACTCTAGTCCTCTGAAAAACATGTTTTTTGGTTTTGGTTTTGTTATGTTTTGTTCAGATTCACTTTTTATTTATATGAGTGCACTACAGCTATCTTCAGACACACCAGAAGGGCATTAGATCCTATGCATATGGTTGTAAGCCATCATGTGGTTCCTGGGAATTGAACTCAGGTTCTCTGGAAGAGCAGTCAGTCAGTGCTCTTAGCTGTTGAGTCATGCCTCTAGCCCCAGAAGATACTCTTTAACTGCTGAGTCATCGCTCCTGTCCTCTTACAGCTTCCTCTTCACAGAAGAATCAGCATGCTGCCTTTGTATGGTCTCTTCTCAACACCTCCTCTTATCTTTGTACTGCTTATGCATCTGTCTTTGAATGTCTTGTCTTGTCTGGTTTTTTTGTTTGTTTTTCTTTTTCTTTTCTTTTTTTTTACTATGGGCAGGCAGCAAACTTTATTCTAAACTTATGGACAGATGGGCATACTCAGATTCAATCATTGTAGTTTACCTACTTTCCCCAACCCTGACCCCAGACTTCTTAACTCCCTGGGGCCTCTAGTTTCTTGAGGGTTAGGTGCATCTTCTCTGACTGAACCCAGACCCGAAGTTCTCTGCTGTACATGTGTTGGGGGGCCTCATATTTCAGAAAATGGAAAGAGCTCCCATGCTCATGGATTGGCAGAATTAACATAGTAAAAAAGCAATCTACAGATTGAATGCAATCCCCATCAAAATCCCAACACAATTCTTCAAAGACATGAAAAGAGCAATTCTCAAATCCATCTGGAAAGGCAAAAA